>NC_035433.2:47513911-47838264 GCF_002127325.2 Helianthus annuus | reverse complement strand
CCAACGCTCAGGCTCTGAGCGCGATAGAGGCTTGGAAGCACTCGGATTTCGTTTGTCAAGGCTATGTGTTAAACGGGCTTTCGGATGCATTGTATAATGTGTACTACAATGTCAAGACTTCCAAAGATCTTTGGGATGCCTTGGACAAGAAGTACAAAACGGATGATGCTGGCACAAAGAAATTTGTGGTAGCCCGTTTCTTGGATTTCAAAATGGTTGATTCTAAAACCGTTATGAATCAAGTCCAAGAATTGCAAATTATACTACATGACATCCTTGCGGAAGGCATGACACTTAGTGAGACATTCCAAGTGGCAGCGATGATTGAGAAGTTACCTCCTGGTTGGGTGGATTTTAAGAATTATCTTAAACACAAATGAAAGGAGATGACTATAGAGGACCTTATTGTTCGTCTTTGGATTGAAGAGGACAATAGAATTGCCCTAAAAGGAAGCCATGCGCAAACTTCTGCTAGCGCAAATTTGGTTGAGCATGGGCAATCCTCTAAGGGCGCAAAGGGTAAGGGGAAAAAGGACAAGGAGAAAGCAAAGGCTAGCAAACTTGGACCGAAGAAAGGGGTTGTGAAAAAGAAACCTCAAACGTTCCAAGGGACTTGTTACAACTGTGACGAGCCGGGGCATCGGGCTAACTAATGCAAGAAACCAAAGCGTGAACGCGCGCACATGGTGGATGAAGACGGAATGCCTTTGGTGGCATTGATTTCCGACAAAACCACAATTTTGGATGAGGTTAATGTTGTGACCAACACTCCAAAAGGATGGTGGGTTGATACGGGAGCGACCCATCATGTGTGCCCAGACAGGAGCCTATTTACCACCTTCAAGGAGCTTGCGGGTGATGAGAAGCTGTACATGGGAAATGCAGCCACCGTGGACATCAAGGGTGAAGGAATGGTGATTTTGAAGTGGACTTCAGGGAAGGAGCTCACTTTAAGCAACGTGTTATATGTCCCAGACTTGAGCAAGAGCGTAGTCTCGGGATGGTTGCTTAATAAGTTTGGATTTCGTTTAGTATTTGAGAGCGATCAATTTGTACTTACTAAACGAGGAATGTATGTTGGTAAGGGCTATGCCTAAAATGGTATGTTCAAATTGAATGTAATGGCTGTAAAAAAGAACATGAATAAAATTTCTACTACTTCTACTTATATGCTTGAGTTTTCTGAATCGAATAAATTGCATGCTAGATTAGGTCACGTGAATTTTAATTCAATACGCCGTTTAATCAATTTAAATTGTATACCAAGATTCCATATTGATTCACATTATAAATGTGAAACATGCGTTGAATCCAAACTTACAAGATCATCATCAAAATCGGTTGAACGAATAACCGAACCCCTAGATTTAATTCACACTGATATTTGTGATTTAAAAGCGGTACCCACAAGAGGTGGAAATAAGTACTTCATCACGTATATTCACGATAATACTAAATATTGCTATGTATATTTATGTTGGTGCACGAATGTCTAAAGCCTGCGTCTTAGTCTTAGTTGTTCATGTATAGGGTCTAGATGTGTTAACTATGTATTGTATAGGGGTTTGATATGTAACTTTGGGTTTGTCATGTTGAGGTTTCGCTTATATGGACATGTCCATAAAAGCGAAACTACTTGATTAAGGTTTCGCTCCAAAGGACATGTTCATATGAGCGAAACTACCTCCCCTATAAATACCCAAGTTGTTTTCTCATTTTGTACGTTGATGTCAAGTGTGTAGCCGACCCGCTGCCCGTGTATTTTGTGAAGATTAAATGAGAAAACTGTTTTAAAGTGAATTCCTTCTGTTTCTACACCTTTCTTGCTTTGATTCATGCCGATTTTGTATTTCCGCTGCATTTTCGGTAGTTGCTAGCTCGAATTGACTCAATTGACTGTCAAATACGGTCCTACAATTGGTATCAGAGCCAGTTGTGAGCTAGCTGACCCGAATCAAAGCCTTTTTCTAGCATGTTTTGAGTTTCAGACCTCTCCGACGGACAAAATGGACTGAGATTTGGATATATAGTGTAAAACTGGTTAATAACAAACCCTTGAGAAATTCAGACCTAAAAACAGCCTAAAAGTGACCTAAAATGGCTCGTGAATAGGTTTCGCTTTTGTGTCATCTTGAGAGGTTTCGCTTTTACGGCATTAGAAACCAGAGGTTTCGCTCGTGTAGTTTCGCTCTTAGTGACATTTCAGAGGTTTCGCTCGTAGGTTTCGCTCCAAATGTCAGTGTTGAGGTTTCGCTCGAGTGGTTTCGCTTATTAGTCTTTTTAGTGGTTCCGCTCTTAAGGTCATTGAGTAGTTTCGCTCATTTGGACATCACTTGGTTTCGCTTTTGTGAACACTAAGTGGTTTCGCTCATAGTTCACTTAGAATCTGGTTTCGCTTATTTGACCTGTTTTAGTGTAAAAATCATGTTTTGAGCGTTTAGTCCATTTTGTACGTGATCAAGTGTTGGAAACTCAGTCTGTGTTAAAAGTTTTCGATAAAACCAACCTGTTAATCAAAAAGTTAAACATTTTTGGAAATTTGTCACTAAAAATGGAACATCAAGATTTGTATAATTTGTTTGCGGGGAGTGGTATGGCTACGCAATGTCCAGCGAGTATAGTGCAGAACGTTAAAATGGAAAACGAGTTGGGGACTATGCAAAAGCCACCAAAGCTTATGAGTTTGGATGAATATGCGGGTTGGTCAGGACGTTTCAAAAACTGGGTACAAGCCAATCACTTTGAGTGTTGGATGAAAATAGAGGCAAAGTATGTACCACCAGTTAACAGTATGGGATTGGAAAAGGGCATCGGGAGTTTGACGGAAACTGAATAGATTGACTTCAAAGCTGAAAAGAAAATGGTGAGCATTCTGCAACAGGCCATTAAAGAAGATATTCTCGTTTTACTGCAACATGAAGACAATGCTCAGTCAATGTGGCAAGCGTTGCAGCTGAAATTCCAAGGCAGTGTTTCAATGATTAAGAGCAAGAAAGCCTTAATCAAAAAGGAATTTGATATCTTTACTGGGATTAAAGGCGAGAAAACAAAGCAGTTAATCGAACGATACTGCCATCTTGTGGTCGAAATGAAACGTTTGGAAATTAAAAAGACAAATGAAGAATGGATTGATAAGTTGTGTGATGCACTTCCGTATGATGAGTGGGGCACGTATCTAATGATGTTAAAGAATAATTCTGATTTTGTGAATCTCAACCTCAGCTCATTCATCGAGAAAATCGAAGCCCACGAATTGGAATTGCTGAAAATCAAGAAAATGAATTCAGCGAGTGTGCAGCAAGATGTGTCTCTATATTACAAAGGCAATCCTTCAGTTTCAACAAATCAAAGCCCAAAAATACGTACAGGGTTCATTGCTGATAACACATCAAGTACTTCTTCAAACACTCCTCAATCCGGCAAATCTTCACCATTCGCGAACTTTGAACCGAATGCCAAAGCTCAGGAACAGTCTTCACCTCAAAGCTCAACAGGATAAAATCATCAGGCGTACGTTTCTGGGGTTCAGTGCAACATTGCGGTAAACATAAAGAATGGAAACGAGATAACTGAAACAGCCGCAAAACAGCACTAGCAATGCTTGCTTCCGTTCTTGAGGCTTATGAGGGCTTAGTCGCAGGGAGGATCGGTAATCTTGACATGACGAAGGAGGATTACGACCAAATCGATCCCGAAGAGCTTGAATTAATTGACATCAAATGGTGTATGGCGAGTTTGGTGCGTAGGGCTCAACGTTTCATGGAAATTACAGGCCGGAACAGTCTATCAGGCCCAGATCAAAAGTTAGGGTTTGATAAGTCGAAAGTTACATGCTTTAAATGTAAAGAACGCGGTCACTTCAAACGAGAATGTCCCAAACGTGAAGTAAACAATCATCAAAACCCGTTCACCAACGACTACTACAGGCAAGCCATATATCACCAACCAAATCAACAACAAACTGTTCAGAGGCCACAGATTGAGAATAAACCGGAAAAAGCGCTGATCGTGAATCAAGGCTACGAGAAGGTTGCTGCAGGTTTCAGCTGGGATAAGTATATCCCCGGTAGCAATGGACAAGCCTTGATGGCTGAAGTTGTTGAAATTTCTGAGAGTGTGTCTGAGCCGGAAATAGTGGCTGAAGATGTTTCTGAGGTTGTTGATGAGGTTTCTGGTGAAAATGCGGTCGATATGGAAGAAATAGCTGCTGGAGTGTATTACTACCAGTCTGAGTAGGAAGTTTTGGGAAATTTAATGAAATCTGTATTACCTCCTAACATTTCTGAATCTTTTGCAGGTTATTTTGAAGAACCAAGGACCGGATCATGCCCAACGTTTGAAGAGAAGAAAGAAGTCATTGAAGAGTTGATAGATGTGTCGAAAGAGATGACTGGAGAAGCTTTGAAAGACATAGCTGACAAAGCACTGATGAGAAAACTCAAAGAGGTAGACTCAGAATCCGAGGAGTCAAAGTCTGTCAGTTGTGTATCTGTCAAACGAGAGGAATCTGGAGTTCAGGAGATCAAATCAGTCAAACTATCTGAGTCTGAGTCAAACAATGTCGGTAAAACTGATTGTGTAGAGCAGATTGTTGAAAAGGTTGTTACAATCCCTGAAACACCGTGCAAACAGTGTTTAGAACCATGCACGGAGTGTCTTGAAAAAGACACTAAGTTTCAGGAATTGAAACACCATGCTGATATGATTAAGTTTGACCTTGGCCAAGTTAAATAGGCGTACGATACTCTCGCCAGGTGAATCAAGATGATTCAAAAGGAAAGTGTTGAAAACGATAAAGCTACAAAATTGGCTAAAGCAACACTTTTAGATAAACAAACTGAAGTAAATTTTCATTTAGACACGATCGCATCGCTTAAGAAAGAACTCGAATTGATTAAAATTGAAAACTATCGGATTGATAAAAAGTTAATGATTTATGTGGCTTCATCGTACGTTCTTGATCAGATTGTCCCCCAACAACCACATTCGGCACCTGTCTTTAAGAGCGTTCCACCCCCTATGTGGAATCATTACACACAGAAATATCCAGATGGGGTGGAAGCGACTTTAAATCTCAAATTGAGATCGATAGAAGATGAGTTGCCTGAGACCATAGATGTCACATTCTCCCCATCTGATACCGACAACGAATCTCAGGTTATCAAAAATGTTGTCGATCAGGTGTTGGATGAGGAGAGTGAGAAATCTGAAAAGACTCATTCTGAAAAGACTGTCAGTGATTCTGAAGCTGAAGGGAATTTCTTAGATCGATATGTACCGAAATCGGAAAAGAGTGCGAATGAAGATCCGGTTATGGTGGTATACACTATGGTTGGAACTGACAAACTTTATTCCGACTTCGAGTATCCGCTTCAGAATGTCAAGATCGAAAGTGTTGAAAAAGTGTTTAAACTAGTTGAAATAAACATTAACGAGGTTAATAACAATGAATTCTTTTCGAAACCTAAAAAGTCGTTTGTGACATCTCGTCCAACAAGTTCGGGAAAGAAAGATGGGGATGGTAAAGGTCAAAACAAGAAAAATAATCTTAAAAACAAAGGAATTGGGTTTGAAAAGAAAACGGCTAAGCAGGTGTTTAAGCCGAAAGAGAAGATAAATGATGTGTTTGTCGCTGGTCCGAGTGTTGACGATGAGAAAGATTATATTTTCAGTCAAAAGGTTGTGGACGATTTCAATGCAGCAAAGAAGTTAAAAGAAGAGTCAGTGAAATCTACTTTTGTCGAATATGACAAAAGGGTATGTTACCGCTGCAATGAGATCGGCTATATGGCGAAACAGTGTCAGAAAGTCATTGAGAAACCTGTTGTTGTAAAACCGGTTCAAAAACAAACTATTTCAAAACCAACTGTTCAAAAACAAGCTGTTTCTAAACCAACTGTTCAAAAGTCAAACATTCAAAAATCTCGACCTAAATCTCCAACTGACACAAAGGGCAAAAAGCCGATGGTTTCTCCGATCGGAATTTTGAAAAGAGGGGAATCTTTGAAGTCGGAGGACAAGCCGAAATCGACTTTCGAGATTAGCGAATCCTCTAAGACTCGAAAGACTTCAAAAATTTACCTTAAGACAAAAATTTTTGAAAATCAGTCTTGGGTCGCGAAATCGAAACCTTCTGTTGAAGTTAAAAAGATGGAGAATGCTTTGAAAATTGATTCAAACATTTTTAAAGATGATGTGGTTGAGTTTGAAAATGAAGTTGATAATTTTCTTGCTGAATTTCCACCGATAACTGACAAAGTTAAAACAATTGTGAAAGTAGAGGTTCCAAATGTCACATTTGATTTTCCGAAAACAAATGAGAAGTGTGATGTTGTATTCGGAAGTGTGTCGGAAGTTAAGAAATCCTGGGCTTCATTGTTTGAATAAATTTTGATGTGATGGTTGTAGGGGCTGCCCAAGTCAATTCTATCAAAGTGGATTATGGATAGGGGCGCTTCAAGGCATATGACTGGGACGCTTGCTCTGCTCTATGATGTCAAATCCATAAACGGAAGCTATGTTGGATTTGCTGGGAATCAAGGTGGAAGGATCGTTGGTCAAGGAACGCTGTCAAATGGCGTGATTTCGTTCGACAAAGTGAACTACATAGTAGAGTTAACAAACAATTTACTCAGTATCTCACAAATCTGTGATAAAGCATTTAGTGTACACTTTACTAAAACAGAATGTGTTGTGTTGAAACCAGGGTTTAAAATCCCTGATGAGATGATGTTGTTGCGCGCCCCGCGGGAGAATGATCTTTATATTTTGGATATGAGCGTCGCAACGCCAACATCTCATCAGAAACAGTGTTTTGTGTCTAAAACTAAAGCGACAGAAAAAGATTCGATAATGTGGCATCGAAAGATGGGCCACATTTATGTTCGCAAAATGAACTTTTTGGTACACAATGGTTTAGTTGATGGTGTTAATCTGAAGAATTTTCATTTAAATGATGATTGTGTAGCATGCAAGAAGGGAAAGCAGACTCGAAAGTCACACCCATTGAAGATGATGAATACAATCAGGTTACCTCTTGAGAGATTGCACATGGATCTCTTCGGGCCTGTCAACGTAAAGAGCATCAGCGGAGACTTATATTGCTTGGTGGTAACTGATGACTTTACGAGAATATCTTGGGTAGTGTGCTTGGAACGAAAAGATCAAACTTTCGAGTCATTGATGGTGCTTTTCAAGAAGATGGAAACGGTGTACAAACTGCCAATCCAGAGGATTCGGAGCGACAACAGAACGGAATTCAAGAATAACAAGATGTATGAGTTCTGTAACGAGAAGGGAATTCTTCATGAATTCGGTGCGCCGTACACTCCACAGCAAAGCGGCGTAGCTGAACGAAAGAATCGAACACTGATTGAGACAGCCCATACAATGTTAGCCGATTCCAAGCTACCAATCTTTTTTCTAGAGTGAAGCAGTTTCAGCAGCCTGTTACACATTGAATAGAGTTCTCACTGTCAAGAAGTATAAAAAGACTTGCTTTGAGCTGCTGCACCGTTATAAGCCAAATCTTGAGTTTTTGGAGCCGTTTGGGTCTCCTTGCACTTTTATTGATGAAAACGGTAAATTTGGCGCAAAATCTAATGAGGGTTTCTTTGTAGGTTACGCAAGCCCGCTGAAGAGGGTGTTTGTACGATGCCTGGGGAAGGTGATTCAAGTCCAGCACGTGGATTGTCAGAAGCACACTCCATCGCCACAACTTCCCGGACAAAGATTCCTGTTCGACTACGATAAGCTCTGGGAGTCGTTTCATCTGCCGGTCGAGCCGAGTGATGTGGAACTAGCACTTTTGTACCAGTATCAACATAATATGCCACAGGAACAAGTGCCTATACCGCCAAGAGTTCCTCAACCTGCCGTGGGTACTCACGACAATGAAGCAGGACCTAGTGGAACAGCTCATGAACCACCAGAGGAACCAGCTCCATCTTTTGATGAATCTGACGACTCAGAAGCGGAACCCGCTCCGACTTTTGACGAGGATCCAACGGAAGCTGAGGATCAAACGGTTGATCTTGACATATCGAGCTTGGAATCGGAAGTGAATGTGCCTGACAATGTTATGCCACGGACGTTGTCTTATCATCCCTCAGAACAGATTATTGGTGACCTACAAAGTGGTGTCAAAACCCGACATCAATTAGACCGAGCTCTTACATGTTTCTATTTAATCTATTGCTGATATGCAGAAAGAAGTCTCATTAAAATGTTTTATTTCGCAGATAGAGCCCAGAACTTACAAAGAGGCATTGACCGAGGATAGCTGGGTTAATGCAATGCAGGAGGAGCTGCAACAGTTTAAAAAGCTGGGCGTCGGGAGACTTGTCGATCTGCCTAAGAATCAAAAGCTAATCAAGACGAAATGGGTTTTTAAGTGTAAACGTGATGACAGAGGTGTCGTGGTGAGAAACAAAGCGCAACTTGTGGTTCAAGGCTAGAGTCAACAGGAAGGAATAGATTAAAGTATATCAACTTGACGTCAAATCTGCCTTTCTTTACGGAATAATTAGAGAAGAAGTGTATGTGGGGCAACCACCGGGGTTCACAGACCCACTGCACAGAAACAAGGTGTATCTACTGGACAAAGCGCTATACGGACTTCACTAGGCCCTGAGAGCCTGGTACGAGACGCTTTCGACATACTTGCTAGACAACGGGTTCACAAGAGGCACAGTAGACAACACTTTGTTCACCAAGGAAGAAGCAGGCCACTTGTTGATCGTGCAGATATATGTTGACGAAATCATTTTTGGATCCACCAATGACGACCTGTGCAAAGAATTTGAAAAGGTTATGAAGAAGAAGTTCGAGATGAGCTCAATGGGGGAGATGAAGTTCTTCCTCGGGCTGCAGGTGGAGCAAATTCCCGATAGAATCTTCATTCACCAAACGAAGTATGTGAAGGACGTGCTTGACAAGTTCGACATGACAGATTGCAGTCCTGCATCAACCCCCCTCGCGCAGAATCATGGAATTTGTCCAGACGAGCAAGGTGTGAAGATGGACGAGACATTGTACCGATCTATCATTGGCTCTTTGATGTATCTCACGGCTTCCCGTCCAGACATCATGTACCCGACGTGTCTCTGCGCCAGATATCAGTCAAATCCAAAGCAGTCACACCTGACCATAGTGAAACGTATCTTACGGTATTTGAAAGGCTGCCCAAGCATCGGCTTGTGGTATCCTCGATCGGGTGACTTTACTTTATCTGGTTTTGCTGATTCTGATTTTGGGAGCTGCAAGCAAAACGCAAAGTCCACCACTGCTGGGTGTCAGTTCTTCGAAACTCGACTCGTCAACTGGCAGTGTAAGAAACAAACCGCAGTAGCGCTCTCTACTTGTGAGGCTGAATACGTTTCAGCCTCCAGCTGTTGCTCACAGATCCTTTAGATCCAACAGCAGATGCGCGACTTTGGTTTGCAGTTCTTAGATACACCTATCTACGTGGACAATGAAGCAGCTATCAAAATAACTAAAAATCTGGTTCACCATTCAAAAACTAAACACATTGAGATCCGTCACCACTTTATCCGTGATTGTCACGAGAAAAAGTTAATTCGGATTGAACACTTGCACACCGATGATCAGAAAGCGGATTTCTATACTAAACCATTTGACAAAAAGAGATTTTACTATCTTTTAAAATTAAATGGGATGAAGAATCTGCAATCTGGGAGGGTTATTGAATGTGAAGCCGATTTGGGCAGCGATCTGACAAGAACCTTTGTCGTGTTGTCAATTTTGTTTACACAGGTTATTTTCTGCTTTTCGATAAAAGCAAAAACACAAAAATATGTTTTAGTTTTAGGGGGAGAAATCGCAGAAAAATACAAAAACATGTTAAAATTCAAAAATCCAAAAACATTAGAAAATTCAAAAAGAGTTGTGTCGAATAGGGGAAATGATAGTACATCAGCTAGACTGACACGGTACACTAAAGAATTGTAATGTATAAAATGCAATTAAGCAGTCTCGCTAAAGATGTGCCGGTAGGTTTTCGCAAAATCAGTAGATCAGTTTGGGATATAAACATAAATTTCACTTGCGTCTACGTGGGGAACACCTCCAGGATATATAGGTAACCCCTGAAATCCTGTTTGAAGGGTCCCGTATTCTGAGATACTAGGTGTATGGAAATACTGACCTAGTCCCTAGATAATGCTTTCTGCAAAAGCTTGAAACATAGCTTCGCCCTCAGCATGCTGATGAAACAATAAAATTGATAGTCGCTGCTGTTGAAATCTAAAAGATCCTCTAAAGGGGACTCACCGTAAAGTCGAAGCCGTCATCTCTCTACGTATACGGAAGTATCGACTTGAGCTCTCACGGCCCTCGCACAACACCCCATTACAGATATCATCTAGGTATACTCACCTGTAAGACTGAATACTGGGATCTGGATACGGGAGTATATACTGAGGTGGGACACATGTAGATGTTTAAGTCCTAAAACACTAATTCTGTATCCCGAACAGATTGAAAGTTTTATGAGAATTTAAAAGGATCAGTATATCGGCAATCTACGCGAATTGTTTAAAAGCTTAAAATGAATTAACAGCTTAACGGTGCTAGTGTCTAGTCGGCAGCTGATATGATCCCCTAACACACTCACAAAAATATTGTGTGTACAGTTTTCAGTTTATCCAGTTAAAAATCCAAAAAGATTTTAGTTTCTCATTTATTTTCGACAACTGATATTGGGAATCGGATGATCAAAGCTTAGTGCAGATCATGTCAGTGTATGATGAGGGCTGGGTAAGCTGGTGATGCAGAACAATGATTGGTACAGTGTTGGTCAATTGAAAAGTGGTTGTAAGTTCAAAATGTTCAAAAGTTCATTCATTTGAACTATTTTCAGAATAAAACAACTGCGTACTTCATAATTCGGTCAACCAAGGCCATTAACTTGGACTTGGGGGACCAAGCAGTTGACCAAGGTCATTGACTTGGACTTGGTCAACTGGGTGTGACGGTGGTTAATCTGAAAAGGGTTAAAAAGTCAAATTTTTGAAAATCACAACATGGTTTCGCTCATGTGTCACTCTTATACAAGGTTTCGCTCATTTGTCACTTAAAAGGTGTTTTCGCTCATATGGCTGCTTTATATGTGGTTTCGCTTATAGTTACAATGAGGTTTCGCTTGTATGTCCCACATGGTTTCGCGTATTTGACAATTGGTCGTAGGAGCGAAACCACACCACCTATATAAGCCGGGGTTCCGCTCATAATGTCACTTTTCACCTTTTCGCTTTTACGTCCTCTTCTCCGGCGACTGATAAGCAATACCTTAAAAACCATTGATTTCAGACGAAGTGCTGCCCGATTGTTCATAGATCTTGTGAATATCTTAATTGCTAATCATGGGCAAAGTTGTTTAAGATTCAATTTGATCTATTTCTTGTGATATTTGAACTGTCGGCACATGATGTTGAACATGGCTTAGATTTAGGACTTAACAAGTTAAAAGAGAACTCGAAGTTTATCATGTGTTGTCGTTTGAGTGTGTAAATAACAGGGTTGTGTTTGATTGTTACTAATATTAAATTTTGATGATGTTTGTCAGGTTATAGATGTTACAGATTTAGATTTAGGGTTCTTTAATTGTTAAAAAACGAAATCAAAACAGATCCCAAGTCTCGGAATCATCAGTTTAACAAGATTACAAGTTCAATTTTTAGATTTGATTAGTTTTTGAATGTCTGATGGTGTTTTCGCTTTTAGGATTGTATGGGTTTTGCTCAAACGGTTATGTTAGATGTTTCGCTTATCTGTACATTGAGATGTTTCGCTTATTTGTACATCAATATGTTCCGCTTGTGTGTACATCAAAGGTTCCGCTCATAAGAGCATCTTGTAGTTTCGCTTTTAGTACAATTGTAATTTCGCTCATGATACACTTAGGGTTTTCAAGTAAAACTATTGTTTGAAAATTTTCTAAGTAATTCTGATTCAGTGTATGTGATTGTGATTTGCAGGGTTCTAGTGTTGTATTTGATCCTCTTCACAATAGTTGTTGTGATTTGGATGTTCAGAAATATCCGGAATTGGCCAAATTCAGTGGTATATTGAAATTCATGGGATGTATTCCCATTCAAAAGGCATTGACTGATCAAAGACCACTGTACAAATCTCACATTGAATGTTTCTGGAAGAATGCCAGCTACAATGATCAGAATAAAGTAATTTCGTCAATCGTTGAGGTGCATGGCAAGATGGAGAAGATTCTAGTCACTGAAGCTCTTATTCGTGAAGTTATTAACTTTCCTGATAAAGCAGATTTGCCAACAAGATTTCCGGAAAGAATGGTGAAAGGCTGCATGTTAAGAATGGGATATCAGGGAGCTTTGAATGCTGGAAATTATTTGAAGTCAAAGTTTACAAAGCCGTATAAGTTCCTGATTCACTGTGTATTGATGTCGTTGAGTCATACAAAAGGAGGTTATGATGCAATGCGTGACTATCAAATGAATATGGTTACTGCTTTAGTGCTAAACAAGAAATACAACTTGTCGCATATTGTGTTTCATTACATGGCAGAGAATATTACATCAAAGAGCAATACCTGGATGTATCCGAGGTTCGTGCAGATGTTGATTGATCACGCGTATCCTGAGATTGACAGAAATATAAAGGATGATTTGTTGGTGCAATCACATATGAATGAAATTACAATCAAACATCTTGTGAGATATCACCCGAACCACCCTGAACCAAAAGTTGGTGCTGCATTCTTTGGTTTTATTAAAGATGCTAACTACGCTGATCCAGATCCAGTGGATCATCAGAACTGGAGAAACGAATCTGAGATGAAAGAGGCAGCGTATGCTGAAGAGTTGAAAGTTCTGGAAGACTTCAAAAGCACCAAGAATGAATGGTATGTGAAAGAATCAGGAAGAAGACGTAGAAAGGCCACTCCTATTGTTCAACAAGTTGAGGGATCTTCTTCGAAACCAAAGAAGAAGCAAAAGAAAGCTGCAAAAACGTCTTTGATTGATGAACCAGAAGAAGTTGAAACAGTGGTTGCTGTGGAAAAGGAAACAGTGGTAGCTGCAGAAGATGATCCATCTAATGTTGATGATTTGTTTGATACTGATGTCTTAGAGACAGGGCCAACAGTGGTTGCTGATGTTGATAAAGCTGTAAATGTTGAGGCCAAGAAAGGAAAAGAAAAGGTTGTTGATGATATTGAGGGAGATGATGTGAACAAAGATACTACAAGCTCCTCGAGCTCTTCAGATGATGAGATAGATGAAACTGAACGTTTACGAAGAGTTCAGGAAGAAATAGAACAAGAGAAGTTGTTGAAAAAGAGAAAGAGACAAGAGAAGGACGATGATGATGCTTACGTTCCTTCACCAGAACATGTATCTGAATCACAATCTCCTCTAGGTGGCAGAAAGAAAGCTGGAGCTCGTAAGAAAGTGGTTTCTCCAAAGATTCGCAAAGTCACACCAAAGACCAAAATGCCAAAGTTTGTGCTAAAGAAGAAGACAACCAAAGAAACAAAGAAACCACCAACACCACCACATGAACCAACACCACCACAATCACCAATACAATCACCACCCCGATAACCTACACCACCACAACAATCCTCACCACCAAAACAACCAACACCTTCAAGACAACCATCACCATTACATCATTCACCACCACCACATCAAACCCTTTTCACCTCACAAGAAATATTTCAAACACCTCCACTCACCCAAGGTCAAATTACACCGGGTTCTGTAGGATTCCGAAACTTTCCTAATGTTCCTTCAAATTTAAATGTGAGCCTGGATGATGTTGGTGATTTTGATTTTGCAAACACTTCACAAGTAAGGAATGTTGAAAAGAAAGTTGATGAAGTTGTTGCTGAGAACAAGAATCTAGCAGCTGAAAACAAGAAAGTTATGGATCGTGAAAGAATCCTAGAAATGCGTGTGAAGAGGTTGGAGAATGATAATAAAGAGTTGGTGAAAAAGATTGATTCTGATCAGTCAGAGATTGACATTTTGAAAGTAAGAATTGCTGAGCTGGAAGAAGAAAAGGCTAGACGTGATGAACAAAATGAATACTTCAAGTTGAAGAACAAAGAATTTGAAGCAGCTAAAGCGTTAAGAGATCATGAGTTCTATATGCTGAATAAAGTAGTGGAAAGCATGCTCGGAACATCAGTAGAGCAAAAGTTTGAAGAGCTGCAAGTTGAAGAGCTCAGAGCTGAACGTCAAGCCAAAATAGATGAGCAAATGAAAGACAAAGGCAAAGGAGTTGAAGGAAGTTCTGCAGTGACAGAAAGATCGATTGTTCCTTCAATGGTGGTTGAAAATCCTGAGCCTATCTCTGTTGTTTCTGGTCTTTTTGAGGATTATACTCCTCTTGAAGAATTAATCGGTGATAGTGATGAGGATGATGAAGAAGAGGAGGATGAAGAAGAAGATTAAAAGGATGAGAAAGTGTATTCTGCGAGCAGTCATGGTTCAGATGATGATGACGATGATGCTCAGGGTGGTATAGGGTTGAAAGCATCTGAAGCTTCTGCTGAACAAAATGTTGATAATTTGATGAATGATTCTGTGAACGAAGAATCAGGGGGAGCTGATAGACAGGGGGAGTCAGGAGATGCAGAGAATGTTCAACAAGCTGAGAAATTGATCTTGAGGTTAGATACTTATCGTGAAGAAGGAGAGCATTTTCATACTTACACGTTGGAAGCAATTAAGGAAATGACTCGCGTGATGGATCCTGACTTTAAGTTCGATTTTGGAGAAGAAATGAATGCCGAGTTTGAAGAAGAGTTGAATGCTTTTGATATTAATCAACAGCATGAGTATGAGTATAAGTATGTTGAAGATGCTGATTTGTATGATAGAGTTGAAGTGGAAGACTGGACAGATGATGAAAGCATTAATGAAGATACCTCACAGTTGCCAACGTTAATGGAATTCTTTACTGAGGAGAATCGTGATGAGTTGCGAAGGAAAGTTGCTGAAATTCTGAAAGACAAAAACTTTGACGGAACTCAGAAAGATATGGCAAAGGAAGAACGAAAGAAATGGTTCAAAGTTAGTCACGAGAGGAAATTTAAACGGCCTTTGAATTATTATCAACGTGATAGAAGTGTATCTCTCGGAGATATTATCAGCTGGGTTTTCTGCCACAGATTAATGCGTATGCGATAAGAAGAGAATGTGGCGTGCAATATTTTGAAAAGTTATATGATATTATGTCACTTCCGTGGTGGGATGTGGATGAGTTATCTAAAGTCAGAACTTTGGGTTATCCTGTCAGGAAGAATGATGTCAGAATGTGGGGATTGATAAAGTTCGAAGCTTTGAGAGACTTCAAACATTGGAAGCCACATCGTCCGAAAAGAGTACGAAGGGTTAATCCAGAAACAGGTGATGAAGAAACAATTCTGAATGTGAAAAAGCCTAGAACAATGAAAACTATACCAGTGCCACTGATGGAACAAGAGTTTTACAAAGGCTTCATGGGCTGGGTTTATAGTTGCATTACTACTGAAGCAGTGATTACTTACAGAACAGGTGGTGAAATTAGAGAAATACATGTGTATGATCCTATGTGGCTCGTGAATTGCTCTGCTAAGGATATCGAATGTCTGTTCATTAACAAGATTCATTACCAGCCAGAAGACAAAGAACAGGCTATGCAGTTTCAGTGAGTTGTAACTTTGTGTTTTCAGAAAAGCATCAACTCTGAAACTGAATGGAAGTCTACATGGTGGTCACTTGATGAGAAAATGAAGAGGAAAGCTAAGCGTGAACGTCAAAAGCTTGAAGAAAAGAAAGGAATGTTTATGAAGATTCAAGCTGAAGAGGAAAAGGCAAGAAAGAAACATAATGATATGGTAAGGAATGCGCTCAGAAGAAAGCCGAAGCCAAGGGACGAAACGTTCAGAGCAATTTGAAGACCCAAGACCAAGACTGAAGACTGCGGCTGTATCCAAGGGGAGTTTGTTGGTGCACGAATGTCTAAAGCCTGCGTCTTAGTCTTAGTTGTTCATGTATAGGGTCTAGATGTGTTAATTATGTATTGTATAGGGGTTTGATATGTAATTTTGGGATTGTTATGTTGAGGTTTCGCTTATATGGACATGTCCATAAAAGCGAAACTACTTGATTAAGGTTTCACTTCAAAGGACATGTTCATATGAGCGAAACTACCTCCCCTATAAATACCCAAGTTGTTTTCTCATTTTGTACGTTGATGTCAAGTGTGTAGCCGACCTGCTGCCCGTGTATTTTGTGAAGATTGAATGAGAAAACTGTTTTAAAGTGAATTCCTTCTGTTTCTACACCTTTCTTGCTTTGATTCATGCCGATTTTGTATTTCCGCTGCATTTTCGGTAGTTGCTAGCTCGAATTGACTCAATTGACTGTCAAATACGGTCCTACAATTTACTAAAAAGTAAAGATGAAGCAATAAGTAAATTTATCTTGTATAAAAATGATGTTGAGAATCAACTTCAAAAGAAGATAAAAGCTTTGCGAAGCGACCAAGGAGGCGAATATGTTGCACCTTTTTCCGATTTATGCGCAAAAAGTGGCATTGTACATGAGTGTACGCCTCCTTATTCTCCACAATCAAATGGCGTGGCGGAACGAAAGAACCGAACATTGAAAGAAATGATGAACGCGATGTTGATAAGTTCTGGGGTGAGCCAGGAAATGTGGGGGGAAGCCATTCTCTCGGCTAATTATCTTTTGAACAAGATACCACTCAAAAAGAGAGACGAAACTCCATATGAGTTATGGAAAAGGAAGAAGCCTTCATACAAATACTTGAAAGTGTGGGGGTGCCTAGCAAAGGTGATTGTACCACCTCCTAAGGCTCTTAGGATAGGACCCAAAACCGTTAATTGCATATTTATTGGGTATGCGCATCAAAGTAGTGCACATCGATTTCTTGTACATGAGTCTAAGAATTCTGATGTACACGTCAACACTATCATGGAGGTGAATCCTAATGTTGTGTCTTACTTTGAAAATGTGTTTCCTTTGAGATGACAAACACATGCAACGCCATCAACACTTAATTTTGAAGTAGGTGAAAGCTCATCTACACCAGTTGATGAGGTAGTTCATGATAAGACACATGAACGACCTGAGGTTGAAGAAAGTGATCGTAGGCGAAGTAAAAGGCCAAGGGTTGAAAAATCCTTCGGTCCAAACTTCGTTAGCTATATGGTTGAGGGAGAGCCCAATACATATCGCGAAGCGGTTTCCTCTTCTGAAGGAACTCAATGGAAAGATGCAATAAGAAATGAAATTGATTCTATATTGCAAAATCATACTTGGGAGTTAGTAGATCTTCCACCTGGTTGCAAACCACTTGGATATCGTTGGATATTCAAAAGGAAGATGAAAACTGATGGAAGTATTGATAAATACAAGGCTAGGTTGGTGATTAAAGGATTTAGACAAAAGGAAGGTCTAGATTACTTTGATACCTACTCGCCTGTGACGCGCATAACCTCGATTAGATTGGTTCTTGCTATAGCGGCTTTAAGAAATTTGGAAGTTCACCAAATGGACGTTAAAACCGCATTTCTAAATGGCGATTTAGAAGAAGAGATTTATGTCACACCCCTAATTTACACGTGTCACCGGTGGGCCCGGTGGGGGAGTATCGTGACGTAGTTGATATCATCATTTGTCAAACAACACAAATTATAATGCACAGCGGAAGCAAATGAAAATAGATTTATTTCAACCATTAAGTGTAATATCGAGTATCACAAATAGTCGAAATAGATCCACAGGCGGATCGAAAATAAAGAGAAAGAAATTGTTCAACAGATATATGCATCCCAAAGCTTGCGAGACTCTATGATGCTAAGGAGAAACCAGCCTATTGCGTATAGCACCTGCACTTAATCTTTTTTGGGGAAAATACGTCAGTTTGCACTGGTAAATACAATTTAACTGACTCATTTTGAAAACATTTGAAAAATTTGGTTTTAAATGCACAAGGCACAAAACATTTTATAACTTGGGAATAATTAATCAAAGTTAAACTTGTAAAAGATTTACATGTTTGTTGTGCGTTCAGTCGCCCGAGTAGTGTCGGGTTTAAGGTTAAATGACACACCACTAGTATAAGTCCGCGGCGGGAAGCCAACGTTTATACCTTAATAATATGGACATAATACCGGGTGTACACCTACACCCGGGTGTCAAGGTCGTGGCCAAAAAAATGATGCCAAGGATATCCGGGACATGGTCATTAAGCTCCCAAAGGCGTAAAAACAAACAACACCAAGTTTTCAAACGGGTCACATTGATAATACCCAACTACTAATGAGTTGGGGTCAATTGCCCGACCAAGCGGTATTTTATATACCGTACCCCCAAGCCCGTATAGGGGAAAATAAGTTAAAAGTATTTACCTAAGCAAGTATAACCACAATTTCAAAAATGCACGTGTCTTTTACTGGCCTCCTATTCTGGAACGAAGGTTATAATAACCTATTAGAATCCTAACGGGTCTTTAATATAGCCTAGGCCTAGACCGGTTAGTTTCGAATAATAAATATGGTTTAATCGCGAGGAATGCGAAAACCGGGACGGAACGTGATTTAGACCCTACAAGCTTGGATACTTGTATAATATGGGTAAACTAAACACATTCTGAATTTAGAGACTAAGATGATACGGTTTGACCCGTTTCGGCTAATATGCGTGAACTAGTCACATAAGCCTATCCGAACGCGAAAGTGCGTAACGAGTAACCATATAAATCATATGCAAGTTTCCTGAGATTATATGCATCAAATATGTTGCAATATCAGTAAGGTATGTCCAATTATGCCCCAAACGTTTTTAAACGCCAATTACGCCTCATAAGGGCATTTTGGTAATTTTACATAGGCTAAAAGGGTAAAAATGGGAAAACTGAGTTTTTAACTTTAGTTTACTGTTATAATATATATTTTTATTAAATATATCAGTAGGTATTAGATCTTTTATGTAAAAACTAGTTTCGACATATACTATGTCGTAAAAATGCCTAAAAAGGCGATTTGGAGCCATTTCCGGGTTTTAAAAGAAAAGCTGATATTTTTATATTTCCAGAAGGCTCAACATATCATATTTAACATAATAAATCAGTAGAAAAAGGTTTGAGGTCAAAAGGTTTTGTAAAACTCATTTTATGGCCGAAAGGGCAAAATCGGCATAAGCCGAATTAAGCTTAAAACCTCTAGTTATGCTCATCCTAAAAATAAATAAAAATCTTTAAAATTCCCAAAATATTATTATATAACAGCGGGTATAAAGTTTTGATATAAAATTCGGGTTTAAATAGGTTATGCGTTAATTACGCTAATTATTTACTAAGAAAGCTTCTAATTACGCTAATGAGCATAACTCTTAATCTAGACCTCAAACTGATGTCAAATTTTGGGGACAAGTTTATATTTCAGTAACTAAGTTGTCTACCCTTTTATATTTTCAAAAATCATGATTTTTGGACATTTGGGCATAATGGTCAACATATGGGCATTTAACGGAAACATGCATACGAACAAGATATCTAATGAACCACGTTGCATAATCACAGGAGGATATACTAACATGTTATTAGGTCCAAAAGAAGCTCTAAGGCAATCTTAGTCTTGACTAAAACGGGTCAGAACTGAAAGTCAAGGTGAAAGTCAAACTATGCGACTTTCGGTTCCGAACCGGGTCTAAAACAGAAAATTGTCGAGTTGAACATGTTGGAACATGTTCTTATACTTATTACCAAGTTATATTAATGTTCAAACAGGTTACATACAACCTACATTGCTAATTATGCGTTAATTTGAAATTAAGCATTCTGTTGACTTTTTATGATTAGCTTTGACTCGACAATTGACATGCTTAGAGTGGGAATCTAGAAACACCCTTTTAAGGGTTTGTTACCCACTTAATTACCTTCCTAAAGGTATCTTTAATTCGTGATTTGACAGAGCACATTATGCTTAACCACGAAGTCAAACCTTAATTACGACGATTTGACTTTTACTTAATTAGCTAAGCTAGAAAGGATTAAGGAGGGTTAAGGACACTTACAAAAGTCCTAAGAAGGATTATAGAGCCTAAGAAAATGAGTTGGTGACCAGAGGAGCTCCAGAGAGTCTTTAGCCAAAGTTCCAAGTGAGCAAGTTTCAAGTGAACATACTTAAGTCCTTTATATAGTGAACTAAGATGCATAGGATCTTGCCAAGATAGTCTAGGATAGTTAGTAGATGTTCCCAAGTGTCCCTAAAGGCCTAAAAACTGCCTAGCAAGCCCATAGAATCGAAATGTTACGTTTTAAGTCGGTTAAATGCATTGGACAGGCAGCTGTCCAAAACTCACTGCCAGCGACGGTCTTACGGACCGTCAGCTTGAGGCCTTACGGTCCGTAAGGACCTCTTGCGGACCGTAAGCTACAGGGGTTACGGTCCGTAACCGACCTTACTGAAACATGGTTCAGGTGCCTTCCTTACGGACCGTAAGCCTAAGACTTTGCGGTCCGTAACCGATCCTTGCGGGGCATGCCCAGGTACCCTGCTTACGGACCGTAAGTCAGGGGTCTTGCGGTCCGTAAGCGATGGCCAGAAGACAAAAGTTTGAAAGCTTTTAAGTCTTGACCATGCAATCCAATTATTCCGAATCAGACTTTCTTTTGCAGATGTGGGCCACCTGGACTAGCCATTGCATGCCCTACTTCCTCTTACATGTTCCTCATTCAAACTTAATTCATAATGGGACTTGTAACATCGACGGAGATTCCAAAAAAAATGAGTCTTGGACCCTCAAATACTTGGCCAAGGAAGATTAGCTATATTAATTCTTATTTACAAGAATTTTATTTAGTTAGGAGTAGTAACAACCTATATTTCCAAAGTCCTTGATAAAGATGTAACTTTATTTATCTGAGAGCAACCGGTTGTCATATGAGATGATCATTAATTGATTTAAGGATCTTGGGATTTATAAAAATTTCGGGTCGCTCAGAGGTGATTTAATAACGTGTCGCCCTTGGGTCGTTCAGAGGTATTTTAAATAGCATGACGCCCTTTTTGTTAGAAATCCTACCACACATCTTTTTATTTAATCCGGTTTCTCTGACACGTCTGTCACACATGACACGTGCCTTTATTCTAATGGATAGGAATTTTCGAGGTGTTACATCCTCACCCCCTTAAAAGAAATCTCGACCTCGAGATTTACTGAAACAACTGAGGGTATTTCTCTTTCATCGTGGACTCTAACTCCCACGTATAATCAGGACCTCTGCGGCCCTCCCATTTGACCTTGACAATGGGTACATACTTCCTTCGAAGCTTCTTTACCTGTCGGTCCTCAATCGACACAGGTTTTTCTATAAACTTTAAGCTTTCGTCTATATGCACATCCGTATGCGGTATGGCTAGCGATTCATCAGCTAGACATTTCTTCATATTGCAGATGTGGAACACGTTATGAATACCACTAAGCTCCTCTGGTAAGTTCAACTTGTAAGCCACCGATCCTACACATTCGATGATCTCGAATGGTCCGATATACCTCGGGCTTAACTTACCTTTCTTGCCAAATCTCATTACCCCTTTCCATGGTGATACTTTGAGCAAAACTTTATCGCCAACCTCAAACTTGAGGGATTTTCGCTTACCATCAGCATAGCTCTTTTGCCTATCACGGGCAACTTTTAGGTGTTCAGTAATCTGGGTAATCTTGTCCGTTGTCTCCAGGACTAATTCTGGTCCTGATAACTGGACGTCTCCTACCTCTGCCCAACAAATGGGTGTTCTGCACTTTCTACCATATAATGCCTCAAAAGGCGCAGCCTTAATGCTGGTGTGGTAGTTATTATTGTAGGAAAATTCGATCAGAGGTAGGTGCCTATCCCAACTTCCTCCTAGGTCAATCACGCATGCCCGAAGCATGTCCTCCTAGGTTTGAATAGTACGCTCACTTTGCCCATCCGTCTGAGGATGATAAGCTGTACTAAAATTCAATTGCGTACCCAGGGACTTTTGGAAACTCTCCCAGAAATGAGATGTGTATCTGGTATCCCTATTTGAGACAATAGATACCGGTACTCCATGCAGGGATACAATCTTATCCACGTACAGTTGGGCTAGCATGTCGGAACTGAAAGTTTCTCTAATAGGTAGGAAATGTGCTGACTTGGTCAGTCGATCCACTATCACCCAAATAGTGTCATTTCCTTTCTGCGTCTTGGGCAACTTGGTGATGAAATCCATTGTTACCATTTCCCATTTCCAAGTGGGAATCTCAGGCTGTTGTAGTAAACCTGACGTTTTCTGATGCTCGGCTTTAACTTGAGCGCACGTCAGACATTTAGCCACATGGGTGGCTATAGACTTTTTCAAGCCTATCCACCAATAATTTGCCTTTATATCCTGGTACATCTTATCCGCTCCAGGATGGACGGAATATTTGGAACTGTGGGCTTCCTTAAGGATGACGTCACGAAGACCTCCTAAAACAGGAACCCATATTCTTCCATTTAGTCTCAGGATTCCGTCTTTACCATAGGATAACTGCTCTTCAGTTACTCCTAGCTTTTCATTGGGGTAGTTAGCTTCTAATACTGCCTCTTTTTGTGCGGCTAACAACCTTTCATTTAGACTGTTCCTGACCTCAATGCTTTTGGCATTGATCCTGATTGGCTTTATCCTTTCCTTCCTGCTCAGGGCATCTGCGACTACATTGGCCTTGCCTGGATGGTATCTTATTTCACAATCATAGTCATTTAGAGTTTCCATCCATCGTCGCTGCCTCATGTTCAATTCTTTCTGGTTGACCAGGTGCTGAAGGCTTTTATGATCAGAATAGATCACACATTTAGTGCCATACAAATAGTGCCTCCACAATTTTAGTGCAAATACAACGGCACCCAATTCTAAATCATGAGTGGTGTAATTCTTCTCATGCACCTTTAATTGTCGTGAAGCGTAGGCAATGACCTTGCCTTTCTGCATTAACACACAACCCATCCCGGTGTGTGATGCATCACAATAGACTACAAATTCATCAATCCCATCAGGTAACGTTAACACGGTAGCGTTACTTAATTTCTGCTTCAAAGTATCGAATGACTCTTGCTGCTTAGGTCCCCAATTGAACTTGCTATTCTTGCGAGTCAGCAAAGTTAGGGGTGCTGCAATTCTTGAGAAATTTTCGATGAATCTCCTGTAGTATCCAGCTAAACCTAGGAAACTACGGATTTTCGTAGGTGTCTTCGGCTCCTGCCAATTCATGACAGCTTCAACTTTAGCGGGATCCACTTGAATACCACGCTCACTGCCACATGTCCAAGAAATTGGACTTCTCTTAACCAAAACTCACATTTGGAAAACTTTGCATATAGCTTTTCTTGATGAAGCAGCTTCAGAATACAACGGATGTGCTTCTCGTGATCAGCTTGATTCTTGGAATAAATGAGAATGTCATCGATAATGACGATGACAAACTTGTCCAAATAAGGTTTGCAGACGCGATTCATGAGATCCATGAATGCGGCAGGTGCGTTTGTGAGCCCGAAAGGCATCACTAGGAACTCATAGTGACCATAATGAGTCCTAAACGCAGTCTTGTGCACGTCTTCATCCTTAACCTTCAACTGATGATATCCCGATCTCAGATCTATCTTGGAGAAATAGCTTGCCCCTTGAAGTTGATCGAATAGATCGTCGATCCTGGGTAGAGGATACCTATTCTTAATGGTAACCTTGTTAAGCTCTCGGTAATCGATACATAAGCGCATCGAACCATCTTTCTTCTTGACAAATAGAATCGGTGCTCCCCAAGGAGACGAACTAGGCCAAATGAAACCTTTGGCTAGCAAATCGTCTAGCTGCGTTCTCAATTCCTTCATCTCCGTTGGCGCTAGCCTATACGGCGCTCTAGCAATAGGTGCAGCTCCAGGAACGATATCGATTTTGAATTCCACTTGCCTGTCTGGTGGCAAACCAGGCAGTTCTTCTGGAAAGACTTCAGGGTATTCTGATATAACGGGAATGTCTTCAATTTTGGGCTTTTGCTCATCAATGGTTACCTGTGCCATATAGATGACACAACCATTCTTCAAGCATTGGGACGCTTTGAGCATAGACACCTGCTCAGGCAATCCATGACGCGTATCACCCTGAATGGTGAGAGACTCACCAGATGGAGTCTTGATTATTACTTGCCTTCTACTGCATACAATCTGGGCTTGGTTATGCGATAACCAATCCATGCCCAATACTAGATCAAAACCGGCTAACTTGAAGGGTAGCAGGGATAGAGGAAAAGAGTGGTTCCTAATGGATATAGCACATCCATCTAACACAGTCGAGACGGTTTCTAAGGTACCATCTGCTAATTCTACCTCATACTTTGCACTAAGGGCTTTAACAGGCAATCCTAACAGCTCACAGAATTTACTATCCACAAAAGATTTATCTGCCCCGGAATCAAATAATACTCTTGCGAAAACGTCATTAATGAGAAACGTACCAGTTATGACGTTATCGTTCTGGATGGCCTCTTGAACATTCATTTGAAAGACCCTGGCGTTGGTCTTCTTTCCATCCTCCGTCTTCTTGGCATTCTTTGGGCAGTTGGTCTTTATGTGCCCCTTTTCGTTGCAACTGTAGCAAGTTGCATCCTTCAACCTCTTGCACTCAAGAGTTCTGTGCTCGGAAGACTTACATATCCCACACATCTTGGGCTGGGATTTCTGCTCGAACCTGCACCTTCCAAAATGGTGCTTTCTACAAATCTTGCACTTGGGCCTATCGCCCGACTGGTGCTCGCTCCTCCTGGCTTCAAACCCTTTCTTACCATCACGGTTTCCCCTATGTTTCTTACTCGATCGACGTGAATTATCATCTGCACGTTTCCTCTTGTCAGATTCCGCACTTCTTAACGCTCTCTGTCTCGCTGCATCCTGAGTGAGAGACAGAGATAAGTCGGTGACAGATCGGAATGTAACAGGTCGCGAGGCCTTCACACTGGCCTTGATTTCTGGGGCCAAACCCCCAATAAAGCGCGCAATCCTTTTAGGTTCAGGGGTCACTAGGTAAGGTACCAATCTGGATAAAGTATTGAAACTGGTGAGGTACGCCTGGCAATCTAGGTTCTTCATAACCAAAGATAGGAATTCGGACTCTATACGCTCAACCTCATGCTGAGGGCAGTAATTTTCCTTGATAAGAGCAACAAACTGCTCCCAAGACATGCTATACAGGGCAGCCTTTCCAGAAGCCTGGATCAATGCTCCCCACCAGGCTAGAGCCTCACCTTTGAAAGACTGGGATGCAAACTTAACCATATCCCTTTCAGCACAACCAGTGATATCTACCACTGTCTCAATCTCATCAAGCCATGTCATACAGTCAACTGCCCCTTTCTCCCCAGTAAACTCCCGAGGTTTACATGACACAAAATATTTATACGTGCAACCCTTAGCACGTGGGGCTTCATCAACCACAAGCTTCTTGGGGTGAACACTGTTTTCATTTGAGGAATGACGATCATCATCCTTCTTAGGTTTGGGAGGAGTAGGTGGTGGTTTGTTGCGAATCTCAGAATGATTCTTTGATTTAGCATGCGGTGTAGATAGAGTTCTACTGCGGGTTTCACTATACTCGCTGTACTGTCGCGCTAAGGCTTTCGCAACCGCATCATTCACAATTGCTTTTAACTCGGCACTAGTCACTAGGAACTTTGCATCATCACGGTTCTCAACCGGATGGCTATTGGCTTCTTCTGATCTGGCCATGTAGCTTTAAACGCTACATATAATTGATAGACAAAGTTTTCACTTAAAGGCTCTTATAGTATTTTATGCTTTATTAACCAAGGTTTTAAATTGCCATTTTAGGTTAATTTATTAAAACATTAAGATGTGGTTATTATCCTATAATACTCTTATTATTAGCACATAAGGCCTAGTCACAAGGACAGTTAAGATATTAATAACCAAGATTTTACAGTATCTAGGTGTTTTAGGTTGAATCATAGTTCTCTACCATTAATCAACAGGGAGTCATAAGCTACCACTGTCCTTAGTCACGGAGGACATTAAATTATTGCCCACAGGCACTTCACTTCAAAGAAGTGGTTAAATAATTAAGGGAATTTAAAATTAACCCTTTATGAGAGATGGCCTGTGTGACTTCACTGATTCACAGTTTGCCAGAATCATTAACATACTAACAGATGTTAATAATTGGAATCTATTGTGTGGGTTGTACCATCTTGGCCAGGTTTGCAATAACACAAAGGCTAGGTTTTACCTCCAAGATTCTCTAATAATCAACGCAGAACAGTCCTAAATTGAGATGTTAATTTATGGATCTTAACCTAATTGTGGAACTACCATCTTGGCCTTGTTTTGTAACCAAAAGGCTAGGTCTTGGTTCTCTTTAAATTTTACCAAATTTAATATAATGGCAGATCTTTTTAAATTTTCATTAATTTTTCATATTTCATGCAGATAATTAATCAAAATGAAAACTTAATTAAACCATCCCATAAATTGTCTTAAACAAGTACAACTTTTGCCCAAACGGGACTTCTACAAAAACAAATACCCACGCATGGGCGAATTCAAGAACAAACCCACGCAGGGGTTAGCTAACCAAACATGCTCACGCAGGAGCAGAGTACAAAATAACAAGCTCACGCAGGAGCTGAATACTGAAGCAAAAAGTCCACGCAGGGACTGAATTACAACTAAATAAAAATAACAAGGATCTTCAATAGTCCCTCCTTTTGGACTTTCCCTTGATCAGATCTGATAGTCCTTTGAAGAATCCTCTGTTGTGTCTGCGCTCAGTCTGAATTTCCCGTTCACAACGGTCTAGTCTCTCAAGGACTTCTTGTTGGCGTTCTGGAGGAATTATCTGTGGCTGTGGCGGCTGGTACACCGGTGGAGGAGGTGGCGGATGCTGGTACCCAAAAGTCGGGTAGCCAGTAGTCCATAGGCCACCATAAGGCCCCTCTGGGTGACTAGCGTTGTAATCCCATGCTTCCTGATATGGATCCACACTAGCGTAGTTGTAGTTGTAGTGGGTATGCGCCGGCTGCTCGAAGGGGTTATACGCCGCTGAACCGGCGTAAGCAGGGATTGGGTTATCGAAACCCAACGGTGGTGCCACAGGTACTGAGTTGATTTCTGGAATGGGGCTTGATCGACCCCCCAATTGTGGTTCTTCTTCTTCCTCCTGAAGTGGCGGATAATGGCTGCCACTTGATGGTTGGGGTGTACTGATACAGACACCCCCTCGCACGGACATCCGTGCGTTCGACCTCCTCCGCCTTGGCGGCTCCGGAGGCGGTTGCTGCCCTACTGGCGGTGGCGGTGGTGGCGTGACTGCCCTGTATCGTGAACCCTCGGATGGATCCTGTTGAGGTTGCTGCCGCTGATGCTGCTGGTGGGACGACGAGTGCTCGGACAGGGTGAAATACCAGTCAATGTTTCGGAACCTCTCCTCGTAGCTGTCTGGACCGCGATAAGGCGATCCGTGGAAAGATGATCCGTCAGATATCTCTATCGGGTGGTTAGGCGTCCCCGTAGCAGGCTCCATAGGGTCAGTATCCTCGTCCATATCGTTATCCCCAGAGAAGTGGTCTTCCGGTCCAAGTGGGTTAAAACCCACGGGTTCTGGAAAAACGTTGGCCGGATTGAACCGGCTCTGGAAGGTTGGGGTTGGGTCACCAAAGGAGTGGTGAGAGTTGGATCTCTGTAGAGGTATAAAGGCTGGTGGTTGGTCGTTGGGCTCATTCTCTGATTGGGGCCCAAAAGAGTGTTGGTAAGAAGGTGAAGAGCTAAGGGATACAGATCGCCTTCCTGGTTCGACATAGAGCCTCCATGGCTCTTGCGGGCTTGTGCTCATAGTGATAGATGGAGTACGCCGGTGCGAAGGCCCGGCTTCGTGATCATGACCTGTCACGGGTCCTTTGCCTCTACCACGAAGGAATCTTGGTGGCATGATGACCTGCATAAAATATTTAGATGACAACAACAATATAATACAAGACTCAAATTAAAACAAAGCAGAGTTTGTCCTATGTTCAATGTCTAGACTTGGAACTCGAAGAATGTGCAATTTGTGCACTGAGATTAAACACAAAAGGCTAGTGTTTAATTAACTCAGTGTTGGCTCTGATACCAACCTGTCACACCCCTAATTTACACGTGTCACCGGTGGGCCCGGTGGGGGAGTATCGTGACGTAGTTGATATCATCATTTGTCAAACAACACAAATTATAATTCACAGCGGAAGCAAATGAAAATAGATTTATTTCAACCATTAAGTGTAATATCGAGTATCACAAATAGTCGAAATAGATCCACAGGCGGATCGAAAATAAAGAGAAAGAAATTGTTCAACAGATATATGCATCCCAAAGCTTGCGAGACTCTATGATGCTAAGGAGAAACCAGCCTATTGCGTATAGCACCTGCACTTAATCTTTTTGGGGAAAATACGTCAGTTTGCACTGGTAAATACAATTTAACTGACTCATTTTGAAAACATTTGAAAAATTTGGTTTTAAATGCACAAGGCACAAAACATTTTATAACTTGGGAATAATTAATCAAAGTTAAACTTGTAAAAGATTTACATGTTTGTTGTGCGTTCAGTCGCCCGAGTCGTGTCGGGTTTAAGGTTAAATGACACACCACTAGTATAAGTCCGCGGCGGGAAGCCAACGTTTATACCTTAATAATATGGACATAATACCGGGTGTACGCCTACACCCGGGTGTCAAGGTCGTGGCCAAAAAAATGATGCCAAGGATATCCGGGACATGGTCATTAAGCTCCCAAAGGCGTAAAAACAAACAACACCAAGTTTTCAAACGGGTCACATTGATAATACCCAACTACTAATGAGTTGGGGTCAATTGCCCGACCAAGCGGTATTTTATATACCGTACCCCCAAGCCCGTATAGGGGAAAATAAGTTAAAAGTATTTACCTGAGCAAGTATAACCACAATTTCAAAAATGCACGTGTCTTTTACTGGGCTCCTATTCTGGAATGAAGGTTATAATAACCTATTAGAATCCTAACGGGTCTTTAATATAGCCTAGGCCTAGACCGGTTAGTTTCGAATAATAAATATGGTTTAATCACGAGGAATGCGAAAACCAGGACGGAACGTGATTTAGACCCTACAAGCTTGGATACTTGTATAACATGGGTAAACTAAACACATTCTGAATTTAGAGACTAAGATGATACGGTTTGACCCGTTTCGGCTAATATGCGTGAACTAGTCACATAAGCCTATCCGAACGCGAAAGTGCGTAACGAGTAACCATATAAATCATATGCAAGTTTCCTGAGATTATATGCATCAAATATGTTGCAATATCAGTAAGGTATGTCCAATTATGCCCCAAACGTTTTTAAACGCCAATTACGCCTCATAAGGGCATTTTGGTAATTTTACATAGGCTAAAAGGGTAAAAATGGGAAAACTGAGTTTTTAACTTTAGTCTACTGTTATAATATATATTTTTATTAAATATATCAGTAGGTATTAGATCTTTTATGTAAAAACTAGTTTCGACATATACTATGTCGTAAAAATGCCTAAAAAGGCGATTTGGAGCCATTTCCGGGTTTTAAAAGAAAAGCTGATATTTTTATATTTCCAGAAGGCTCCACATATCATATTTAACATAATAAATCAGTAGAAAAAGGTTTGAGGTCAAAAGGTTTTGTAAAACTCATTTTATGGCCGAAAGGGCAAAATCGGCATAAGCCGAATTAAGCTTAAAACCTCTAGTTATGCTCATCCTAAAAATAAATAAAAATCTTTAAAATTCCCAAAATATTATTATATAACAGCGGGTATAAAGTTTTGATATAAAATTCGGGTTTAAATAGGTTATGCGTTAATTACGCTAATTATTTACTAAGAAAGCTTCTAATTACGCTAATGAGCATAACTCTTAATCTAGACCTCAAACTGATGTCAAATTTTGGGGACAAGTTTATATTTCCGTAACTAAGTTGTCTACCCTTTTATATTTTCAAAAATCATGATTTTTGGACATTTGGGCATAATGGTCAACATATGGGCATTTAACGGAAACATGCATACGAACAAGATATCTAATGAACCACGTTGACTAAAACGGGTCAGAACTGAAAGTCAAGGCGAAAGTCAAACTATGCGACTTTCGGTTCCGAACCGGGTCTAAAACAGAAAATTGTCGAGTTGAACATGTTGGAACATGTTCTTATACTTATTACCAAGTTATATTAATGTTCAAACAGGTTACATACAACCTACATTGCTAATTATGCGTTAATTTGAAATTAAGCATTCTGTTGACTTTTTATGATTAGCTTTGACTCGACAATTGACATGCTTAGAGTGGGAATCTGGAAACACCCTTTTAAGGGTTTGTTACCCACTTAATTACCTTCCTAAAGGTATCTTTAATTCGTGATTTGACAGAGCACATTATGCTTAATCACGAAGTCAAACCTTAATTACGACGGTTTGACTTTTACTTAATTAGCTAAGCTAGAAAGGATTAAGGAGGGTTAAGGACACTTACAAGAGTCCTAAGAAGGATTATAGAGCCTAAGAAAATGAGTTGGTGACCAGAGGAGCTCCAGAGAGTCTTTAGCCAAAGTTCCAAGTGAGCAAGTTTCAAGTGAACATACTTAAGTCCTTTATATAGTGAACTAAGATGCATAGGATCTTGCCAAGATAGTCTAGGATAGTTAGGAGATGTTCCCAAGTGTCCCTAAAGGCCTAAAAACTGCCTAGCAAGCCCATAGAATCGAAATGTTACATTTTAAGTCGGTTAAATGCATTGGACAGGCAGCTGTCCAAAACTCACTGCCAGCGACGGTCTTACGGACCGTAAGCTTGAGGCCTTACGGTCCGTAAGGACCTCTTGCGGACCGTAAGCTACAGGGGTTACGGTCCGTAACCGACCTTACTGAAACATGGTTCAGGTGCCTTCCTTACGGACCGAAGCCTAAGGCTTTGCGGTCCGTAACCGATCCTTGCGGGGCATGCCCAGGTACCCTGCTTACGGACCGTAAGTCAGGGGTCTTGCGGTCCGTAAGCGATGGCCAGAAGACAAAAGTTTGAAAGCTTTTAAGTCTTGACCATGCAATCCAATTATTCCGAATCAGACTTTCTTTTGCAGATGTGGGCCACCTGGACCAGCCATTGCATGCCCTACTTCCTCTTACATGTTCCTCATTCAAACTTAATTCATAATGGGACTTGTAACATCGACGTAGATTCCAAAAAAAATGAGTCTTGGACCCTCAAATACTTGGTCAAGGAAGATTAGCTATATTAATTCTTATTTACAAGAATTTTATTTAGATTAGGAGTAGTAATAACCTATATTTCCGAAGTCCTTGATAAAGATGTAACTTTATTTATCTGAGAGCAACCGGTTGTCATATGAGATGGTCATTAATTGATTTAAGGATCTTGGGATTTATAAAAATTTCAGGTCGCTCAGAGGTGATTTAATAACGTGTCGCCCTTGGGTCGTTCAGAGGTATTTTAAATAACATGACGCCCTTTTTGTTAGAAATCCTACCACACATCTTTTTATTTAATCCGGTTTCTCTGACACGTCTGTCACACATGACACGTGCCTTTATTCTAATGGACAGGAATTTTCGAGGTGTTACAATTTACATGGAGCAACCTGAAGGTTTCTCTGCCCCAGCTCAAGAGGGTAAAGTATGTAAACTTGTCAAGTCTTTGTATGGCTTGAAGCAAGCACCAAAACAATGGCACCAAAAGTTTGATCATGTCATGATTGACAATGGTTTCAAAATAAATGATTGCGACAAATGTGTTTATTTCAAAGACACAAATGAAGGTTATGTGATTTTATGCCTTTATGTAGACGATATGCTTATCATTGGGAGTAATGATAAAATTATCAAAGCTACTAAAAGCATGTTGAAAGCGAGATTTGACATGAAAGACATGGGTTTAGCGGATGTTATTCTTGGAGTAAAGATCATAAGAACCCAAGATGGTCTTGTGTTAAGTCAATCTCACTATGTGGATAAAATTCTTGAAAAATTCAACTCGGGAGATACGAGTGTAGCTCGAACTCCAGTTGATACATCCCAACATCTCAAGAAAAATAAATGAGATGGAGTTGCTCAATTAGAGTATTCAAGAATTATTGGCAGTCTACCGTATCTAATGACATGTACTAGACCCGACTTGGCTTACGCAGTGAGTGGGCTAAGTAGATACACCAGTAATCCGTGCGCAGATCATTGGAAAGCTATCACGAGGGTGCTTAGATACATAAGATACACAAGAGATTATGGACTGCATTATACCCGACAACCAGCAGTGATCGAAGGATACACTGATGCAAACTGGATATCGGATAATAAAGATTCCAAATCAACAAGTGGTTATGTGTTTACACTTGGAGGAGCTACTATTGCTTGGAAGTCTTCTAAGCAAACGGTCATAGCAAGATCCACAATGGAATCTGAATTTATCGCCTTGGATAAGTCAGGAGAGGAGGCAGATTGGCTACGTCAATTCGTGGAATATATTCCAAGATGGCCAAAGCCTTTTCCAGCCATATCTGTACATTGTGATAGCCAATCAGCGATTGGTAGAGCTCAAAGCTTGATGTACAATGGCAGATCAAGGCATATGCGATGTAGACATAACACGGTACGACAACTACTCTCAACGGGTGTTATCACAATTGATTATGTGAGATCAAAGGATAATATTGCAGACCCATTTACAAAAGGCTTAAGCAAAGAGTTAGTAGAAACGTCGACAAGAGGAATGGGACTAAAGCCCGTGATACATGGGAATATAAGGGAAACCTAACTTAGTTGACTGGAGATCCCAAGATCTAAGTTCAATAGGAGAACTTAATCATATTACCAAAACGGAGTCACTGTGGGGGAGTACCCCAAACTAAATAAAAGGGAGTTACATATACTTCCTAGTCCATTCCAATCAGTGGCATGAAGTGAGGTTAAGCATGTTGAGGTTAAGGATTTTGAGTAAATCCAAATTAACCATGATGCTTTTAATGATTCAGAGGAATCACCTATGTTAGAGAGAAGTGCGATCGCTTCGAATGGATTTGTGGGGTGCGCAAATCCTAGAGCTCTCACAGAACCAGGCTAGTGTTCCAGGACCATAATAGGATACGACAATGAGGGGTTGGCCACACCAGGGAGAGTATTGTGTGAAGTGTATTGTCGTTTACACAAATGGGGGTATGTTCAAGGACATCGAGTCTACAAACCGCTAGTAAGCTAAGTATGCTTCACAAAAGAAGGTTCAAAGGCAACAACCTACCGATCTTGCAATACTCAACTGTCGAAGTCTATCGTTGAAAAGTGTAAGGAAAAGATCCATTTCCATACATGTGAGGGATTGTTGGAAATTTGATGAAAATAGCATTTTTCATGTGGGGATTGTTGGAAAAATAGGTGAAAATAGCATTTTTCACAAATATAGGAAAATGTTTATTTCCTATTTTGGACTATAAATAAATATAAGAGAAAAATGCCCGGATAGTCCCTGTGGTTTCGTCTTTTTTCACCTATAGTCCCCAACTTTCTAAAATTACCTGAATAGTCCCCAACTTTTCAATTTTTGTTTCCGGATGGTCCCTGGGTCTAACTTCAGTTTGTTTTCTCTGTTTAGAGGGTGTGAAATGACAAAAATACCCTTTCCTTAAAAGGCCAAACCATAGGGACTATCCGGGCATCTTCTTCATTTTTATTTATAAAACCTCACCACCACACTTCATCTTCAACCTCCACCCACTTCATCTTCAACCTCCACCCACCATCACCCTCCTCCACACTTCATCCCTCTGCTCAAATCTGAACAGAGCCGACAGTCGTGCCGTCGCCGGTCTCTGCCACGCAGAACCACCGTCGTTCCTCTTTCCCCGATCTGGAACTACATCAACCCACCACCATATGTGACTACCCTGCCACATGCGAGAAACCACAACAACCCCACCACCATTTATAACAAAAGAATCAAAATTTAAATCGACTTATTGGGAGTTGGGACCAATGTATGAGCAACCGTTGACTAGCAAATTTGACTATTCCATTCCAAAGAAGTATAGATTTGCAACCATCAATTTATCGCAATAAGTTAGTTCAAATCTGGACATACGTTGTTCCAACTCCCACCGTCATTTTCTCCCCCAAATCAAAATCAAAAATCAAATCTAGAAAAACCTAATCTCACTGTAATTTTCTCTACCAAATGTTGAATAACCTAACCCCACCGTCATTTTCTATTGATGAGTGGTCGGAGACGTCGGATGCCAGCGACGGTTCTATGACTGGCCGGAGATTCGGGGTTGGAATTTTTGTTCTCAGTTACCTTGTTGCTAAGGTACTGTTTGTGATTTGTTTCAATTTTGTTTATGTTTTCAGATCGGTGGTGGTAGAGAACATATAAATAGAAAAGGGGGTGAGAAAAAAGAGGGTGGTTTATGGTGGTGGTGCTATGCTGTGGTGGGTGCGAGAGAGAGAAAGTTGAGATAGAGGTGGTTTGCTCAAATCTGATTGTGGCGGCGATGGTGGAGGGTGGAGGAGGGTGATGGTGGATGGAGGTTGAAGATGAAGTGTGGTGGCGGTGATGCCCGGATAGTCCCTATGGTTTGGCCTTTTAAGGAAAGGGTATTTTTGTCATTTCACATCCTCTTAACAGAGAAAACAAACTGAAGTTAGACCTAGGGACTATCCGGGAACAAAAATTGAAAACTTGGGGACTATTCAGGTAATTTTAGAAAGTTGGGGACTATAGGTGAAAAAAGGCAAAACCACAGGGACTATCCGGGCATTTTTCTGTAAATATAATAAAATGAGCGGGTTTTATATATTTATTTGTGGGTTTGTGTTCTATGTTGGAAGAGAGCTTCGCAACGAACTAAACCATGTCCAAAACGGAGCTAAGATGAATGAGATATTGATGCTCAAAGTTGGGTGTTTGAAACATTGAATGCTGAAACAAAAAGGGAAAGTAGCACCTTTTCCCACATCGGAGGAGAGATGGAACTTAAATGGGTATTTAAGTGGGAACTCTCCATCCTTATTGTTTCATGGAAGCACACACTAAGTGTACTTGCGAAGGGTGCGGAGCACCCTAACTCGCACTCGCACACGCTCGCGCGCGCGTGGCGTGGGTGATGAGACGCAATGTGGCGCTTTGATGGCGCATTTTGCACTTCGCACGCGCCCATGTCAGTGAGCCAGATGGACGCAGCGCGCATGAGCGTGCAGACCTGCGCGCGCAAGGACGCCCGCGCACCAGTGTGTCTTGCGCGCGCGCGCAGAAGCTTACAGCATTGAATGACAGTGCAGTTACAGATCAACTTCGAAACTGATGAGTTAACGGTCTTTGACTGAGAATTAAATGACGTCTTAAATTGCATTGAAAACGTTTAATGCAATTTAAACCTCTCCTTTAATTCCTTTTTGACGGTTTCGAATCTGGAGCTGTATAAATACAGCTTTAGGTCTCTGTAGAAGATACACCACGAAAACTAGATACAACAGCTTTATGAAAACAGTCTTCTCCACTCTTCTGATCATCTTCTTCCTACAAAGTTCAAGGTAGCCTTCGGGTTGTAGGCCATCTCCGGCAGTACGCTGCTCCGGCTGTTGTACCCTGGGAAACAAAACAAGTACTCTTGGGAGACTCGGAATTTGTTTTAAGGGAAGCGTGTTGAACACGTGCCTCAGTCATAGAATTTTCTGCTTCTACTCCATTCTTGTATTTGTTTATTTCAGTTGTAATAGTATTTTATTTTCCAGCTTTCTTTGTATTGTAATCAGTAATAAAAATTTGTTTTATTTTATTAATTTACGCGAACAGTTCCTACAAAAATACCGCTCACTACATACTGTCTAAATACTATTTTTTTTTCTTTTCTGAACGGCTCGTAACTTGATAAATACCACATGTTTTATTTGTGGAATATATTCTATTTTATGGGAAATAGAAAGGAATATGAGACGAGTGGACCAAATTGTTCGATTTTGTGAATATCTTGCACAATTGGCAAAGGTAATAGAAATCGATGTTTTTACATTATATTACATTATATATAATAACATTTTGAGTAGCTTTTTCGCTACAGTAGCTAAAGACGCACTCATTTTTAAGATATTTACATAATTGCCACTCTAATTTCCATCATATTTTTTAAGGGAGAATTATATATATTTTTTTTGTCTATTTCTTTTAGTTGAATTTTTTACCCAAGAAGCACTCATTTTCAAGATATTTACATAATTACCACTCTAATTTCCATCACATTTTTTAAGGGAGAATTATATATTTTTTTGTCCATCTCTTTTAGTTGAATTTTTTACCCTTATGTTTGTATGTTTATTTTTGGACCTACTGATTTTGTCTTTTTTATTTGGATCTATAATTAAAGTTTTCTTTATAAATTCGTGTTTATATACACTTTATGTCAGCTTGTAGAATAAGCTTGCGTTTCATTTTACCTACGTTTTACGTCACGTAAAGATATAATTTCGTTTCTTTTGTATTACGATTTTTTCGGTTTTGGTTATCGTATACTTCCTACTTAGCATGACTTTACGACCTTGCGCCCGCAACGCAGGTGTTAAACACTAATTATATGATACAATTTGGGTAGATCCTTAGGAACAGTGTGTATACACCAACTTGCGTTGCCATATGTCACACTATGACGGGTTCACGTTTTCAAATTTTTTACATCCGTCAGAATTTGGCATAAGGGGGCATCGGGTATTTACAAAAAGAGGTGACTTAAAAGATAAATAGGTAGTTGACGGTCGCTATAGCGGTGGTGGCGATGGTGAATCTTCCGACTGAAACCGCGGCGAGGTCGGAGGCCGCGGATGAGGTGGAGCCGCCAGGTTATGGGCTTATGGCAGTCGAGAAGGAGTTGTGGTCAATCGGTTATGGGGGTGTGAAATCCGACCACCACACCACCGCCATTGTTAACATCTTAGATGTTAGGTGGCGGTGAAAGAGAGAGAGCGAGAAACAGAGTGGTGGTTCATGGTGGTCGTAACAAGCCGTGGTAACAGAGATGGCGAATCGGAGGATGTCGTAACAAGCCGTGGTAGCAAAGGTGGCGAACAAGAGGGAGAGAGAGAGTAGATAGAGATGATGGCAGTTTGGCGACGGTTGTTGCAGGTGGGGGTGATGACCAATATTGTTCCGGCCGATGTATTATGTGTTGGAGTTATAATCTTTAAAATAATTTCATGTGGATAAATAAATTCTCTAATGTAAAGAATGATATAATTAAAAAATTACAAATTTATTGAAAATAAATACCACTGGATTTAAACTAATATATGACGATTACGAATCTGATAACCTCGAATTAGTGTCAATATTATCGTAAGTGTTACTGATATTTTGTTTATGATTTTCAACTGATGTAAAACATGTGTTAACATCCTTATGGGCACAACTTTATTTATTGGGTCTTCTCTTTCGGTTGCTATATCGTGTGCCTTTAGCGTTTCAATATCGTGTGCCTGTACTCTATCTATACTGTGGTGAACCAAAGAGATACCGACCGAACTCCCGCGCAATGCGTCGGTATTTTACTAGTTACTCTATATAACATTTAGAGTATGTTCTTAGGAAGAGTACTCAAAATACCCAATTTTTGCAAATTAATTACAAAATTGTCTGGCAATTAACAAGGCTAAATATGAGTAAGATACAAAATTTGTGGGATGTGCGGTCCAGCACAACAAATAAAAGATACAAACAAATTGTACTTTTGTTCTTTTTAGATTTTGACCACCAAAATTTGTTTTGCAGTCAGTTTTGATCCCTCAATTTTTTGTCTTTTACTTAAAGTTTTCTTTAATATCCCTTTAAATTTCAAAGTTGTCAGTTTTGTCGTCACTTTCTAAAAACCTTATATTAGTCGGTGTTTGCTTACTACTTTACACGGTTTGATGTCCTCCATGCACGCTTTCTCGGGTTTGTTGCTTTCTCGGGTTTGTCTAAAAACCTTATATTACCCGTTTTTGGTCTTTAGGTTAAGCTTTCTCGGTAAAAAAATTGGGTTTCTCTATGTTTTATGCTTGCTCGCGATATAAGTTCGTGTTTGTCTTTGCTTACGTTTTACGTCACATGGCACTATAAATTCACATTTTTGTTTTATGATTTTTTCTGGTTTTGATCGTCGTTTGCTTACAATTTAGCACAGTAGCTTTTTGGCTACAGTAGCGAAAGAAGCACTCACTTTCAAGATATTTACATAATTGCCACTCTAATTTCCATCACATTTTTAAGGGAGAATTATATATATTTTGTCCATCTCTTTTAGTTGAATTTTTTACCCAAGAAGCACTCATTTTCAAGATATTTACATAATTGCCACTCTAATTTCCATCACATTTTTAAGGGAGAATTATATATTTTTTTGAGTAAAATGCACGGATAGTCCCTGTGGTTTGGTAAATTTCACCTTTAGTCCCCAACATTTAAAAATTACACTCTTTGTCCCTGTGGTTTGACAAATTGTTACTCGGATAGTCCCCAAAGCGGATGGAGGTTAGTTTTTCTGGTTAGGTGGGTGTGAAATGACAAGGACTATCCGAGTAACAACTTGTCAAACCACAGGGACTATCCGAGTAACAACTTGTCGAACCACAGGGACTATCCGAGTAACCTTCATCCGCTTTAGGGACTATCTGAGTAATAACTTGTCAAACCACAGGGATTAAGAGTGTAATTCTGAAAAGTTGGGGACTAAAGGTGAAATTTCACCAAACCACAGGGACTATCCGTGCATTTTACTCTATTTTTTTGTCCATCTCTTTTAATTGAATTTTTTACCCTTATGTTTGTATGTTTTATTTTTGGACCTACATATTTTGTCTTTTTTATTTGGATCTATAATTAAAGTTTTCTATATAAATTCGTGTTTATATACACTTTATGTCAGCTTGTACTATAAGCTTGCGTTTCATTTTACCTACGTTTTACGTCACGTGAAGATATGATTTTGTTTCTTTTGTATTACGATTTTTTCGGTTTTGGTTGTCGTATACTTACTACTTAGCATGACTTTACGACCCAGCGCCCGCAATGCGGGTGTTAAACACTAATTATATAATACAATTTCGGTAGATCCTTAGGAACAGTGTGTATACACTAACTTGCATTGCCATATGTCACACTAAGACAGGTTCACGTTTTCAAATTTTTGACATCCGTCAGAGTTTGGCATACGTGGGCATCAGGTATTTACAAAAAGAGGTGACTTAAAAGATAAATAGGTAGTTGACGGTCGCTATAGCGGTGGTGGCGATGGTGAATCTTCTGACTGAAACCGCGGCGGGGTCGGAGGCCGCGGATGAGGTGGAGCCGCCAGGTTATGGGCTTATGGCAGTCGAGAAGGAGTTGTGGTCAATTGGTTATGGGGGCGTGAAATCCAACCACCACACCACCGCCATTGTTAACATCTTAGATGTTAGGTGGCAATGAAAGAGAGAGAGCGAGAAACAGAGTGGTGGTTCATGGTGGTCGTAACAAGCCGTGGTGACAGAGGTGGCGAACCGGAGGATGTTGTAACAAGCTGTGGTAGCAAAGGTGGCGAACAAGAGAGAGAGTAGATAGAGATGATGGCACTTTGGCGACGGTTGTTGCAGGTGGGGGTGATGACATATGTTGTTCCGGCCGATGCATTATGTGTTGGAGTTATAATCTTTAAAAGAATTTCGTGTGGATCAATAAATTCTCTAATTTAAACAATGTAGGATCGTTTTGGGACCCAAACGAGTCGATCAGAAGAGATATTAGACAGTATCAGAGGCGGAATTCATTGATTCGGTCTTCGTTTAGCTTAATATTCACTATTAACTGTCTAGTTTATTGATTCTGAAAACAATTTACGGCACAGAGACACTTCGGCAGAGCTTCGCTGCCGGAATACACCTTGGTAATTTCGTACCAAATGACAAGACCAAGCACCTATATATAGCCTAGGTAATTTCGCATGAACTGTTCATGCGAAATTACAGTTCAAACGAAATTACACATCCAAACGAAATTACCAGTAATTTCATGCGAAATTACCTGTTAATTTCGTGTGAAATTACCTGTTGGTAATTTCATGCGGAATTACCTTTTAACCTATTTTCGTCAGATTTCTCGTATAACGAGCCTTGATCTGTCAATATTAATCTAAGACTCGAACGAAGACGAAGTCGACAGACCTATGCACCAACAGACTCCCCCCGGATGTTGACGAGTCTTCAGTGCTAGTCTTCAGCATGACGACTCTTCAGTCTTGATCGGTCTGCTTGAATGATGATTCAGGATCTTTCTCTGGCTCTAACCTCGTCAGACTCCCCCTCTCATCAAGCTGGGATCGCTGTCTGGAATTAGCTATCGCCTTGAGATCAAATCCTGACTCAAACTCTGCTCAGCTCTTCTCAGGTTCTGGATTGTATCTTGGCTCTCCGTAGCATCAGGATCAGAAAACCTTGCTTTAATCTGCACAAGTCTCAACCACTTTTAAGATAAATAGATTTGACGCAAATAGGCTCTACTCAACCTCTTGAATTCATAACATTCAAATTTTGATTCAAATTAATGAACCATTTGAGCTTTTCAAGATCAAATTTTATTTCAATCAATTTCTCCCAAACCATTTTGTTCATCATATTTAGCACTTTGAATTTTGAAAATCAACTCTCCAACATCAGTTATCAAAAATCTTTTTGGATTTTTTTTTTTTTCAAAATTTATGCTAAAACACTCCAAAAATCTTTTTGGATTTTTCATGAAATGAACTAAAGACGTATATACAACCAATATTTTTGTGAGTTTGTGTTAGGGAATCATATCAGCCATTGACAAGTTACAGATACCGTTAAGCTTTTTATTACATATTCAGAATTAAACAATTCGTTTAGATTGCCAATATACTGATCCTCTTAAATTTTCACACAAATTTCAATCTGTTCAGGATACGTATTTAGTGTTTTAAGATCTTAACTTATACGCGTGTACCATCTCAGAATATACTCTCGTATCCAGATTACTATATTCAGTCTTACAGGTGAGTGCACACTAATGATATCTGTTAAGGGGTAGATGCAAAGCCATGAGAGCTCAGGTCAGAACTTCCGTTCGTGCAGAGAGATGATGGCTCGACTTTAGGTGGGTCCCCTTTAGGAGATCTTTTTTACAACAGCACATGACTAACATTTTCCAATGTGGCATCATTTTTTGTACTGAGGGCTGGCTTTAAAATTAAAGAAAACGCAATGTATTATACGAGGACTAGGCTATTGCTCCCGCAAAATCAGAAGTCCTTGTATAATACCCCAGATATCATCACGCACAAAGACCTAGTACGTCAGAAATAGCATCTTTCAAACAAGATTTCAGGGGTTACCTATATATCCGAGAGATATTCCCCACGAAATAAGCAAGTGATGATTTTATGTTTATATCCCGATCAAATTTACTAAATGTGTAAAAACCTATCAGCACATCATCAGCAAGATTGCTTAATGCTTTAAAACTTTACATTTCTCTAGCATACCGTAACTGTCTAGCTGATGTACTATCATTTTCCTTTTTTCACAACAAAACTCGTTTTGAATTTTTTTAATGTTTTTTACTTTTTCAAATTTTCGATTTTTTCTAAAATTTTACTCCCCCTAAAATCAAAATATGTTTCAATTTTGATTTTCTGAGAAAATTTGAAAATAACCTGTACAAACTTGACAAATTGATTTGAATTGCTTCAAATCGCCATCCACTTTGCATAAACAGTTAGAACTCCCCCTTATAACAAACTATTTTCCCATTATGATTTCAAAACACTTAAGTTTGTTTTAATCAAAATGGTTTTTCCGGAAAAATAAGTTATGTTGTTACCACTTGTAGAATAGGGGATCAACTCATCACATTGTTTTCTTAATTACTTTGATCGAAAGTTAAATTAAGTACAAATTAATGTCCTTGATAAACCATTTCTCAAGAAAGATGTCGATTCATACTCCACACTTACCAACCTGGGAGTTCCGGCAAGTCAGGGTTTTTATTTAAAGAGATTCACCCAAGCCTGACGAACCTTGGGTGTTTTTGAGTTATCATCACTCAATTTCTTTTCAATTTTTGGTTTTAAATTTCCGTTTGACAATGATGGAAAATTTGCATCATCCATTGTCTTAACGGAATTATCACCTTTTATCTCAACAGAAGGCTCCTCTGGCTTTGACGAACCAGATTCATTGCCAACAAATGGCTCCTTTGTTTCTAAAGAAACTAATTCATTGCCAGGAAGTGAAAATTTCACTTTCTTTGTTTTGTTAATCTTTTGATTAACCACATTTTCTTCCTTCACTCTCTCTTCTGTCCTCGGATTTGTATTTGATGAATTCTTTTTACTCGGCTGATCATTCTTTGGAGAGCAAAAAGATTTATCAGAACTGTTATCTGATTTTTCGGTTGTATCCGAGGACAAAATCTTTTCAAGATACTCCCTCGCCTTCTTCCTTTTCTTTCTCAGTCTGTCTTTCTGCCCTTATGAAAGCTTCACTTTCTTTTCGTCCACTTTCTTTTCGTCCATTTTCTGTGCTTTGGGCTTTTCTTCGACTCTGAGTGATTTCTTTGCCTTTTTCTGAGATTCAGCCCTCGATCTTCCCTTTGATCTCATTGGGCAATCTCTGGCAATGTGACCTTTGATATTGCATTCAAAACATCTTCTCATCTCAAAATTCTGACTTTGGTAGTTAACAGCAATGTGTCCTTGATAGCCACACTTGTAACACACTCTGTTTTCGTACCATTTTACCACTTTCATACCAAATACTCAGATCATAACATTGTTTGGCTTTGTGGTAGTCATCACTCCTCTTGTAAGCTGGATTTTTCTTTTGAGCACTGTGGTCAAACCTGCACCACTTATTACCAACTTTTTGTGAGTTTTGATTTTCCAATTTTTTTGGTTTTTTATCACGATTGGATGATCGAATTGATGAGCTTTTATTCTTGTTTTGAACTTTTTTTTAATTTTTAACACTTTGTTTTTGTTTTGCATTCTTCTTCAAAGGTTTCTGTGATGAACATTCACCTTTTTCTGTAGATTGCAAAACAGTTTCTTGAAATTTTTCTTTTAACTTCAAAAATATTTTTCTTTTCTCATCTTCATCATCAGTTTTCTCATCACAATCTTCAATTTTAACTTTGTCAAAATTTGTGACATTGTCACTTATTGGAGCAGAATTGACTAGTTTTGGACAAAGATGATTCAGAAATTCTGACGATGTCACAAAACTTTTCAATTTCTTTTCAAGCTCATCAATTTTATTTCTTGCACTCTCAGCTTCATTTTCAAGCTGAGAGATTTTCTCAAGATGAGAAGTTATTTCTTTTTCATTTTCAGCTTTATTCTTTTCAAAAACAGATTTTTCATTTTCTAAAACTTTTATTTGATCTTGAAATTTTGTTTCATTTTCTTTCAAATTTTTATTTTCAAGTTTTATCTAAAAATCTTCATTTTCTGAAGATTTTATTTTATTTTCAAAGTCTTTTTCTTTTTCTTTCAAAATTTTAATTTCCAATGTTAAACTTCCAACCTCCTTCAAGAGTTTGACATTTTCAAATTCCAATTTTTCACAATTTACGCGCATTTCAAGAATCTGTTTATCATCAGATTTCTTCTCATCCTTCAAATTTTTGATTTCCAATGTCAAACTCTCCACATCCTTCAAGAGTTTGACATTGTCAGCTTCAGATTTATCACATTTAGAACACACAGATTCAGAACTTGATTCTTCTTGAATTGACTTTTTCTTGAGTGTACCTGCAATAAAAACATTTACAAAATTAAGAGGATTCAAATTTTCATCAATATAACAACCCCTCTTAATATTGTATTTAAAAAATGTTTTGCTGCACAACATACACTGATTCTTCTGTCTATTTCAACAGTTACATCCAAATTCATTTTTTGTAAATTCTTTTCCATTTCATTTATCAATTCTTGCTTTTTCCAATATTCCTTACGAAACTCTGCTTTAACCTCATTGATGAACTGTTTTGGATAAAGTTCTGGAAAAATAGGCTTCTTTTTAGTTCAATCAAGAATTCATCCCATTTAGCAGGTAATGCATCTACCAATTTTGATATCTTTTCATCACTTGACACTTTTATACCCTTTTTCGTCAAATTGTCTATTAAACTTTCAAACCGATTTTCCAACTCATCCAATGTTTCATTCTTTTGACACAAAAAATGTTCAAATCTTTTAACCCAAATATTCACATTTTCATTTCTACAACTACTATCCAAATACCCCATATACCAATCATTTATCCTTTCAAGATAATCATTTTCTTGTTCATCAAACATTTTTACCAATTTTTGTTTTACAACCAATCTTGACAAATTTCACACAATATCCAACTTTCAAACGAAATTCCTCTACAAACGAAATATCTTCAAGCGAAATTATCAGGTTCAAACGAAAACACAGTAAGACAGCTTCACACGAAATTAGTTTAAGCGAAATTAGGATTTTCACACGAAATAGGTAATTTCGTGTGAAATTTCCAAACGAAATAAGGTTTTAAGCGAAATTAAGTAATTTCGTATGAACTTTCAAGCGAAATTACGAGGTTTCGAACGAAATTAGTAATTTCGTATGAAATTAAATAACCTTTTCAAACGAAATTGTAATTTCGTGTGAAATTACTTCAAACGAAAATACAACTTGAAGCAAAATTAGCTAATTTCGTGTGAACTAGGTAATTTTGTATGAGAACTTTCAAGCGAAATAATAATCTGGTGCGAAATTATGTCCTAATTCCGTGCGAAATTATGCTGATGTCATCATCTCGAGCTGAATTTTGTCAAATTGATCAAGTTCTAGGCCGATTTTAGGTCTGATTCTTTCAAGGATTTGTTAATTTAATGTTTCGCACGTTATATGTGAAAATCAGTCCATTTTAACCGTGAAAACTTGATTAGTTTTGAAAAGAAGGTGTAGAAATCAGAATTTTCCAGCGAAAACGAGCTAAACGGTAAGAACTCTTCCTCCTGAGCTCTGATACCACTTGTAGGATCGTTTTGGGACCCAAACGAGTCGATCAAAAGAGATCTTAGACAGAATCAGAGGCGGAATTCATTGATTCGGTCTTCGTTTAGCTTGATATTCACTATTAACCGTCTAGTTTGTTGATTCTGAAAACAATTTACAGCAGAGCTTCACTTCGGCAGAGCTTCGCTGCCGGAATACACCTTGGTAATTTCGTACCAAATGACAAGACCAAGCACCTATATATAGCCTAGGTAATTTCGCATGAACTGTTCATGCGAAATTACAGTTCAAACGAAATTACACATCCAAACGAAATTACCAGTAATTTCGTGCGAAATTACCTGTTGGTAATTTCGTGCGAAATTACCTGTTGGTAATTTCGTGCGGAATTACCTTTTAACCTATTTTCGTCTGTGCCTTGATCTGTCAATATTAATCTAAGACTCGAACGAAGACGAAGTCGACAGACGTATGCACCAACAAACAAACAATGATATAACTATAAAATTACAAATTTATTGAAAATAAATATGTGACACCCCGTTGAAACACGCTAGCTTGGCAGTGGCTGCTTCAACTTTCGGGACGAAAGTTCTTAAAACTTGGGGATAATGTGACACTCGAGGTTTTTCCGGACGATCACCTTGTAATATTTCGTGTGTATATAAATATCATTAAATGGAAACGTGATTTTTGCATGATATGTGATGTATGTATGTATTATATATATATGTATGAGAGCCGAAACCACGACCCGAGACCATGACTCGCAACCGGGCGGTTGCGAGTGGGCCGCTCGGTCTCGAGTGGGCCGTTGAGCCGAAACCGGTTTGGGCCGAAACCCCCAAGCCCAACCCGAAACCCCCTTAGTCTTGTTGACACTTGGTATATAATCCCCACTTTCCTTCATTTCCTTCATTTGGCACAACACACCAACACACACACTCCTTACTTTCTCTCAACCAAGAAAACCCTCAAACAACAAACCATCCTCTCCTTCTCTTCTCGGTTCAAGCTTGGATCCCGGACAAGAAAATCGGACAAGTTCATCACCACTCATTCGGACACTTCATCTCCTCGGCTTCTTCCTTTATTTCGGCTCATTCTTCTCCTTCTCAACCGGTTAGTCATCATTATGTGCATAGGACTTATGTTGTGTATATGAAGTAGAAAATGCTTGGTTAGAAACATTATGTATGATTCTAGGGTGATTTGTGAAGTAAACTATATGTGAAAACCATTTATGTGTGAATACTTGTGGCATGTTTAAAAATGACTAGAAAATGGTAGTCTAAGAATGGGTATGGCTAACCAAACTATGCTTCCTTGTTTCTTGCAAGAATGATGATGTTTAACATAAGATTTTCGGCTATATAATGTATGTTTTCTTGTTTAGCATCATGATCTTGTCAAAATATGTGATTTTCGGTTCATAAATATGTGTTTATGTTGGCATGAAAACCCTAGAAAACTATGAACATAAGAAGAACTTGTTTGAATGTTGGTTTGAAGATTTAAAATGGCAAAGTTTGATCCATATTTTATTAAAGGCAGATTAGGAAAAGTGTTTGTAGAAATCTTATTGGTAGTTTCCTAATCTGGGTCTGATTTCATATGTACAAATTGGACTGTCTTTTCTGCATCATCACGTGTGTATGAAAGTGACAGATTACGACTCGCAACGACGGCATTACGACTCGAAACCACACGGTTGCGACTCGCAACCAAAGCATGACAAGTCGAAACCACGAGATTGCGACTCGAGACCACGCCGTTGCGACTCGCAACCAAAACGTGACAACTCGAGACCACGGTTGCGACTCGCAACCACAGCGTGACAAGCCGAGACCACCTGGTTGCGACTCGAGACCCGCTGGTTGCGAGTGGACTGTCCATTTTGGTTATTGGGCCATTCTGTGTTAACTTGGGCTATCTGTTAAGTGGACTATGTGTTGCTGTGTTCTGTTTGACTGTGTTACTGTTAGGGCCGGCCCAATAACCCCATGACTATTACTTGTATGCATGTTATGTGCCTGTATATGTTCTTACGTGATTACTTGAATACCGAACCTGACCTATACCGGTAACCATGTTAGGACGTGGTGACCAACGTGATTGACAAGTAACCTAAACCTACCGAGCAACCCAAGGTGAGTTCACAACTTAAAAGCATGCGTCCCGGTGGTTTGGGACACGAGACCGAAACAATCCTATCCCCTGGTAAAAGGGGATACTATTCACATACCTTCCCTAGTTTCCGGGAACAAAACTTACTTTTCCTTCCCTGGTATTGGGAAACCTTTTGGTTAATTACTGTTTATACGGATTGCAACTAACGGCACTAAACGAAACTCTATCACTCAAGTCCCTACTACAAATACCGATTAGTCGCCGGGTTAGGCGAGCGGGTTATTAGTTGATAGCGCTATTTAGGTGTTTACCAGCCTCACACCGTGCCCTGGTTTGGGACGGTCGTGAACTAATGTACTCAGAAATCCGTCAATGATGATAGAACATTGACATCGGGGCATCCTGCGGATACGCAACGGTTACCTAGTGTTCGGTATTGGAAAAACAGTTTAGTCGCTAACTTTTGGGGTAGCTCCCCAGGGCATGTATAAACGGATAAGTTAACCGGTGAAATAAAGTTTTTGGTAATTAAAACTGGACAACTAGTGGACTCACTCAGCATTATTGTTGACCCCTTACTGCATGCTTTGCAGGTAACCAGTGACGAAGGAGCTTGCAGCTTGGGAACGAGTAGTGTCTGTTCACCCTTGTGTTGGGTGTTACCTTATTTTGAATCACGAACTTTGTTTTAAACTACCTTACTTATGCTTCCGCTACTTAATACTGTTTTGGAACTTAAAACTTTAAACTCTGAACTTAATATTTGCTAAGCTTATGAATAGTAAGTATTACTTTTGTTATCAACTTAAGTATTCGGTATAATTGGTGGCTGGATCCTGGTCAGTCACGCCCTCGAAGCGGGTGTTATCCGCAGGTGTTATCCGCAGGTGGATGCGGTAGCATTAGCAGTTTCCAATCCAAACATCTGAATCTGCGCCTTCCACCAAGAAAGCGCGCTTCCTTCAAGCGTAGCAGTAGCAAACTTCACCCAGTTCGCAGGGGGACACTCGCAAACAGCAAAAACAGCTTCAATTTTCTCAATCCAATGCAGAAGACCTATGGCACCCTCAGTGCCGTTGAAAGGGAGAGGCTTGCAATCCATGAAAGTTTTGAAAGTACACACTGGTGGTTGCGCAGGTGCATGCTGACCTGTTCGTGAGAAGCGAAGCGTATAGGTTTAGAGGCGAAAAGTCGATGTGGCGGTAGGATCTAAACATCCTAAAACAACGAGCTTACCTATAGGGTGAGCTGCAAAAGCCGCAGCCACTGTGTTGAGCAGGTTAGTGAACTGAGCCTGCGTCATGTTAATGTTTCCACTTCCGCGTCCACTCATTGTCTTCAATCCAGAAAACACAGTATGAGTGTGATGTCGTAGTGTAGCGAGAATGAGATAGAAGAGAGAGGTGTATCTATCTAGTTTAGGCACACTAGTACGTATAGCATATCAGGAAACATAAAGTAAGCAACAAGTAAACACTGGTCCGAGCTATGAGGTCAAAAGTGTTGAGCCTTGCACTTGGAGTGTAGTGTCGTCGCGAGCCATTGGTTATAGTGAACTTGGTTTTAAAAAGGGAAAAATCTTTTTGGAGAAAACCAGACTATAACCCGTGACTCGCGACGACACTACACTCCAAGTGCAAGGATCAACACTTTTGACCTCATAGCTCGGACCAGTGTTTACTTGTTGCTTACTTTATGTTTCCTGATATGCTATACGTACTAGTGTGCCTAAACTAGATAGATACACCTCTCTCTTCTATCTCATTCTCGCTACACTACGACATCACACTCATACTGTGTTTTCTGGATTGAAGACAATGAGTGGACGCGGAAGAGGAAACATTAACATGACGCAGGCTCAGTTCACTAACCTGCTCAACACAGTGGCTGCGGCTTTTGCAGCTCACCCTATAGGTAAGCTCGTTGTTTTAGGATGTTTAGATCCTACCGCCACATCGACTTTTCGCCTCTAAACCTATACGCTTCGCTTCTCACGAACAGGTCAGCATGCACCTGCGCAACCACCAGTGTGTACTTTCAAAACTTTCATGGATTGCAAGCCTCTCCCTTTCAACGGCACTGAGGGTGCCATAGGTCTTCTGCATTGGATTGAGAAAATTGAAGCTGTTTTTGCTGTTTGCGAGTGTCCCCCTGCGAACTGGGTGAAGTTTGCTACTGCTACGCTTGAAGGAAGCGCGCTTTCTTGGTGGAAGGCGCAGATTCAGATGTTTGGATTGGAAACTGCTAATGCTACCGCATGGGAGGATTTCAAGGATATGATTAAGGATGAATACTGTCACCGGGATGACATTCACAAGCTTGAGAATGAGTACTACGAGCTCAAGATGGTTGGGTCGGAAATTGAAACTTACACCAAGCTGTCTAACGACTATGCTGCTCTTTGCCCAAACATGTCACGACCAATGTACCGAAGGATCGAACTGTATATCAAAGGTTTGGCTCCAGAGATTCGAAGCCATGTCACTACAGCCAACCACACTACCATTCAGCCGATTGTTCGACTTGCTCACAAACTTACTGATCAGGCCGTGGAAGAGGGCAGGTTGCCCAAAAGGATCAGTGCTACTGTCGGAACTTCTAGTGACAGCAAGCGTAAGTGGGAAGGAAGTCAAAGCAAGGATGCTAACCCCACTCAGGCCCCAGCGCAGCAAAGGAAAACCGAAAACAACAAAGGCACCCAGCAACAGGGTGGCTACCGGGGAAGCCACCCTAAGTGCAACAAGTGTAACAGACACCACATTGGGGCATGTAACAAGGGCCAGTGTCAGCGATGCCACAAGATGGGGCACGACGCCAAGGATTGTCGAAGTCAGTTCCCAGCTAGACAGAATCAGCAACAACCCCAACAGCAACAGCAGCAGGGAAACAACCGGGCATGTTTTAAGTGTGGAGCTGAGGGGCACTTTAAGAAGGATTGCCCTGAACTGAATCAGAATCGCAACAATAATCAGGGAGCTGGGAACAACAATCAGAACAACAATGCTGGGAATGGTGCTAGAGGAAGAGCTTTCGTGATTGGAGCTGGAGAAGCAAGGAATGACCCCAATGTTGTGACGGGTAAGTTCCTACTCGATGACCGTTATGTTTCTGTGTTATTTGATTCCGGTGCCGATGCTAGTTATGTATCCCTACGTATTAGTAAGAAGCTTAAGCGTCCACTTTCGTTACTAAGTTCTCCTCACCTCGTCGAGTTAGCAAATGGTAGAAACATCGAGGCCTCACATGTTGTCAAAGGCTGCAAACTAGAGTTGTCTGGTCAGACATTTACTATCGATCTTTTCCCTGTTACTCTCGGAAGCTTCGACGTCGTTATTGGTATGGATTGGTTATCCAAGCATCGCGCTGAGATCCTTTGTCAAGAGAAAGCAGTTCGTATTCCTCGCCGTTCTGGCAAACCCCTCATTGTACAAGGTGGCAAAAGTGGAGAAATCTCCGGCGTTATCTCGTTCTTGAAGGCCCAGAAGTGTTTACGAAAAGGGCACACCGCTATCTTAGCACTTGTCACCAACACGCAGGAAAAGGAAAAGAGGATTGAAGACTTTCCAGTAGTGCGTGACTACCCCGAGGTATTTCCTGAGGAATTACCTGGACTCCCTCCCCACCGTCAGGTCGAATTCCAAATCGAGCTAGCTCCCGGAGCAGCGCCTATAGCTCGTGCACCTTATCGACTAGCCCCCGCAGAATTGAAGGAACTCTCGACGCAACTACAAGAACTTTTGGATAAAGGATTTATCCGTCCTAGTTCATCACCTTGGGGAGCACCGGTACTCTTTGTTAAGAAGAAGGATGGCACGTTCCGAATGTGTATTGACTACCGTGAGTTGAACAAGGTTACCATCAAGAATCGTTACCCTCTCCCGCGAATCGACGATTTGTTTGATCAATTGCAAGGATCAAGCTATTATTCTAAGATTGATCTGCGATCAGGCTACCATCAGTTAAGGGTCCGTAATGAAGACATCTCCAAAACTGCATTCAGAACTCGTTATGGTCATTATGAATTCCTCGTTATGCCCTTCGGAATGACCAACGCCCCTGCAGTGTTCATGGATCTTATGAACCGAGTATGCAAACCCTACCTCGACAAGTTCGTGATTGTGTTTATAGACGACATCTTGATCTACTCGAAAAGTCAGGAAGAGCATGAACAGCACCTGCGCCTTATCCTCGAACTCCTTCGCAATGAGCAACTGTATGCCAAGTTCTCGAAATGCGACTTCTGGCTTCGAGAAGTCCATTTCCTTGGGCACGTGGTTAACAAGGATGGAATCCACGTCGACCCAGCTAAGATCGACTCTATAAAGAATTGGCCTACCCCTAAGACTCCGACTGAAGTTCGCCAATTCTTGGGATTGGCAGGTTACTACCGCAGATTCATTCAAGGATTCTCGAAGATTGCACAACCCCTCACTACGCTCACTCAGAAAGGCGTCACCTACAAGTGGAATGAAGCACAGGAATCTGCTTTTCAGAGGCTTAAGGATAACCTCTGCAGTGCTCCTATTCTCTCGTTACCTGAAGGAACGGACGACTTTGTGGTTTACTGCGATGCGTCTATGCATGGGCTCGGTTGCGTGTTGATGCAACGCGAGAAAGTTATTGCTTACGCCTCTCGACAACTTAAGACACATGAAAGGAACTACACAACACACGACTTGGAACTGGGAGCAGTGATATTTGCGCTTAAGATATGGAGACATTACCTGTACGGTACCAAGTGCACCATTTACACCGATCACAGGAGTCTCGAGCATATCTTTAAGCAGAAGGAGTTAAACATGCGACAACGTCGATGGGTTGAACTTCTGAATGATTATGAATGCGCCATCAAGTATCATCCGGGCAAGGCCAACGTTGTGGCAGACGCCCTCAGCCGGAAAGACACTATACCAAAGCGCGTGCGAGCATTACAACTTACCATCCAGTCTAGTCTCCCTACCCAGATTCGAAACGCTCAGATTGAAGCTCTGAAACCGGAAAACATCAGGGCTGAGTCCCTGCGAGGATCGAGACAGCAACTAGAACAGAAAGAAGACGGTGCCTACTATGTGGCAGGGCGCATTTGGGTCCCACTTTACGGAGATCTACGAGAGCTTGTGATGGACGAAGCCCATAAGTCCCGTTATTCAGTACATCCTGGTGCAGATAAGATGTACCACGACTTAAAAACCACTTACTGGTGGCCTGGCATGAAAGCCCACATAGCAGCCTATGTTGGCAAATGTTTGACCTGCGCAAGAGTCAAGATCGAGTATCAGAAACCAGCAGGCCTACTCCAGCAGCCGGAAATCCCAAAATGGAAATGGGAGCAAATTTCCATGGATTTTGTTACAGGGCTACCTAGATCTCAACGCGGGAATGATACTATTTGGGTGATAGTAGATCGTTTGACTAAGTCTGCGCACTTTCTGGCCATTAAGGAAACAGACAAGTTTTCTACCTTGGCAGAAATCTATTTGAAGGAAGTAGTCTCCAGGCACGGGGTGCCAACTTCTATTATTTCCGACCGAGACGCTCGTTTTACTTCCGAGTTGTGGCAAGCTATGCACAAATCCTTTGGCTCACGTTTGGACATGAGCACCGCTTATCACCCGCAAACGGATGGGCAGTCTGAACGCACCATCCAAACCCTGGAAGACATGCTTAGAGCCTGTGTGATCGATTTTGGCAAGAACTGGGAGAAGCATCTGCCGCTGGTGGAATTCTCCTACAACAACAGCTACCACACTAGCATTCAGGCGGCACCTTTTGAGGCATTGTACGGTCGTAAATGCCGATCACCTCTTTGCTGGGCGGAAATAGGTGACAGTCAGCTCACAGGCCCAGAACTAGTGGTAGACACAACAGAAAAGATTTCCCAGATCAGGCAACGCATGGCGGCAGCTCGTGACCGTCAGAAAAGCTACGCTGACAAGCGTAGGAAACCGTTAGAATTCCAGGTCGGGGACCGGGTTCTACTTAAAGTCTCACCCTGGAAGGGTGTGGTCCGTTTCGGTAAACGGGGCAAGCTGAATCCACGGTATGTTGGACCATTCGAAATTACCGAGAAAATCGGTAAGGTAGCTTATAGATTAAACCTGCCTGCAGAGCTGAGTGCAGTGCACAACGTATTTCACGTATCTAACCTGAAGAAGTGTTTGTCAGATGAAACACTTGTGATTCCTTTTAAGGAACTGACGATCGATGAACAGCTACACTTTACTGAGGAACCGATTGAGATCACGGATCGAGAAATCAAAACCCTCAAACGTAGCCAGATACCCCTTGTGCGAGTTCGTTGGAACTCACGGCGCGGCCCAGAGTTTACCTGGGAGCGGGAGGACCAGATGAAGTCCAAGTATCCCCAGTTATTCCCAAACGAAAACCCCAGCCCTGAAGCTACAACCGAATTTCGGGACGAAATTCCAAACTAACGGGGGGATGATGTGACACCCCGTTGAAACACGCTAGCTTGGCAGTGGCTGCTTCAACTTTCGGGACGAAAGTTCTTAAAACTTGGGGATAATGTGACACTCGAGGTTTTTCCGGACGATCACCTTGTAATATTTCGTGTGTATATAAATATCATTAAATGGAAACGTGATTTTTGCATGATATGTGATGTATGTATGTATTATATATATATGTATGAGAGCCGAAACCACGACCCGAGACCATGACTCGCAACCGGGCGGTTGCGAGTGGGCCGCTCGGTCTCGAGTGGGCCGTTGAGCCGAAACCGGTTTGGGCCGAAACCCCCAAGCCCAACCCGAAACCCCCTTAGTCTTGTTGACACTTGGTATATAATCCCCACTTTCCTTCATTTCCTTCATTTGGCACAACACACCAACACACACACTCCTTACTTTCTCTCAACCAAGAAAACCCTCAAACAACAAACCATCCTCTCCTTCTCTTCTCGGTTCAAGCTTGGATCCCGGACAAGAAAATCGGACAAGTTCATCACCACTCATTCGGACACTTCATCTCCTCGGCTTCTTCCTTTATTTCGGCTCATTCTTCTCCTTCTCAACCGGTTAGTCATCATTATGTGCATAGGACTTATGTTGTGTATATGAAGTAGAAAATGCTTGGTTAGAAACATTATGTATGATTCTAGGGTGATTTGTGAAGTAAACTATATGTGAAAACCATTTATGTGTGAATACTTGTGGCATGTTTAAAAATGACTAGAAAATGGTAGTCTAAGAATGGGTATGGCTAACCAAACTATGCTTCCTTGTTTCTTGCAAGAATGATGATGTTTAACATAAGATTTTCGGCTATATAATGTATGTTTTCTTGTTTAGCATCATGATCTTGTCAAAATATGTGATTTTCGGTTCATAAATATGTGTTTATGTTGGCATGAAAACCCTAGAAAACTATGAACATAAGAAGAACTTGTTTGAATGTTGGTTTGAAGATTTAAAATGGCAAAGTTTGATCCATATTTTATTAAAGGCAGATTAGGAAAAGTGTTTGTAGAAATCTTATTGGTAGTTTCCTAATCTGGGTCTGATTTCATATGTACAAATTGGACTGTCTTTTCTGCATCATCACGTGTGTATGAAAGTGACAGATTACGACTCGCAACGACGGCATTACGACTCGAAACCACACGGTTGCGACTCGCAACCAAAGCATGACAAGTCGAAACCACGAGATTGCGACTCGAGACCACGCCGTTGCGACTCGCAACCAAAACGTGACAACTCGAGACCACGGTTGCGACTCGCAACCACAGCGTGACAAGCCGAGACCACCTGGTTGCGACTCGAGACCCGCTGGTTGCGAGTGGACTGTCCATTTTGGTTATTGGGCCATTCTGTGTTAACTTGGGCTATCTGTTAAGTGGACTATGTCACACCCCCAAAAATCCACCTGCGGAGTATCACCGCTTGGGAGCGTGACTGACCAGGATCAAGCCACCAATCATACAGAACATTGTATAAAGTAAAAGTAATCACATTATAATCCAAACCATTTCCATATGAAAGGTGTTTCCAAAACATAAGTAAGTTAACATTGTTTAGCGGAAGCGTATTATTGTAAAACCCATAGCAAATAAGTATCAGACATCAAAAGTGTTTAACAAGGTGATCACGATCCAAGCCCCACAACGACCAGCTCCTCCGTGTGCAAGCTCCAAGTACCTAACGATCTGCAAGGCATGTAACAGAATGATCAACAAACTAGTTGAGCGAGTTCACATAAAGGAAATGCGTAATAGTAAGTTCATTTGTATTAGGTGGCTCTACAGGGCCGTTTGTATGTTTTCCTGTGGTGGTGTTCCACGTTTTCCTGTGGTGGTGTTCCACGTTTTCCTGTGGTGGTGTTCCACGTTTTCCTGTGGTGGTGTTCCACGTTTTCCTGTGGTGGTGTTCCACGTTTTCCTGTGGTGGTGTTCCACGTTTTCCTGTGGTGGTGTTCCACGTTTTCCTGTGGTGGTGTTCCACGTTTCCTAACCACTAGACTACTCGTAACTATAGGTATCCTTCACAACCGAGGATAGTGATGTGGTAGTCTAGTCATAGTGTCAATAGAGTATCTAATCAACCTTTCAATCCCATTCCCAACACCCCGGGAACCCCATGCCTTGGTAAGAGTGTGAACTCACCTTGGTTTGCTCGGTATGCTAAGTTATGCGCTCACTAGTAATTGATCACGTCCTACTGTACGCACGTATAACAAATCAGTTCATGTTCACAATGATTCGCATGCAATATAATGTTCACGTAACAGTCAGTTTGTACATCGGCGCAACACGTACCATTTCCTAGTTACTCATCAGCTAGTGCACACAATTACAAATGTAAACATTCATCATCAAGCATGGCATGTCAAATAGTTCATGTATACATTCCATCCTTCGAAGGATGTTTATAATTGCTACTATCCTTCGATCCACTGTTAACTTTCGACACATCAGTGATCTTTCGACACTTACAAGTTTTCACAGTTATCTTTCGGACTAGTTGGTATGTTTCGTACCATCAGTCATCTTTCGACCTAAGGTATCTTTCGGTCAACTTAATTATGTTTCGGTCATATCTATCCTTCGGTCAATGCTATGTTTCGACTACAAGCATCTTTCGATCAATCAACAGTTACGTTTTCACAATCAGTTACGTTTTCACAGGAACAGCAACCCTAATCATCTGTACAGCCGTCATCATCATTACCAAAACATCAGAATCATTTAGCACATCTAATCATAACGCAATCATCCAGAAATCATTGTCTAGCATGAACCTAGTTTAAACGTATCACGAAACCGGTTAACGCACATTAACACATCATCAAACCCTATGTGAAATCTATATCGATATTCAATCGTATTCAAAATCATAATATTCAGGCATGTATCAGTTCAGGTTACATCAACAATCAAGAACACACTACACGTGAACACATACGCATATAAACGAACGATCGAATCAAATAGATTTTACTAACCGAAATGAGGGTTTGGTCGCAAGGGTCTCCTGTGGTTACTAGCTTGCCGTCACAGATCAAAAGTGTTCTAGGGTTTTTCTTAGAATAATAACTATCAGTTTACATGCATCCTTATATATACGTATCACAGTAATGGGCCAAGCCCAACAGAACAACTGGGCCGAAACATATCGAAGGATATGTTTCGTGATCCTTCGGACCGAAACAAGGTCGAAGGATATGTTTCGGAGTCTTCGAGTCGAAGGTTATCCTTCGAGGTCCTTCAAGTCCTTCGACTGTATTTTATCTTTCGGCCAAAATGTTATTATGATATTTATGATAATAACAATAATAATAATTCTAATATTATTATCTATCACAGCAAATAATCACATATAGGCAAAAATGACAATACATTTCAGTAACACACAATTCGTACAATTTAAGTCTACAATCCAAACAACTAAACAGTCAAAGTCAATGCGCATTTAATGTGAAGGTGAAAGTCAAAAACTCGAGTTGTCACATTATCCCCAACTTAAAAGAAATTTCGTCCCGAAATTTGGTACGCACTCACTGAGGAAGCTAGGCAAGTTACATCGTTCACTGGTTTTCCTGGGGTGTCACATCATCCCCCCGTTGATTTGGAATTTCGTCCCGAAATTCAGTAGTAGTAGCTTCAGCCTCAGCAGTGGATGCATTGGTTTCGAATAACTGGGGATACTTTTCTTTCATCTGATCTTCGCGTTCCCAGGTATACTCTGGACCACGCTGGGAGTTCCAACGAACTCGCACAAGAGGGATTCTCTCGTGTTTGAGGACCTTAGCATCCCGGTCCGTGATTTCAACTGGTTCCTCGACGAACTGCAACCGCTCGTCGATAGTCAGTTCCTTAAAGGAACTATGAGGGTCTTATCTGACAGACACTTCTTCAGATTCGACACGTGAAATACATAGTGAACTGCACCGAGTTCAGTTGGTAGGTTCAGTCTGTAGGCTACTGGGCCTATTCCTTCAGTGATTTCAAATGGTCCAACATACCGTGGATTGAGTTTGCCTCGTTTACTAAATCGAACCACACCCTTCCAGGGTGAGACTTTCAATAAAACCCGGTCCCCGACCTGAAATTCCAAGGCTTGCTACGCTTGCCCGCGTAGGCTTTCTGACGGTCGCGTGCTGCCGTCATGCGTTGTCGTATCTGTGCAATCTTTTCTATGGCGTCCAATACAATCTCTGGACCCGTGATTTGACTATCCCCCACCTCTGCCCAACAGAGAGGTGACTGGCATTTACGCCCGTACAATGCCTCGAATGGAGCGGCTTGAATGCTGGTGTGATAACTATTATTGTACGAGAACTCCACCAAAGGGAGGTGCTTTTCCCAGCCGTTGCCGAAATCGATAACATACGCTCGAAGCGTGTCTTCTAGAGTTTGAATAGTTCGCTCAGACTGCCCATCCGTCTGAGGGTGATATACTGTGCTCATGTCTAATTCTGAGCCGAAGGATTTGTGCATCGCTTGCCAAAGCTCTGTCGTGAATCGTGCATCGCGATCCGAAATAATAGAAATGGGCACCCCGTGCCTCGAAACAACTTCCTTGAGGTAGATATCTGCGAGAGTGGAGAACTTATCCGTTTCCTTAATAGCTAAGAAGTGTGCAGACTTGGTGAGTCGATCCACGATCACCCATATTGTGTCGTTCCCACGCTGAGATCTCGGTAGGCCTGTAACAAAGTCCATGGAAATTTCTTCCCATTTCCACTGTGGTATCGTAGACTGTTGAGGTAGGCCAGCTGGTTTCTGATATTTGACCCTGACTCTCGCACAGGTCAAGCATTTTCCAACGTACGTAGCAATGTGGGCCTTCATACTAGGCCACCAATATGCAGTGCTGATGTCGTGGTACATTTTATCCGACCCTGGATGTACCGAATAGCGAGACTTGTGAGCTTCATCCATTACAAGTTCGCGTAAACCGCCCTAAAGTGGGACCCAAATACGCCCCGTTACATAGTAAGCACCGTCTTCCTTTTGTTCCATGCGTTGCCTTGAACCGCGTAAGGCTTCAGCTTTAATGTTTTCGGGTTTCAGAGCTTCCATCTGAGCAGCTCGTATCTGTGCAGGAAGACTGGCCTGAATAGTAAGCTGTAGCGCTCGCACGCGCTTAGGTAGAGTGTCTTTCCGACTAAGGGCATCAGCCACAACATTGGCCTTGCCTGGATGATACTTGATAGCGCATTCGTAATCGTTAAGTAACTCGACCCATCGTCGTTGACGCATATTCAAATCCTTCTGCTTAAGGATATGCTCGAGACTCCTGTGATCGGTGTAAATCGTGCACCTGGTACCGTACAGGTAGTGTCGCCATATCTTAAGCGCGAAAACAACAGCTCCCAGCTCTAAATCGTGCGTCGTGTAGTTGCGCTCGTGAACCTTGAGTTGACGAGAGGCGTAAGCGATAACCTTGTCGCGCTGCATTAACACACATCCCAGTCCCCGAATGGATGCATCACAATAAACCACGAAGTCGTCTGTGCCCTCTGGCAATGAGAGGATAGGTGCACTGCAAAGTCTATCCTTTAGGTGCTGAAAAGCAGTCTCCTGGGGCTCTCCCCAGCGATAGGTAACACCCTTCTGTGTCAGTAGCGTAAGTGGTTGCGTGATCTTTGAAAAGTCCCTAATAAACCGTCTGTAGTAACCTGCCAGACCCAAGAATTGACGTATTTCTGTCGGTGTACGCGGTGCAGGCCAGTTTCTGATCGAATCTACCTTGGATGGATCGACATGTATCCCATCCTTGTTCACTACGTGGCCTAAGAAGTGGACTTCACGAAGCCAGAAGTCGCATTTTGAAAACTTTGCGTACAGTTGCTCCTTTCGAATAAGTTCCAAGATAAGACGTAAGTGTTGCTCGTGCTCCTCCTGACTCTTGGAGTAGATCAGAATGTCGTCGATAAAGACAATAACGAACTTGTCAAGATAAGGTTTGCGCACCCTGTTCGTAAAGTCCGTAAATACGGCAGGTGTGTTCAATAATATCAACCCATCCATCACATCAAACATAAAATATAGTAGTTAAAATAATTCATAAAACCCAAGACATTTGATGTTCAAACCAAACTTTGTTCGAATAGCGGAAACATAATAATGAAAAACCCAAAAAGAAGTTATAAGTTCAAATATCGTTCATTGCGTCTCCTCCTCCTAACATGAAAACTCGACCTCTTGCCTCGTTGCCATTGTTATTGTTGTTTCCCCCGTTGTTGTCGTTGTTCCCGTTGCCCTGGTTATTGTTGTGGTTCTGATTCTGGTTCAACTGAGGACAATCGCGTTTGTAGTGTCCTTCTGCCCCACACTGGAAACATCCCCGGTTTCCACGCTGTGGTTGCTGCTGCTGGTTCTGTGGAGCTGGCGGTGGGAGTTGCTGGTTCTGATTTGCAGGCCGTGGACTCCTACAGTCTTTGGCCTCATGACCCATCTTGAGGCATCTTTGACAACGAACCTTATTACACTGGCCACTGTGATGTTTGTTGCAGGTGTTACACTTTGGAAGGTTTCCTCGATACCCTCCTTGTCTGTGGCTGCTCGATGAGTGCTGACTGGGACTCTGGTAACTATCCGTCTTTCGCTGCTGAGACTGTGACTGTACCGATGCTGATCCCTTGCTAGAATCCCCCTCCCATTTTCTCTTACTTTCACTGGGAGTAGCAAGTGTAGTAGTAGCAGTAGTGGTAGCGGTAGCACCGATACGCTTTGGCAGCTTGCCCTGTTCTACTGCCTGATCTGTGATGCGGTGAGCGAGGCGCTGAATTTCTTGAATGTTGTTGAGGTTAGCCGACGTCACGTGGCTCTGGATTTCTGGCGCCAAACCCTTGAGATACAACTCAATGCGCTTGTATGGTGGGTCTACCATGGTTGGACACAGCACAGCCAACTCATTCGACCTCTTGGTGTAAGCTTCGATTTCTGAACCCACCATCTTCAAATTGTACAACTCATCCTCCAACTTGTGGATGTCTTCTCTTGTGCAATATTCCCTCTTAATCAGTTCTTTGAATTCATTCCAGGGTGTGGCGTTAGCAGCTGCCAACCCTAAGATCTGTACTTGCGCATTCCACCAGGTGAGCGCAATCCCTTCAAGAGTGCCAGTGGCGAACTTCACCCTGCGAGCCTCAGGGCATTCACACATTTCAAAAACCGACTCGAGCTTTTCAAACCAGTGGAGGAGTCCAACTGCCCCCTCCGTGCCACTGAACGAGCTAGGACGACAGTCCATGAAATTCTTGAATGTGCACCCAGGTTGTTGCTGAGCGGGTTGACCTATTGTGTACGAATAGGGCAAAGTTAAGTACGAGAATTAATGTAGGATCTAAAGATCCTAGTGTCTATACTGCAGGGTATACTACCTGCTTGGGCGGCTGCAACTGCCGCAGCAACAAGAGCCTCTAGCTGGGCTTGAGTCATGGTAATTCGTGCGGCCATTGATCTTCACATCAAAGGCAACATAAGTGAGAAAGGTTCGCGAATAGTGCGATGACAGAAGAGTGTAAGCACATAAGTATTCTCATGCTATGACAAGTTGTGAGCAAGGTAATGTAAGCATACTACGAGCAAAGTTCTAAGCAAATTCTAGCATGTAGGCAATAAACATAAACCTTATTACCTAAGAAGTTGAGTCTTGCACGTGGAGCGAAGCGTCGTTGTGGATCGTTGAGAGCACTGTTCTGGTTATAGTCTGGTTTTAATAAAAACGTTTTCCCCTTATTAAAACCAAGTTCTCTATAACCAATGGCTCTGATACCAATCTGTCACACCCCCAAAAATCCACCTGCGGAGTATCACCGCTTGGGAGCGTGACTGACCAGGATCAAGCCACCAATCATACAGAACATTGTATAAAGTAAAAGTAATCACATTATAATCCAAACCATTTCCATATGAAAGGTGTTTCCAAAACATAAGTAAGTTAACATTGTTTAGCGGAAGCGTATTATTGTAAAACCCATAGCAAATAAGTATCAGACATCAAAAGTGTTTAACAAGGTGATCACGATCCAAGCCCCACAACGACCAGCTCCTCCGTGTGCAAGCTCCAAGTACCTAACGATCTGCAAGGCATGTAACAGAATGATCAACAAACTAGTTGAGCGAGTTCACATAAAGGAAATGCGTAATAGTAAGTTCATTTGTATTAGGTGGCTCTACAGGGCCGTTTGTATGTTTTCCTGTGGTGGTGTTCCACGTTTTCCTGTGGTGGTGTTCCACGTTTTCCTGTGGTGGTGTTCCACGTTTTCCTGTGGTGGTGTTCCACGTTTTCCTGTGGTGGTGTTCCACGTTTTCCTGTGGTGGTGTTCCACGTTTTCCTGTGGTGGTGTTCCACGTTTTCCTGTGGTGGTGTTCCACGTTTCCTAACCACTAGACTACTCGTAACTATAGGTATCCTTCACAACCGAGGATAGTGATGTGGTAGTCTAGTCATAGTGTCAATAGAGTATCTAATCAACCTTTCAATCCCATTCCCAACACCCCGGGAACCCCATGCCTTGGTAAGAGTGTGAACTCACCTTGGTTTGCTCGGTATGCTAAGTTATGCGCTCACTAGTAATTGATCACGTCCTACTGTACGCACGTATAACAAATCAGTTCATGTTCACAATGATTCGCATGCAATATAATGTTCACGTAACAGTCAGTTTGTACATCGGCGCAACACGTACCATTTCCTAGTTACTCATCAGCTAGTGCACACAATTACAAATGTAAACATTCATCATCAAGCATGGCATGTCAAATAGTTCATGTATACATTCCATCCTTCGAAGGATGTTTATAATTGCTACTATCCTTCGATCCACTGTTAACTTTCGACACATCAGTGATCTTTCGACACTTACAAGTTTTCACAGTTATCTTTCGGACTAGTTGGTATGTTTCGTACCATCAGTCATCTTTCGACCTAAGGTATCTTTCGGTCAACTTAATTATGTTTCGGTCATATCTATCCTTCGGTCAATGCTATGTTTCGACTACAAGCATCTTTCGATCAATCAACAGTTACGTTTTCACAATCAGTTACGTTTTCACAGGAACAGCAACCCTAATCATCTGTACAGCCGTCATCATCATTACCAAAACATCAGAATCATTTAGCACATCTAATCATAACGCAATCATCCAGAAATCATTGTCTAGCATGAACCTAGTTTAAACGTATCACGAAACCGGTTAACGCACATTAACACATCATCAAACCCTATGTGAAATCTATATCGATATTCAATCGTATTCAAAATCATAATATTCAGGCATGTATCAGTTCAGGTTACATCAACAATCAAGAACACACTACACGTGAACACATACGCATATAAACGAACGATCGAATCAAATAGATTTTACTAACCGAAATGAGGGTTTGGTCGCAAGGGTCTCCTGTGGTTACTAGCTTGCCGTCACAGATCAAAAGTGTTCTAGGGTTTTTCTTAGAATAATAACTATCAGTTTACATGCATCCTTATATATACGTATCACAGTAATGGGCCAAGCCCAACAGAACAACTGGGCCGAAACATATCGAAGGATATGTTTCGTGATCCTTCGGACCGAAACAAGGTCGAAGGATATGTTTCGGAGTCTTCGAGTCGAAGGTTATCCTTCGAGGTCCTTCAAGTCCTTCGACTGTATTTTATCTTTCGGCCAAAATGTTATTATGATATTTATGATAATAACAATAATAATAATTCTAATATTATTATCTATCACAGCAAATAATCACATATAGGCAAAAATGACAATACATTTCAGTAACACACAATTCGTACAATTTAAGTCTACAATCCAAACAACTAAACAGTCAAAGTCAATGCGCATTTAATGTGAAGGTGAAAGTCAAAAACTCGAGTTGTCACAGACTATGTGTTGCTGTGTTCTGTTTGACTGTGTTACTGTTAGGGCCGGCCCAATAACCCCATGACTATTACTTGTATGCATGTTATGTGCCTGTATATGTTCTTACGTGATTACTTGAATACCGAACCTGACCTATACCGGTAACCATGTTAGGACGTGGTGACCAACGTGATTGACAAGTAACCTAAACCTACCGAGCAACCCAAGGTGAGTTCACAACTTAAAAGCATGCGTCCCGGTGGTTTGGGACACGAGACCGAAACAATCCTATCCCCTGGTAAAAGGGGATACTATTCACATACCTTCCCTAGTTTCCGGGAACAAAACTTACTTTTCCTTCCCTGGTATTGGGAAACCTTTTGGTTAATTACTGTTTATACGGATTGCAACTAACGGCACTAAACGAAACTCTATCACTCAAGTCCCTACTACAAATACCGATTAGTCGCCGGGTTAGGCGAGCGGGTTATTAGTTGATAGCGCTATTTAGGTGTTTACCAGCCTCACACCGTGCCCTGGTTTGGGACGGTCGTGAACTAATGTACTCAGAAATCCGTCAATGATGATAGAACATTGACATCGGGGCATCCTGCGGATACGCAACGGTTACCTAGTGTTCGGTATTGGAAAAACAGTTTAGTCGCTAACTTTTGGGGTAGCTCCCCAGGGCATGTATAAACGGATAAGTTAACCGGTGAAATAAAGTTTTTGGTAATTAAAACTGGACAACTAGTGGACTCACTCAGCATTATTGTTGACCCCTTACTGCATGCTTTGCAGGTAACCAGTGACGAAGGAGCTTGCAGCTTGGGAACGAGTAGTGTCTGTTCACCCTTGTGTTGGGTGTTACCTTATTTTGAATCACGAACTTTGTTTTAAACTACCTTACTTATGCTTCCGCTACTTAATACTGTTTTGGAACTTAAAACTTTAAACTCTGAACTTAATATTTGCTAAGCTTATGAATAGTAAGTATTACTTTTGTTATCAACTTAAGTATTCCGTATAATTGGTGGCTGGATCCTGGCCAGTCACGCCCTCGAAGCGGGTGTTATCCGCAGGTGGATTCTGGGGGTGTGACAAAATACCACTAGATTTAAACTAATATATGACGATTACGAACCTGATAGCCTCGTATTAGTGTCAATATTATCGTAAGTGTTACCGATATTTTGTTTATGATTTTCGACTGATGTAAAACATGTGTTAACATCCTTATGGGCACAACTTTATTTATTGGGTCTTCTCTTTCGATTGCTATATTGCGTGCCTTTAGCATTTCAATATCGTGTGCCTGTACTTTATCTATACTATGGTGAACCAAAGAGATACCAACTGAACTCCCGCGCAACACATGGGTATTTTACTAGTTACTAATATAGTTTGTAGGATCTGCATTACGACGGATGCGTTAGTAATATTCAAAGCTTTCTTTAAAAAAACAAAACTTATATGACATGACCTAAAAATTAGAGTTAAGTTTTATTTCGATTAAAAACTATAAAAGATAAAACTGATAGTGCTTTTATAACATCGAAACCGGTATCGCATTTGTTTGGTTGGTATCGTTCGGTCTGTCACAGTATAAATATAACGCCTCTTCTCGTTATGGCTTATGATACAAAAAGATATTTACTTTTTAGTACAATTCTGCTAAAAAAATTATATGGGATTGCCAAAAACTATCGCATATTCAGTTCAGTTATATATATATATATATATATATATATATATATATATATATATATATATATATATATATATATATATATATATATATATATATATATATGGGAATGCAGTGGCGAAACTTGAGATTTCCGACCGGGAGGTCGAAAACGTATATACCAAAAATTTCTATAAAACCGAGGGGGTCAAAAATGTATATACCCAAAAATTTCGATACGAAAACTACATACTCTACACTAACGAGCGAAAAGTTTGTGGGGTCGGTCGCCCACCCCCCCCCCCCCACACACACACACACAAAGCTACGCCCTTGTGGGTACGCCAAAGAAACTATCGCATATTCAGTTTTATTAAATTTACAAAAGAGAATTATTACAGAAAAAAAAAACAAATTACTAAAACCTAAATTGTTAAATGCCAAAGATGTTAATCTTGAATTAAAAAAAAACAAATTACTAAAACCTAAATTATTAAATGCCAAAGACCTTAATGTTGAATTAAATAAATAAAGATAAAGACAAGTTATAGATAATTATGGTTAATTACTTGTGGAGTCTTTATAGGGTTAATTGTTAGATTTAATAGATATGTTTATCTAGTTGATTATTTATTTATTTAATAGAGTTTGAGTCGGGGTAGAACTAGAACAAATTTAATATAAATAGAGGGTTAGGGTTATTGTATTAGTGAGCTTTCATTGATAAATAATAAAAAGAGTCTATTAAATTCGTTCAATCCGGTGTTTGCGTATTCGATAAATGGTCTGATTTCCAACAATTGGTATCAGAGCTTTGATAGTTTGGAGAGTCGGTATCCGAGTAGGGGGCCGCCTCTCATGAGGTGGCAACGGCGATTGAACGGCAAGAAGTTTGGTGATTGAAAATCAGAGATGAGGATAAATGGAGTCGGTGACCGTCACCTAGATATTTTTGCGTTTATTGAGGCGACATGGGATTAACAATTGGAAATTTTCAATTGTTAGGGTGCACGGGGCACGGGGCGCTGCGTGATGAATGAAGTTCCACGCGTGATAACACGTTATACACCGCCACCACCACGGTCATTTTCACGCCTTGAAATTCAAATTTGATGACCGTTTGAGAGGAATATGACTGTTGAGGATGATTTTTATAAAAAAACTTTCTGTGAGATGATGCTATATATATATATACACACAATACTCAAAGTTTTAACCTATAAAAATACCAAAAAAATACAATCATTCAAACACAAAAAAAAAAAAAAAAATACAATCTTTCAAACTACAAAAAAATTCAATCTTCCAACCCAAAATGGAAGGTTCAAGCAAACGAGGTTCAGGTGCAAAAAAAAAAAAAAAAAAAAAAAAAAAAAAAAAGAAAAAAAACCGTACGGCTAAAGGTTCGAGCGAGCTGGCGAGATTTCGGTTGCAAGACGAACCTGACCCAATCCCACCATTTCAAACCCAACTGTTTCCCAACAACCCTTTCAAACCCAACTGTTTCAAACCCAACTGTTTCAAACCCAACCGTTTCAAAACCAAGCGTATCAAAACCTACCTTTTATTCCACCATTTCAACCTCAACAATTTCAAACACAACTGTTTCAAACCCAACATTTGAACCTCGACCCACTAGAAGATAGCAATCTCATCCACCAATTCGCCTGTGCATACCGCAAACCACAACAACTTGATGACGATGACAATAGTGAACAGGTTCAAGAAGAAGAAGAAAAAGAAGAAGAAGAAGGAGAAGACGATGAAGAAGAAGCTGAAATCGTCCCAACATCCGCTCGGAGAGCTTGGAGGAGCGAGTAGGAGATTGCCTTGGTCAAGACATACTTGCACACCTCCGAAAACAAAAAAAAACATTTGAATGAATAACGAAGAGACTTAATTTGGAGACGAGTTATATCACATTTTGCCAAACTTCACGATTCGACCGAACACAACATGGATCAAATGACTTCGAAATGAGGAGATTTGAACCGAAAAATGAGTAAATGGGATTGGCATGGTGAAATTAAATTCCTAATTATTTCATGTTAGTGAATTTAATTTTTGACATGAGAATTAATTCAGTAAGTCAGAAACTTGGGTGCCAGGTGTTGAAAATTGAATACAAAACTTTCATAAAACCTTTTCTTATAAAAATGTTATATAGATGTTTTCCACTAACAAACTTTTAGAGAAAAAACTCCACAATCTAAACATAATACATCTTTAAAATTGAATACAAAACACAATAAACTTTCTAACTAAAAGGGTGTCATATCTGATAGAAAACCAAGTGGGAAAACAAACTTTTTAAATTAAACCCTAATGCACTACTAAAGTTATCCTATTAATACATAATAATAATACACACCTATGTTTATTGCCAAATAAAGTAAAAAATGGATCCAATTCCGAATTCAACTGTTTGGAAAGACCAAGCATGCGAGATTGAAGCTTCTAAGGTCAGTTTGGTAAACAAAGCAATACATATACGGGTTTTTTTATGTGAATGTTATTAACATATTTGATTTTTTAGATTCAATTGCACCACGAACACACCAATTTAAACAAGCCAATCGCCGTACAAGCTTCTAAGGTATTGATTTTGTAGGTTTTTACGTTTTGATTTTGTGTATATCCTCCATATTAACAAGTTTGTTATGTTAATATGTGTTTTATTGTAGATGATGATAAGAAACGTGTTGATATAATTTGTTATTGTGCAATGTTTAGTCCATACATGTTTGATCTTCAACGTAAATTTTGTGAAGAGGTAATTTTAGTATTTACTTAATCCTATCTTTAACTTCTGTATTCAATTTTTGTCATTTTTAAGGATCAAAAGTTTACAACTCAAATGAAGAGATCCAAGAGGCTCTCTGAGTGTAAATGGAGTGAGGATTTCAACTTTTATGTTTAAGACTTATTTTTTCTTATTCGTGCGTTACTTTGTTGCATTAATGGTTTCTTGAAGTACTTGATAATTGAAATTCTAAATTTAATAATTACTAGACATGTGTAACACTTTTGAGTTATCACATATAACCACCACAATTTTGCATCCAAAAATGTTACACGAATAAGAAAACTACGAGAAACGAGTGCCGCAATGCAAAGTGTCGTCCCCGCCGCATCGCGCGGACACCCTACTAGTATATATATATATATATATATATATATATATATATATATATATATATATAGGAGGGTTTAAATGAGAACGCAAAATATCGCGAGAACCATGAGAACGGATGAAAAAACCACGAGAACTTGATAAAAAACAATTCAAATTCAAAATTTCTTTTTACACTTATCATTATTATTCGAATACAATGTTAGAAATTAAATTTACACGTTTAAATTTACGTGAATTCGTAAATAACGAAAATTTACACATGAGTAAGTTTGTCATTTACACATGTGTAAATTTGTTATGTTTACACATGTGTAAAAAATCTAGTATGAGTGATTTTGAGTTGAGAAATGAATTATTTGATGTCGTGAATTATTTTTTGATGTTGTATTTTAATTAGAACAAGTTATAAAAACCGTCGCCACGTTGCGACGAACTTCTTTTGTTATTTATTATGTGTTTGAAATTACTACGAGCGCGTTGCACACGGAATCGCTAACAAGAATAAAAAGAAAATGTTGAAAAAAAACACTAAAAAATAACCGAAAGAAAATCAACTAAAAAAGTTGTATGGTAATGATGTTGTTTGGTAGAAGCCCGTAGTCAGAGATGAGCAAATAGTAATGGGTACCGGTACCGAATTTCTTGAACCGGAAGATCCTAAGTACCAGTTCGATACTGAGGTTTGGCAACGGTTTTTACCTTCATATACCGATACCATAACCGGTATTTTTGGTACCAATACCGATTCGGTATCAATTGGCACCGAGCTCATCCCTACCCCTGAAACTAAAAAAAAAGTTGTACGAAACCGTTGGTGTTCGTACGGTACCCGTGATCAGGGATGAGCAAATGGTACTGGGTAGCAGTACCAAATTTCTCGAACTAAAAGATTATCAAACTCAATCCGGTACCGACTTTTGGCGTTTTATGTACCAGGATGGTGCTGGTCCTTACCTTCATGTACCGATAACGAACCGGTATTTTCGATACAAGTACTGGTTAACACCAAGCTTATCAGACTTAAAAAGTAAAGGAGATAACAATTATTATAATATTAAGATAATAAAACTATAAAAAAACCATATATAAGATTTTATTATATTTGTAGTTTACTGTTCATTTGATTCACTTTTTAATATATAGGAGAATGAGGTTTGTATTAAAAAAATTCGGTTTTGATTGGTTTTCTCATTCGTTCTCACGGTTCTCGTAATATTTAACGTTCTCAAGGTAACCCTACCCTATATATATATACTATGTTAGAACCCCGTGTATTACACGGGTTAAATAAATGTATTTTTATATATTAAATACTAAAAAGTTATATCTTTATGAACCTCGTATATTGTACGGGTTAAATAAATGTAATTTTATATATCAAATAATAAAAATAGTTATATCTTTAAAAATCACGTGTATTACACAGATTAAATAAATGTAATTTTCTATACTAAATACTAAAAACGTCGTATCTTTAAAAGACCCGTGTATAATTGTCACACCCCGATTTCCACGTGTTTCACCGGTGGGCCCGGTGGGGGATTACTGTGACGTAGTTGGCAACAATGTAGTCAAACCACACAATATATAAATGCACAGCGGAAGCAATAAGATAAATATATTTCAACCTTTGAATGTAATATCAAAGTATCACAATTGTCGAAATATAATCCACAGAGGATCAAAATAAAATATAAGTGTTGTTCAACAGACGTAGGCATCTTAAGCTTGCGAGACTCTTTACTGATGCTAAGGAGAAATATCCAGCCAATTACGCTTAGAACCTGCATTTAATCTTTTTGGGGAAAATATGTCAGTTTACACTGGTAAATACATTCAACCGACACTTTTTGTAAAATGTTTAATAAAACTGATTCGAATGCACAAGGCACAAACTCTTTATAACTTGGGATAATTTATAATTAAATCTTGTAAAAGAATTACATGTTACGATGCGTTCGGTTGCCCGGGTCGTGCCGGGTTAAAGGTTAATAGACACGCCACTAAGCATAAAGCCGTGGCGGGAAAACCAACGGTTATACCTTTAATAATATAGACACATTACGGGTGTACGCCTACACCCGTGTGTCGGGGTCGTGGCCATTTCGTAAAATGATGCCAAGGATATCCGGGACATGGTCATTAAGCTCCCAAAGGCGTAAAGCCAACAAAACAAGTTTTTAAACGGGTCACATTGATAATACCCAACTACTAATGAGTTGGGGTCAATTGCTCGACCAAGCGGTACTTTAAATACCGTAACCCAAGCCCGTATAACGGAAAATAAGTTAAAAGTATTTACCTGAGCAAGTATTAATCCTTAATAAACAATGCAAGTTTCTTTTACTGGTCTCATATTCTAGAACGAAGGTTTAAATCAACCTATTAGAATCCTAACGGGTCTTTAATTTAGCCTTAGCTTAGACCGGTCAGTTTCAAAGGATATTTACGGTTTAATGGCGTGAAAGGCGAAAACCGGGAGTGGAATGTGATTCAGGCCTGACAAGTTTGAAGACTTGTTTTATGTGGGTAATATAATCACACTCTGGATTTTGAGGTCAAAACAATAAGGTTTGACCCGTTTCGGCTAGTTTATGTAAACTAGTTACATAAGCCGAACCGTGCGCGCAAAGGGCGTAACGGGTAACCGTAAGAGTCCTACACAAGTTTCCTAAGTCAATATGCTTTAAATAAGTTGTGGTATCAGTAGGATACCTTCCATAATGCACGTAACGAGTTTTAATCCAATATGTGCCCCGTAGGGGTATTTCGGTCATTTTAAAGATCATAAAAGAGGTTTCTGAGTTCTACAGGAAATCTGAGTTTTTCGATCAGTTTATAAAGTCCAAAATACTCTATTTATTATTTAAAATCAGTAGCAACTGGAATTGGGTCAAAATACTTTGTAGAACTCAAGTTATGCTCGAAAAGGGTATATTCGGTATTTACCGAACCGATGCCATAACCGCAAGTTATGAGCAGGTTAAAAATCATTAAAAATCTTTAAAAATCTCCAAATATTATTTTACATCAGTGGGTAAAAGGTTTGGTGCCGAAATTTGGGTTTAGATAGGCGTTATGCTAATTGCGCCATTTAATTACTAAAGTTTTCGTAATTGCGCTTTTTAGCATAACTCCCATTCTAGACCTCGGATTGATGTGAAATTTTAGGGACATTCTTAGAAATCAGTAACTAAGATTATTGTCCTTTCACATGTCCAAAATTCTCGTTTTATAGTGAAAAGGGCGTTACGGTCAACTTTTAAGCATTTAACGGAAATGTGTTAAAAGACTCGGACAAACAACGAACCGGTCACAGAAGGTCATACCATCATGTAACGTGGTCCTAAGAGAGTCCTAAGGCATATCTAAATCATACCATAACGGGTCAAAACTGAAGTCAAAGCAAAAGTCAAAGGTTTGCGACTTTCGGTTCCGAATCGGGTCAAAACAGTAAATGGTCGGATCAAACAAGCTTAGATTAGTTAATATACTTATTATCATGTTATGTGAGTGTTAAAACAGGTTACACGCCATCTACATTACCGATTATGCATAAATTCGCAAAATAGCATTCTGTTGACTTTTTCTAAGCACGTTTGACTCGACATTCGGACTAGTTAGATTGGGAATCAGAGGGTGCCCTTTTAGGGGTTTAAAGCCCACATGATTACCAACATATAACTACCTTTGATTCGACAAACCACTGGACCATTTGTGATTTATCGTAAAGTCAATCGTTAATTACGACAGATTGACTTTTAAGCTAAAACTATGGAAAACTAAGCCACAAAGGGTTAGGCATACTTACAGAAGCTTGGTGCACGACCAGAGATGTTAGAAGAATGCTTTTGAGCTCCAGAAATGAGCAGATGAGTTGTTTGAATGTGTGATGAATAATGGTGCACTACATTGCCTTTTATAGTGAAATTTTGGGCACAAGATCATTACAACTCAACCTATAATTGCTTATGGATGATCAGCAGGTGTCCCTGAGTGCTAGGGGACATGCAGGGGGTTCCCATGCTTCAATTAATGCATTCAAGGTCGGTTACAAGCTCAAACAATGAATCTGTGATGTTTTCTGCATCTGGCAACTTGACGCGGCCCGCATTAAGGTTCAGGCTAGGCTCACGCGGGTCGCCTGAATCCTCATGTCAGACACCGGATCTTTATATGGCGCGCGGCCTGCATTAGCTCACTCGTTTCTTTAACGCGGCCCGCCTGAGGCTTGATTTCCAAGATTTTCAAATCTTTTGTAATCATTGACCTGGCCTTTCGGTTTCGAAGGGGTAACTTTGCGATTTGGGCCTCGATTATTTACGAATAAGGGCCTCGTGACTTTTACCCGCGCCGTTAAGTCCCCGGTTAGTTTAATTACTATCCGAAAAGCCTTATCTTTCATTGTTGACGCTTCTAACCCCTTGCATACGGAATTGATCATAACTTTCTCGTTTTAACATGGAACTTCGTGAAGTTTATATTATATATTCTAGTGAGTGTAATTTACTGTTACAAAGCCTCGGGTATGTTAAAGGGTCACTCAGAGGTATAACTTAAACATGTTGACACAATTAACCCCTGTAGTTTGTAATCTCTCACTTTCTTCCGTATTTCGTTCCGTACGATCCATGATTTATCCGTTTGAAGGTACGAGCATCATTTCGGGTTACTGTACAATGTATTTATCCCTCGTTGACATTTTTAACCCTCGAATTTGCATATTTTCCATGTTTGTCAACTTTAGTCCTTTATTCTGTATTTAATACCACGTGTAAACTTAAGACACATGTCAATACTTTATTGGACGCAAAATTTCGAGGTGTTACATCCTCACCCCCTTAAAAGAAATCTCGACCTCGAGATTTATTGGAATAGATGAGGGTACTTCTCCTTCATCGTGGACTCAACCTCCCACGTGTACTCGGGACCTCTAGGGGCATCCCATTTCACCTTCACAATTGGTATGTACTTCCTGTGAAGTTTCTTAACCTGTCGATCCTCGATCGACACAGGTTTCTCAACGAATTTTAAGCTCTCGTCGATGTGTACATCTGTATGCGGTATAACCAATGATTCGTCAGCGAAACACTTCTTCAGGTTACAGATGTGGAACACATTGTGTATACCACTGAGCTCTTCCGGTAAGTTCAATTTGTAGGCAACCGATCCGACACGTTCGATTACCTTGAAAGGTCCAATATATCTCGGATTTAGTTTGCCTTTCTTACTGAATCGCATCACCCCCTTCCAGGGTGATACCTTTAGCATTACTTTGTCGCCTACTTTGAAATTGAAAGGCTTACGCTTCAAGTCTGCGTAGCTCTTCTGCCTATCTCGGGCAGCTTTCAATCGATCGCGAATTTGGACAATCTTGTCCGTTGTCTCGAATATTATATCGGGTCCTGTCATTTGGACATCTCCAACTTCTGCCCAACAAACGGGCGTTCTACATTTTCTACCATATAAAGCTTCAAAAGGTGCAGCCTTAATGCTTGTGTGGTAGCTATTGTTATAGGAGAATTCGATCAATGGTAGGTGGTTATCCCAACTGCCACCTAAGTCGACTGCACATGCACGAAGCATGTCTTCTAATGTTTGGATTGTACGCTCATTCTGTCCATCTGTCTGAGGGTGGTAAGCCGTACTGAAACTCAAACGTGAACCCAAAGATTGTTGGAAGCTTCTCCAGAAGTGTGATGTGTATCTGGTATCTCTATCCGAGATGATAGACACAGGCACTCCATGAAGGGCTACAATCTTGTCTACAAACAACTGGGCTAATATATCGGAGCTATGAGTCTCCTTTATGGGTAGGAAATGTGCTGACTTGGTCAGTCTATCAACTATCACCCATATTGTGTCGTTTCCCTTCTTCGTCTTTGGTAATTTGGTGATGAAATCCATCGTCACCATTTCCCATTTCCACTCGGGAAGTTCAGGCTGTTGTAGCAAGCCGGACGGCTTTTGATGTTCAGCCTTTACTTGCGCACAAGTCAAGCACTTTGCTACATAGGTGGCTATAGACTTTTTCAAGCCTATCCACCAAAAATTTGCCTTCAAGTCCTGGTACATCTTATCAACACCAGGATGAATGGAATATCGGGAACTGTGGGCTTCCTGGAGAATAACGTCCCGAAGACCTCCATAAACAGGAACCCATATCCTTCCATTCAATCTCAGAATTCCGTCTTTGCCAGAAGATAACTGCTCTTCAGTTACCCCTAGCTTTTCGTTTGGATAGTTAGCTTCTAACACAGCTTCTTTCTGTGCAGCTAACTATCGTTCATTTAGACTATTCTTGATTTCAATGCTCTTGGCATTGATCCTTATCGGCATTACTCTTTCCTTCCTGCTCAAGGCATCTGCAACTACGTTGGCCTTGCCTGGATGGTATCTTATTTCACAGTCATAGTCGTTCAGAGTTTCCATCCAACGTCGCTGCCTCATATTCAGATCTTTCTGATTGAACAGATGCTGAAGGCTTTTGTGATCAGAATAGATCACAAATTTAATGCCATACAGGTAATGCCTTCAAAGTTTTAGTGCAAATACAACGGCACCCAATTCCAAGTCGTGGGTGGTGTAGTTCTTTTCATGTACTTTCAGTTGTTGCGAAGCATAGGCAATCACCTTGCCCCTCTGCATAAGCACACAACCCATTCCGGTGTGCAATGCATCACAATATACGACGAATTCTTCCATTCCGTCTGGCAATGTCAACACTGGAGCATTGCTCAGCTTTTGTTTGAGGATATCAAAAACTTCTTGCTGCTTAGGGCCCCAATCGAACTTTATTTTCTTTCTAGTTAAAGAAGTTAGAGGTGCAGCAATTCTTGAGAAATTTTCGATGAAGCGTCTGTAGTATCCTGCTAGACCTAGGAAACTGCGAATCTCCGTAGGTGTCTTCGGCTCCTGCCAATTCATGATGGCTTCAACTTTAGCGGGATCCACCTGGATACCACGCTCGCTGACTACATGTCCAAGGAACTGGACATCTCGTAGCCAAAAGTCACATTTAGAGAACTTGGCATAAAGCTTTTCTTGATGAAGCAGTTTAAGGATACATCGAAGATGCTTTTCGTGGTCAGCTTGACTCTTCGAGTAGGTAAGGATGTCATCGATGAAGACAATGACAAATTTATCCAAATAAGGTTTGCAAACGCGATTCATGAGATCCATGAATGCGGCAGGTGCAATTGTGAGCCCAAAAGGCATCACTAGGAACTCGAAATGACCATATCGAGTCCTAAATGCAGTTTTATGCACGTCTTCGTCCTTGACCTTCAATTGATGGTACCCTGACCTTAGGTCAATCTTGGAGAAGTAGCTCGCTCCTTGCAACTGATCGAACAGATCGTCGATCCTGGGAAAGGATACCTATTCTTGATCGTCACTTTGTTCAGCTCACGGTAATCGATGCATAGACGCATCGAACCATCTTTCTTCTTGACGAACAGGATTGGCGCTCCCCAAGGAGATGAACTTGGTCTAACAAAACCTTTGGCCAGCAGATCATCTAGTTGCGTCCTTAATTCTTTCATTTCCGTGGGTGCCAATCTATAAGGCGCTCTTGCGATAGGTGCGGCTCCGGGAATGATGTCTATACTGAACTCCACTTGCCTATTTGGTGGCAGACCAGGCAGTTCTTCTGGGAACACTTCGGGATAATCAGAGATGACTGGGATGTCTTCAATTCTGGGTTTCTCCTCCCCGACGATTACCTGTGCCATATATATGACACATCCTTTCTTCAAACATCTGGATGCCTTTAGCATAGATACATGTGCAGGCAATCCATGTCGAGTATCTCCTTGAATGGTAAGTGGTTCTCCAGACGGAGTCTTGATTACCACTTGTTTCTGGTTGCACACGATTTGGGCTTGGTTATGCGATAACCAATCCATACCCAATACTACGTCGAAACCAGCTAATTTAAAGGGTAACAGGGATAAAGGAAATGAGTGGTTCCTAATGGATATAACACGTCCTTCTAAAACAGTTGAAACTGTCCCCATAGTCCCATCAGCTAGTTCTACTTCGTATTTTACATTCAATGTTTTAACAGGCAATTTTAACAATTCGCAGAACTTATCATCCACAGAGGATTTATCTGCTCCAGAATCAAATAAGACTCTTGCGAAAACATCATTGATAAGGAACGTACCGGTTATGACATTGTCGTCTTGGATAGTCTCTTTAACATCCATCTTAAAGACCTTCGCATTGGTCTTCTTCCCATCTTTAGCCCTTTTCACATTCTTCGGGCAGTTCGTCTTGATATGCCCCTTCTCATTGCAACTGGAACAAGTTGCATCCTTAAGTTTCTTGCACTCAAGAGTCCTATGCTCCGAGGACTTGCATATTCCACACGGCTTCGGTGGGGATTTCTTTTCAAACCTGCACCTTCCAAAGTGGTGCTTCTGACAAACCTTGCACAAGGGCTTGTCGCCCGACAGTCAGTCATTTCTCTTGTTCTCTGACCCCCTCTTGTGGTCACGATTTCCCCGGTGCTTCTTGTTGGATTTGCGCGAATCATCGTCTTCATGCTTCCTCTTCTCACTGTCGGCATTCCTCAACGATCTCTGCCTCACTGCATCAAGCGTGAGAGACAGAGATATATCCGCCACGGATCTGAAGGTAGCAGGCCTAGAAGCCTTTATGCTAGCTTTTATTTCTGGGGCCAAGCCCCCAATGAAGCGCGCAATCCGTTTGGGTTCCGGTGTTACAAGATATGGAACCAATCTCGACAGAGTGTTGAAAGTCGTGAGATATGCCTGGCAGTCCAGGTTCTTCATGACTAGCGATAGGAAGTCAGATTCGATCTTTTCAACCTCGTGCTAAGGGCAGTAATTTTCTTTGATGAGAGCCATAAATTCCTCCCATGTCATGCTATACAAAACAGCCTTCCCGGAGGCTTGAACCAGAGATCTCCACCATGCTAGGGCTTCGCCCTTGAATGACTGTGAAACAAACTTCACCAAGTCTCTCTCAGCATAACCACTGATCTCCACAACAGTGTCCATCTCGTCTAACCAGGTCATACAATCCACCGCGCCCTTTTCCCCAGTGAAATCTCGGGGTTTGCAAGATACGAAATATTTATTCGTGCAACCCCTGGCGCGAGGTGTATCATCGACCACTTTCTTCTTAGGGTGGACACTATTCTCATTAGATGAGTGCCCATCGTCGTCCTTCTTAGGCTTAGACGGAGTTGAGGGTGGTTTGCTGTGAGATTTAGAGTGGGTTTTTGGCTTTGAGTGTGGTGTAGATAGGGTTCTGCTTCGGGACTCGGTGTATTCTTCATACTGCCGATCCAAGGCTGCCTAAACAGCGCTGTCTACTAGAGCTTTTAGTTCAGCGCCCGTCAAATGAATTTGAGCGTTACCATTGTCATCCTCCTTCGAATGACTATTAACTCCACTTGGTTCAGCCATTGTATCTCGAATCTGCTACAGAAGATAATGACAAAGTTTATTTAGGAGTTTATTATGGAATTGTCTTTTATGGCAATTCATTAACCATGGTAAACAGAGACCATATTTGGTTAATTTGTCACTCACAGTTTATTTAGGATTTGAATATAACTTATCCTATTTACAAATAATATTGTTAGTGGCTCATAAGCCTAGTCACAAGGACGTTTTTGTAATATAAGCCGGGATTACAGAGAATCAAGGCATGGAGGTTTGAACCATAGTTCTTTTACCCCTTTTCTGACAGGGAGTCATAGACTACAACTGTCTTTTGTCTTATATGACAACAAGTATGTCCCGTGGGCACTACATCACTAATGGATGTTTTAAATAAATGATCATCTTTATTGACGATTTTAACCCATGATTTACAAATCATTAATTTGGGTTTTGAAATCCCTTAACGGATTCGTATATAGGAATGGCGCGTGTGATTTTAACGAATCACATCTGCCAAGGATGTTAACATGTTTACAGAGGTTAACTGGAATCTGAATCTTTTTAATTAAGTCTTACCATCTTGGCCGGGTCTTATGATGACACTAGGCTAGGTTTCACTATTAAGATTCTTTATGTAGGCAGATTAATTTAAAAGAAGTGATCCTTGTTTCATTGTATATAATAACAAAATGAAATTTATAACATATATTTCATTAATCATAATAATGGTTACATACTGCCCTAAACGGGACTTTTAAATAAATAGATACCTACGCAGAGGTTTACATAAAACAAGTCCACGCAGGGACCAAATACATAGATAGATGTCCGCACAGGGACTAAAAGATAAGTCCTCGCAGGGACTAAAATGCAATTGTCCACACAGGGACTAAACACGATAAATGTCATCGCAGGGACTAAAATACTTAAGGCTAATGTCCTCGCAGGGACTAAAATACTTAAGGCTAATGTCCTCGCAGGGGCCTGATTGTAATAGTAATTACTATAGTGCATAAGAGACTAATGTCCTCGCAGGGGCCTGATTGTAATAGGAAGAATCCGCGATTACTTTTACGTTCTTGCTCAAAGTCTCGTTCCACTCGGTTTAGACGGTGGAGAATTTCTTCTTGCTCCGGTGGAGAAAAACGTGGTTGTTGCGACGGTTGTTGAACCGGAGGTCTAGGAGGTATTGGATACCCATGAGCTGAGTAATCTGTTCCCCAAAGGTTTCCATAAGCTCTATCTGGATGGAGGGCATTGTAATTAGCCGCTACCACGTATGGGTCGGCATCATAATTATAGTTGTAGTGCGTGTGAGTCGGCTGCTCAAACGGGTTGTACGCGGTGGAACCGCCGTATGCTGGTATTGGATTGTCATAGCCGAATGGTGGTGGAGGTGGTGCAACTGGTGCAGAATTCACCTCTGCAGGGTGACCAGAAGGTTCCCTTAACTGTGGTTCTTCAGGTACTGGCGGAAAGTGACTTGCACTCGTGTGGCGAGGGGTGCTAAAATGGAATTCCCCTCCTCGGGTGGACATCTGCGCGCCTGATCTCCTACGCCTTGGCGGATCTGGAGGTGCTGGTTGAACTGGTGGCGGACGAGGCGGTGGCGTAACTGCCACGAAACGCGAATCCTCGGAAGGATCCTGTTGCTGTTGCGGCTCATGAGGCGAGAAGTGATGAGAAGGTGTGAAGTACCAATCACACTGGTTAAACCTCACCTGGTAACTGTCGGGACCTTGATAGGGCGTTCCATGGAAGGATGACCCATCAGAGATCTCGATAGGGTGGTTGGGAGTACCTCTTGCAGGTTCTATGGGATCCGTGTCTTCATCCATATCTACCGCATTATCTTCGGAGAAATGGTCTTCAGGTCCTAATGGGTTACAACCTATTGGTTCTTGGACATAATCAGCCAGGTTAAATCGGCCTTGAAAGAAAGGAGTAGGATCGCCATAGGAACGGTGCGAAGCAGATCGCTGGAGAGGTATAAACGAAGGTTGAGGGTTACTGGGATCGTTTTCCGAATTTGGTCAAAAAGAGTGACGGTATGAAGGTGTCGAACTGTGCGAGGTAGAATGTCTTGCAGGCTCAAAGAGATTCCTTCTATGTCTCTGAGGTTCTTCACTCCTTGTACTGGAAGGAGCTCGCATGTTCGAAGGTCCGGCCTCGTGATCATTGTGAGTAGTGATCGGCCCTTTGCCTCTTCCTCCTCTTCTAATTGCTGGTGGCATATTTCCTGCTTAACAATTCTTTAAATCACAATAAACAATAAAAGACAAACTGGAATAACAATTCGAATTTGTCCTATGTTCTTGTCTAGACTCAAGTATGTGCAATTGTGTCATTGAGATTAAACACTTAAGGATAGTGTTTAATTCACTCAACGTTGGCTCTGATACCAACCTGTCACACCCTGATTTCCACGTGTTTCACCGGTGGGCCCAGTGGGGGATTACCGTGACGTAGTTGGCAACAATGTAGTCAAACCACACAATATATAAATGCACAGCGGAAGCAATAAGATAAATATATTTCAACCTTTGAATGTAATATCAAAGTATCACAATTGTCGAAATATAATCCACAGAGGATCAAAATAAAATATTAGTGTTGTTCAACAGACGTAGGCATCTTAAGCTTGCGAGACTCTTTATTGATGCTAAGGAGAAATATCCAGCCAATTACGCTTAGAACCTACATTTAATCTTTTTGGGGAAAATACGTCAGTTTACACTGGTAAATACATTCAACCGACACTTTTTGTAAAATGTTTAATAAAACTGATTCGAATGCACAAGGCACAAACTCTTTATAACTTGGGATAATTTATAATTAAATCTTGTAAAAGAATTACATGTTACGATGCGTTCGGTCGCCCGGGTCGTGCCGGGTTAAAGGTTAATAGACACGCCACTAAGCATAAAGCCGTGGCGGGAAAACCAACGGTTATACCTTTAATAATATAGACACATTACGGGTGTACGCCTACACCCGTGTGTCGGGGTCGTGGCCATTCCGTAAAATGATGCCAAGGATATCCGGGACATGGTCATTAAGCTCCCAAAGGCGTAAAGCCAACAAAACAAGTTTTTAAACGGGTCACATTGATAATACCCAACTACTAATGAGTTGGGGTCAATTGCCCGACCAAGCGGTACTTTAAATACCGTAACCCAAGCCCGTATAACTGAAAATAAGTTAAAAGTATTTACCTGAGCAAATATTAATCCTTAATAAACAATGCAAGTTTCTTTTACTGGTATCCTATTCTAGAACGAAGGTTTAAATCAACCTATTAGAATCCTAACGGGTCTTTAATTTAGCCTTAGCTTAGACCGGTCAGTTTCAAAGGATATTTACGGTTTAATCACGTGAAAGGCGAAAACCGGGAGTGGAATGTGATTCAGACCCGACAAGTTTGAAGACTTGTTTTATATGGGTAATATAATCACACTCTGGATTTTGAGGTCAAAACAATAAGGTTTGACCCGATTCGGCTAGTTTATGTAAACTAGTTGCATAAGCCGAACCGTGCGCGCAAAGGGCGTAACGGGTAACCGTAAGAGTCCTACACAAGTTTCCTAAGTCAATATGCTTTAAAGAAGTTGTGGTATCAGTAGGATACCTTCCATAATGCCCGTAACGAGTTTTAATCCAATATGTGCCCCGTAGGGGTATTTCGGTCATTTTAAAGATCATAAAAGAGGTTTCTGAGTTCTACAGGAAATCTGAGTTTTCCGATCAGTTTATAAAGTCCAAAATACTCTATTTATTATTTGAAAATCAGTAGCAACTGGAATTGGGTCAAAATACTTTGTAGAACTCAAGTTATGCTCGAAAAGGATATATTCGGTATTTACCGAACCGATGCCATAACCGCAGGTTATGAGCAGGTTAAAAATCATTAAAAATCTTTAAAAATCTCCAAATATTATTTTACTTCAGTGGGTAAAAGGTTTGGTGCCGAAATTTGGGTTTAGATAGGCGTTATGCTAATTGCGCCATTTAATTACTAAAGTTTTCGTAATTGCGCTTTTTAGCATAACTCCCATTCTAGACCTCGGATTGATGTGAAATTTTAGGGACATGCTTAGAAATCAGTAACTAAGATTATTGTCTTTTCACATGTCCAAAATTATCGTTTTAAAGTGAAAAGGGAGTTACGGTCAACTTTTAAGCATTTAACGGAAATGTGTTAAAAGACTCGGACAAACAACGAACCGGTCACAGAGGGTCATACCATCATGTAACCTGGTCCTAAGAGAGTCCTAAGGCATATCTAAATCATACCATAACGGGTCAGAACTGAAGTCAAAGCAAAAGTCAAAGGTTTGCGACTTTCGGTTCCGAACCGGGTCAAAACAGTAAATGGTCGGATCAAACAAGCTTAGATTAGTTAATATACTTATTATCATGTTATGTGAGTGTTAAAACAGGTTACACGCCATCTACATTACCGATTATGCATAAATTCGCAAAATAGCATTCTGTTGACTTTTTCTAAGCACGTTTGACTTGACATTCGGACTAGTTAGATTGGGAATCAGAGGGTGCCCTTTTAGGGGTTTAAAGCCCACATGATTACCAACATATAACTACCTTTGATTCGACAAACCACTGGACCATTTGTGATTTATCGTAAAGTCAATCGTTAATTACGACGGATTGACTTTTAAGCTAAAACTACGGAAAACTAAGCCACAAGGTTAGGCATACTTACAGAAGCTTGGTGCACGACCAGAGATGTTAGAAGAATGCTTTTGAGCTCCAGAAATGAGCAGATGAGTTGTTTGAAGGTGTGATGAACAATGGTGCACTACATTGCCTTTTATAGTGAAATTTTGGGCACAAGATCATTACAACTCAACCTATAATTGCCTATGGATGATCAGCAGGTGTCCCTGAGTGCTAGGGGACATGTAGGGGGCGCCCATGCTTTAATTAATGCATTCAAGGTCGGTTACAAGCTCAAATAGTGAATCTGTGATGTTTTCTGCATCTGGCAACTTGACGCGGCCCGCATTAAGGTTCAGGCTAGGCTCACGCGGGCCGCCTGAATCCTCATGTCAGACACCGGATCTTTATATGGCGCGCGGCCCGCATTAGCTCACTCGTTTCTTTAACGCGGCCCGCCTGAGGCTTGATTTCCAAGATTTTCAAATCTTTTGTAATCATTGACCTGTCCTTTCGGTTTCGAAGGGGTAACTTTGCGATTTGGGCCTCGATTATTTACGAAAAAGGGCCTCGTGACTTTTACCCGCGCCGTTAAGTCCCCTGTTAGTTTAATTACTATCCGAAAAGCCTTATCTTTCATTGTTGACGCTTCTAACCCCTTGCATACGGAATTGATCATAACTTTCTCGTTTTAACACGGAACTTCGTGAAGTTTATATTATATATTCTAGTGAGCGTAATTTACTGTTACAAAGCCTCGGGTATGTTAAAGGGTCACTCAGAGGTATAACTTAAACATGTTGACACAATTAACCCCTGTAGTTTGTAATCTCTCACTTTCTTCCGTATTCGTTCCGTACGATCCATGATTTATCCGTTTGAAGGTACGAGCATCATTTCGGGTTACTGTACAATGTATTTATCCCTCGTTGACATTTTTAACCCTCGAATTTGCATATTTTCCATGTTTGTCAACTTTAGTCCTTTATTCTGTATTTAATACCACGTGTAAACTTAAGACACGTGTCAATACTTTATTGGACGCAAAATTTCGAGGTGTTACAATAATCGGGTTGAATAAATCTACCAAATAATAAAAATATTACATCCTTAAAAACCCCGTATGTTACACGTGTTGAATAGATCTAAAAAAGAGCAATATCTTTAAAACCCATGTGTATTACACATATTAAATAAATGTAATTTTGTTTATTAAATACTAAAAACGTCGTATCTTTAAAAAACCCGTGTATAGTTGGGTTGAAAAATCTACCAAACAATAAAAAAAATTGTATCCTTAAAAACCCTGTGTATTACACGTGTTGAATAAATCTAATTTTACATAGTAAATGATTAAAATTTATATCTTTAAAAACTTCGTGTATTACACGTGTTATATAAATGTAACTTTGTATAGTAAATAATAAAAAAGTTATATTTTTAAAGCCCCCGCGAGTTATATTTTTAAAACCCCCGCGTTTTACACGAGTTAAATAAATATAATTTTGTATATCAATTAATAAAAAAGTTATATTTTTAATAAATTAGGATAACATTTAATATTAATTTATTATTTATATAATTAAATATAAAATAAGTAGGAAAGAGAGGTATTTGTTTTAAAAATATATTAATTTAACAATTTAGATTTGAGGATAATATTTTATTAAAGCATGATAAGATTTAATATTAATTTATTATTTATGTATTTAGTTAATATAAAATAAGTATAATTTTAAGGAACCTTCTATGAATGACACGTGTCCAAAACTTGGTTTCTTTTATTATAGTAAATATATATATATATATATATATATATATATAGGGGGCTGCTAGAATGAGAACCACCTCGAGTTGTAAGAACCGCGAGAACTACACCCCACGGAGCGCCGTTCGCCATGATTTTTTTTTACAAGTAGATGTGTATATTATAAACACAGCCGTAAAAAATCATGGCGAACGGCGCTCCGTGGGGTGTAGTTTTTTACACCACAAGTTTGGTGTTTCTTAATTTTTTTTCTTTTTTCTTTTTTTTTACCAAACTTGTGGTGTAAAAAACTACACCCCACGGAGCGCCGTTCGCCATGATTTTTTACGGCTGTGTTTATAATATACACATCTACTTGTAAAAAAAAATCATGGCGAACGGCGCTCCGTGGGGTGTAGTTCTCGCGGTTCTTACAACTCGAGGTGGTTCTCATTCTAGCGGCTCCCTATATATATATATATATATATATATATATATATATATATATATATATATATATATTTATATATATATATATATATACATATACACACACAGGAAGAGTTCATTGGGAAACACTAAAAAAGTGGGGAAACGGGGAACACTTTTAAAAATTCAACTTAAATGTTAAAATTCAACCTTTTCTTAAAAAAAATTCGGCGCTTTTCCTTATAAATACATGTAGAAACATTTTTAATAAGAAAAAATAAAAGACTAAGAAATATAAAAAAAATGTTTAAAAAACAATTTAAAAAATATATCTTATAAAATTTACTTAACATGTTAAAAATCAAATTTTTTCAGCGCTTTTCCTTATAAAAATGGGTAGAAACTATTTCAATAAAAATCATTTTTGTAAAAAAAAAAATAAGCCTTTTATTAACTGTTTTTTTTTATATTTTTAGTTTTTGATATTTTTTTATTAAAAATGCTTCTCAAAGTATATATAAAGAAAAACGCCGAAAAAATTAAAAAAAAAATTGATTTTTAACATGTTAAGTTCAATTGTTAATAGTGTTCTCCGGTTCCCCATTTTTTAGTGTTCCACAATTAACCTCACACTATATATATATATAGGGTAGGAGTTTGCTACAAAGACTACTTTTCCTACAAAGTGTAATAAGCAATCTCCTCGTGACATGTGATATCTAGTGTTATTGTACTAAAGGGCATTAAGATAATTGAATAATTACAACTATTTATGGAAGATTTTATATCATAACAATAAAAGGCTCTTTTTATGGAAATTTATGTCTATTAACTATTCAAAATTGGCAGTTACATCATCCGTATCCACAATTAATTTATCCAAAGTTCGAAACATAAAACAAATTCATCATTTCTTAACATTGTGTTTATTCAGTTTACGGTTTCTTCACACCGTGTTATATCATTTTTCACAATTAAAAACACCCCTCATATATTTCGAAACATAAAACACATTCATTATTTTTTGACGTTGTGTTTTATCAAATGATTTCTTCACATTGTGTTATATCAGTTTTCACAATTAAACACACCCCTCACTTATAAAACACAATAGTGTCTGAAATGCACAGTATAAAACACATCAGCGAAATACACAATATAAACCATGTAGACACTATATAAAAACACTGTGTCTAAATTACTTGAATCTTAATTTTTTAGATATGTAGCAATATGGTACTCATATTAAAGATAAAAAAAACGCTCATTATTATGGTATAATTTAAAAAAAACAAATTATGTATAAAAAGGTGATTGATGTTTTAAAAAGATGTGGGGAAGTTATATGTGAGTTGCATGTGATTCCTAAATTTAAGGCATACAAAATTTACTTTTATACCCTTAGTTCAATAAATTAATTAATTTAATTAAAATAAATATTATAATTTTGCCACTCATTTAATATTATCCATCAATTACCTAATCTAATGGTCATAATCACTTCTTACACTTTTTAGACAAAACACACTTTTAGAGAAACCCCACCCTATATATATATATAGAGAGAGGACGGTTAACGTACAAAATGGTTTAACGTAAATTGCGTACACGATGCATTATTAACATGCGAATACACGTTATAACATGCGAATTTGGTTCCAAAATACCACCATGCGAATTTGTAGTTTCATGTTAACTTGAGAATTGGGTCCCCAATACAAATATGCGAATTGGCTTTTCCTTTGTACATGTGAATTGTGTTTTTTTAACGTGCGGCATTTCGTTTTTATAACATGCGATATTTCTTTCATGAGTTTATAACATGCGAACTTGCCGTCACGTACGCACTGTACGTTAAGGCATATTGTACGATTTACTTTATGTTTCTGTGTGTGTATATATATATATATATAATACACGTGTGTAATACATTTAGTTTTTTTTTACAAACTTGGCTTTCTCTGATGAATACACATCAGTATTTTTTATTCTCGACACTCTGATATAAATTTTGTTGTAAAACGGTGTTGTGTTCGTAATTTAGTATTTTTCTTTATCGTAAGCTATATCGAGTGTCGGCATAGGTGTCGATATTATCAGAACTGGTATCGATGTGTTTTTTTATTGTTTTCGATCAATGCAAAATATGACTTTATTTTTTAGGTTATATCATATTGTAGATCCCAATATCAATCCGGATCACAGTGGTTGGTTGTTTTAGTCCAAAACACCTATTGATTAAGTGTTTGAACTATGAAAAAGTTAAGAGTAACCAAGAATGAAGATGAAGCTAATGGATTGATGAATACAACAAGTGTTGTATTGAATCCAAACAAAAATGTAAATCAATATAGCACCTTGGATATCAGATTTGAGCACACTAACAAAGATTGAATGTAAACAACACTTCTATTCATCAAAGGAGCCAAAAGCTTGAAATGGTTACAATGCTTGGGCTATATATAGTGCCTGACCTACCAGCAAATTTATAAATTTGCTGGAATCTTAACTACACCAAGTTAGGATTTCTAATTCTATGGAATTACAAAATATGCCCCTATACTATTAGATTAGCTACAAACAACTATAAAACTAATCCAACACAAGTATGAACGATCTCAAAAGTTCCAACAATATCCCCCCTAGATCGTTTCATACTTGTCTTCCCATTTTTCAGTTGTTTCCGCTGGATTCTCTGTAGCCGGCTTTTCGGGCTCTTTTGGATTGACTTCGTGCATTGTCGTTTCGGGTGGTGCTTGAGTCTCGATTGGTGCAACCGGAGTTTCTTGAGTAGTAACAGCTTCACTCGTTGGTGGATCCTCCATAGTGGCCTCATATGTGGATGTGGCCGGAGGTGATGATGTTGGTTGGGAAGTTGTGGTGGGCTCTGTTGTTGAAGCGGAGATCTTTTCTTTATTTATTTCATGTTTCTTCTTCTTTCTCGCTTGCTTCTTCTTTTCCTCGGTTTCTTTTCTTTTCTCGATTTTATCTACGAGATCCAGCATTTCTCTCTTTGTCTTCCAGGATCGATCTACTGCTCGCTGAAACAGCGTGGCCTCCTCAAGATTAGCATTTCCAGCTCCAACGTTTATGCGGCTTACATTTAGTACCGTTAGATCGGAGAGTCTAAACATAAATACGTCCATAGGATCCAAAATTCAAATATCCACGTTTTCGTTGGATCTGATCACAGCTTCATCAGATTTGCTATCATAAAACCATTTCTTGAAATTTTTGAGGGAAACAGGAACTTCTTCAGGAAGCTTGATTCTCGTGACAATTTTAGGAGGGTTGATCACCCATGTCACCTTTCATTTCCCTGTCACTGGATCTATGGTTGTTTTCGACACTCTCCGTCTTGGACGCTGTGGCCTGTGATTAAGGAAACCGTTGTTGCATTCTTTAGTGATCAGGTGCTCAAAGTCTCCGCCAATGCTTCTTTCTTCTGGATTTAGAATATCCAGACGGCCAAGCTCACGTAAATCCCACCTAGGAAGAGAAAATAGATCAAATCCAGTCTGGAAGTACTGAATCACGCCGCCTCGCCTTTTAACCACAAACATCCCTCTTAGATTGTCGTACATCCAGCTGATGATTCTGTCGGTGGCTTCAGTCTTATCGACAGTTATCACCTGATAAAAATCAGGGAGTTTTTCTCTTTCTTTCTTGAACCACTCTGGATGCTGGGGGGAGAAAGTTTTTCCGTCTTCTTGCTCGTATAACACTTCCTCTTCCAGACCCCATTCAATGAATCTGGCAGGCATATCATCTCTATCGACTTCCTCTTCATCACTTTCATCTCCCTCAGTCACTTTCTCGACAAATTCGAGACGTCTTTTCTTGGCCTCAGCTTCTTTCTCTTTTCTTGTATTTTCCTCTTCAATGAAAGCATCAAAGTCGAAGATCTCATCAAAGGAAAACATAGGCTTTATTTTCATCTGCTTACACATATTCCTCATCATTCTATACAATTTTTCAATCCCCATTTGCTGAAATCTTATGAATTTCGACTGCTTGGCCATGTAAGCATTCATTTCTTTGTTCTTTTTACGCTGATCTTTGATCTTCTCTCTCAAGATGTTTGTGTCGTTTACTTGGTTTTTGAGAAGACAAATCTCCTTGGCAGCAGATGGACCGGTGTCTTTAATGAGTTTATCATAAAGCTCTTGAAAGGGACAAACCCTTTGAGGAGGGACCGGTGGCTTTGAAATCCTGGTTAGCTTTACAGGAGAGACTTTGGAAGACCTTTCATCTGTCGTCTTCTTTGGAGGTGTTTGCTTGCTCACTGAGGTTTCATCAGGATCTACTATCAAAGTATCAATGAAGTCATTCAGTGACTGAACTTCTTCTGTAACAACCTCTGGTCTTTCGGAAGCTGACATTTCTTGTCTCTTGAGCCTTTTCTCTCTCTTTTGTTTCTCTTCCATAGCGTAATTTTTTTTCAAATCTTGGATATGACGACGATGTTCTTCAGACTCGGCCGCCCTAATGCATGCACTCATGAGTCTTTCAAGATTTTCAGATGTTTTTTTCTTCTTAGGTGGCTCATCTTCAGCAACCTGTTTTCCCTTTCTTTTACCCTTCAAACGCTCTTCCTTTTCAGCAGCTTCTACTTGAGCTTGTGCAGCTCTTTGTTGTTTTTCTTTAAGTGCTTCTCTGTATTTTCTATATACTTCTTTCACTAGTGGCAATCTCTCAGCTGCATACATCCAATCGTGTAGCAACACCCATTCATTTGTCTTAATTTCTGTGTACTGGCGGCTTGTTGGAACATGAAAGCTATAAAGATCTACATCCTTTGGTGCATTTTCGTATTGGTCATTTATCAGCATCTGAATAAACCTTGGATACATCGCCCATGTCGGCCCTCTTACATTCTCGATCATATAATTGAATATTATACCAGAGAGATTAAACTTCTGGTTTATGCACAAATTCAACATAGCCGCCGACCATTCTAAATTCAGTCCATCAAAACCACCCTTCCGGTGTGCCAGGCTCATAGCAATGACGTGAACGATGAATCTCCAGTCTCTTGTTAGCCCACTCCTTTTTATCTCTTTCTTTTGACTGAAATCTCCTGCATAACCCATGCCACGAAAACCATCCAGAATATCATCCTTGCTTAAGCTGATCGGATCTTGAGAGTTGTCTTGCAGCTTCAAAAATTTGTGGATCCTATCTTCTGTCACCTCTATTCTTTTGTTACGAACAGTTGAAGATATCCCTCTGTCGTTATTGATAGTTTCAGGCTTCGCATTTTCCCAGAACTCTTGAATGTGTATTTTGTATACTTTAACAACTGTTTCGACCGCGTAGCCTATTCTGCATGATCTAACCTATCTAGCTGCATCTTGGAAATCCTGTGGAACCTGATCGAGATTGATACTTTGATTGTGCTTTGACGTTTTATCCCAGTCAATGTTCTTCACCATTCTGTTATTGACACGAAAAACGAGGCAAGTTTGAGACGTTTTGAGATAGAAAAATATTTACAAGCAAAACTATAGACAAAACAATATTTACAAAGATATTTAGAATTAAATTAATTAATTAATTAAAAAAATAGTGAATAATTTCGCTGATAGGCCAAATGATTGTTTTCACTGATTCCGCTGACAAGTAGAAAGTTGTCTTCGCTGAGTTCGCTGGCGGGCCGGGTGATCTTGTCGGTAATTTCGCTAGCGAACTTAGCAGTGATTGAGCTTAGATCCCGGAAAGATCCACCAACGAAGACAATCTAATCATCGGAAACGAGAGGGTTCTGTTCTCGGATGCGATCCACCAGCGAAGACAATCCAACAATGAACTCGACGGCGTTTTGTTCTCGGAAACGATCCATCAGCGAAGACATTAGTCTAGATCGCTATACTAGCAAACTAGACTATTTCGCTAGATGCTCGAACTCGCGTTCGAGACTTTTTGAATTCTTTGACTAGTGATAATTTCGCTGAGTTCGCTATATTCATCGTAAGATCGCTGGCACCATCTTTTTCTTATAAAACCCTTCTAAAACCCCAACTGTTTTTCACCGATGAATCAATCACAGACTTTAAACTGATATAAACGTGCACAAGCATTTCAATACTTTAGTTCTACCGACTTTATCCTCGTAACATAAATCAAGAACAACGGATTCAAGAATATGATGCCTAAGCCTAAAGTGAAGAAACAATCACAATGTTCAAACCTTGAAAATCTGATCTAGAGTATCAACAGATTAATGTCGAAACTGAAAGGGGATGATTATCTTATGCTTTACCTTGAAGTGTATGAACAGAAACGAGTTTTGTGAATGGTTTAAAAGAATGTCCGGTAATTAGCGATGGTAAATGAGAAAGATGAAGAAATTTGTTTTGAAAAATTTGAAAAAGGACGGTTACAAGATATTTATATTGGATATTAGATAACCAGCGAAATAGATAATTTCGCTGGTATCTTAATTTCGCCGCCCTGGATTTATTTTCAAAAATAATTTTAATTTCGCTCGTTAGATTTCAAACTTTCTCGTAAAACGTGCCCAATTTTGTTTAAAATATTATAAATTACGTAATATCACAAACTTGATAAAATATGGGCCATTTTGACTCCGAACTTCGAATTTCCAGCTCTGTGAGGTTCCATTTTGTGCGGATTTTGTGACAACTCGAATTTCCAAGATTTCATTTTCGCATTTATTGCACGTTCATTGTTTGTGTAGTTAATTATTTGCACAATTAGTTGCTATGGAATTGTATACGCTTTGATGCAATGAATTGTATTGTGTGATTGTGCATGGTTGTTTGTTAAATATTGAAAGACTTGACAAATATATGAACTTGGTGGTGAAACTGTGAAATCGTTGTGAGATGGTGTGCTTGTGTAAAATATAATAATTCAGGGTGTATAGAGTAATTAGTGAAAATTTAATTATACTTAACCCTAATCATTCACTAAACCTCACACAAGAAACAAGGCACGTACTTTCATTCTTTGGTTTTCTCTGGCAATCATCACATCATCATTGGCAAGCTATTCATCACTTTCGATTCCACATTTTCTCTAGAATCAACACAAGGTAAATGATTATTGTTTATTGATTGTTTGATTGTATCAATTCTTGATTATTAGAATACTTGTAAACCCTAGCTTCGATTTGATGGTTCTGTGCTTTAATTTGAATCTTGATTATTGTGTTATGATGATGATTAGTCTTGAAATCGTTTGTTTGATGACAAGATATGCTTGATATGATGAAGTTGTTAATTGTTAAAGTGGTTCCTGTTATGCAATGTACGAATTAGGGTTTCTCAAGATCGTATGAATAATAGAACGTAACTGTTACAATCGTGATTGAAATGTTTGTCAGAGTTTTGTGTTGATTAACTTGTCCGAATTTTTTATGTGTGATAATGTTGTCCGACCTTTCTTCTTGTGAAGCGTTGTCCGAATTTTAAAACCATAGATCTTGTCTGAGTTTTACATAACCATGAAAGGATCCGAGTTTGTGCTTATGTTTATGGTCCGACTTTTGATCCCAAGATCTTGTCCGACCTTTATATGGATCAAAGGTCCGAGTTTCCTAGCTAGTAAGCTTGTCCGAAATTTAAGTGGGAGAAAGAATGTCCGAGTTTTACAATTAGGGGAGGGGTGGTCCGAGTTTTTAACCCTCCTCACCTGGTCCGACTTTGTTGACCCATGCCCCTAGTCCGAGTTTTGATCCCCACTCGCCCATGGGTCCGAATTTTTGGTGCTTGCCATGTTCCATCCGAGTTTCATGACCTTTATGGTCCAAATTCTTGGCCCAAACCCATGTCCGAGCTTTATGCATGTAAGGGGGGTCCGAATTTTTGTGACTTGATATCTTGTCCGACCTTTAAAGCCCCCACCACCTTCTTATCCGACTTTTAAACAGAGGAAACCCCCCCCCCAACACTTGTCTGAGTTTTTATGAAGGGCAAGGCCTTGTCTGATTCTGATGTGTGTTTAGTATGAGTCCATGAAAGTGTAATAAATAATGATTGAATCTGATAAGATGTGTATGTCACTTGTTTTAGCCGCAAACTCTACTAAACCTGTCAAGCTTATTAACGATGATAACATGTTAAGTATGTTATCAGTGGCAACTAGGTTAGCATCCACGTTAGATGAAACTGTGCAATCAAAGACGCGACGCATGAATTATGTGAATACGGTTAACTGTTTACGTGATGTATGATTCTGTATATGATCGTATGATACTGAATGCAACTGTATGATCATGTATGCATGAATCGGTCTATGTGATATCATCCTGTACACAGTAAGCACACAAAACACAGCTGCTTGAATATCAATGACTTGCAAACCCTAATTTGATGCAAACACTTACATCGTATCATGTGCAACATATCCTAGGTCGTGTGTAACGGACTTAGACAATTTGATAAACCCTAGAGCATAGCATACCGAGCAAACCAAGGTGAGTTCACACTCTTACTAAGGCATGGGATTCCCGGGGATAGGGAATGGGTTGAATGATGGAATTGAACAATTACGCGTACATACACGGTTACTAGACTATCTACCATGGTCCTCGGGTTAAGCAGGACACTTACGTAAAACCTACGTAAACAGGAATATGCTACTGTCTTCCGGAGTCAGGAAGGACACTTACGTAAAACCTACGTAAACAATAACATGCTACTGTCTTCCGGAGTCAGGAAGGACACTTACGTAAAACCTACGTAAACCCCACGCGTACCACTGTCCTCGGGTACAGAAGGACACTTACGTAAAACCTACGTAAAGCTTGTACGTACTACTGTTCTCGGTTGTGAAGAACATTTATGGTTACGAATAGTCTAGTGGATATACAACATGGGAAGCCCCCACCAATAGAACGTACTATCGGCCCAGTAGAGCCACATGTTACATACGAACTTACTATTACGCATTTACTTTCTGTGAACTCGCTCAACTAGTTGTTGATCCTCTGTTACATGCCTTGCAGGTCGTTAGGTACATGGAGCTTGCACAGGGAGGAGCTGGTCGTTGTGGGCACGGATCGTGAATGTTTTGTTAAACACTTTATGACATATCATACTTATTTATGTTGGGTTTTTATTTACACGCTTCCGCTAAACAGTGATAACATACTTGTGTTTTGAACACCTTTCATATTGGTGATTGAATGGCATTTACTTTTATTTATTAATTACATGTTCAATATGATTGGTGGCTTGATCCTGGTCAGTCACGCTCCCAAGCGGTGATACTCCGCAGGTGGATTTTGGGGGTGTGACAGATTGGTATCAGAGCCATTGGTTATAGAGAACTTGGTTTTAATATGGGAAAACGTTTTTATTAAAAACCAGACTATAACCAGAACAGTGCTCTCAACGATCCACAACGACGCTTCGCTCCACGTGCAAGACTCGACATCCTAGGTAATAAAGTTTATATTTATTGCCTACATGCTAGAATTGCATAGAACCTTGCTCGTAGTATGCTTAGATTACATTGCTCATTACTTGTTATTGCTTGAGAACACCTATGTGCTTACACTCTTCTGTCATCGCACTACTCGCGAACCATTCTCACTTACATTACATTTGCTATGAAGATCATGGCCGGATATATCAACATGACACAAGCCCAGTTGACGGCTCTCATTAACGAACGAATTGTTGCGGCACTTGCAGCCATACAAGCAGGAGGTAAACCCTGCAGTCGTAACTAGGATCTTTAGATCCTACACTCTTAAACCAACTCTTGTGTTTAACCTTGCCCTATTCTCTTACACAATAGGTCAACACGCTCAGTCACCTGTTTACACCTTCAAAAACCTCAAGGATTGTCGATCTAACACCTTCAGTGGTACTGAGGGAGTTGTAGGCCTCCTCCATTGGTTCGAGAGGCTCGAAACTGACCTCGAGGTGCATGATTTCCCTGAGTCACGTAGGGTAAAGTTTGCTACTGGAACACTCGAAGGTGATGCATTAACCTGGTGGGAAGCACAGGTTCAGATGTTAGGGCTGGCAGCTGCTAATGTCACCCCCTGGAACGAGTTCAAGGACCTAATTAAGGAAGAGTTTTGCAGTAGAGAAGACATCCACAAACTAGAGGTAGAGTTCCTCAACCTACAGATGGTGGGGTCTGAAATTGAAGTTTATACGAAGAGATCGAATGAATTAGCCACATTTTGTCCCACTATGGTAGACTCTCCCACCAAACGCATCGAACTGTATCTCAAGGGTCTGGTGCCCGAAATCCAGAGCCATGTGACCGCAGCTAACCTTGGCACTATCCAGCAAGTCACTCGACTTGCTCATTCGTCTCACAGACCAGGCTGTAGAACAAAACAAACTACCGAAACGTGTTAAAATTGATGCTGCATGGGCTTCTAGTGATAACAAACGCAAGTGGGATGAAAACCTGAGCAAGGGATTTATTTTGGTCCAGCCTCTGGCGCAGCAACAAAAGATAGATGACTACCAAAGCCCCAAACAGTAGTTTTCTAGTAGTCGTGGGCAGAGTGGATATCGAGGAAATCATCCAAAGTGTAACAGATGCAATAGACACCACAGCGGTCAGTGCAACAAGGGTCGTTGCCAGAGGTGTCTCAAGATTGGTCATGAAGCTAAGGATTGTCGAAGCTCACGTCCTGTAACTCAAGAACAGCAACGGCCGCCTCAATCTTCACAGAATCAGCAGCAACAACAAAGTTTTAAAGGATGTTTTCAGTGTGATGCTAAAGATCACTACAAGAGACATTGTCCGCATATAAACCAGGACCAGACTCAGAACCACGACCATGGAAACAGGGACGACAATGGGGATAGCGTTGGGGGAAACAATGGAAACAATGACGCCTGGGCCGTATGTACGTGATTGGTTAGGGTGACGCAAGGAACGATCCTCATGTAATAATGGGTAAGTTTCTTCTTGACAACTTTTATGTTACTGTCTTGTTTGATTCGGGTGTGAATACCAACTATATGTCCTTGAAAGTTAGTCAAATATTCAAATGTGCACCAACTTCCTTGAACACCAAACCTGTTGTAGTGTTAGCTTATGGTACAAGTTTAGAGGCCATTCATAGTTCAGGATTGTAATCTTATCCTCGCTGGTCAGACGTCTCCTATCGACCTCATTCCTACAGTTCTGAGCAACACTTATAGCTTGCGCACCGTATCGCTTAGCTCCATCGGGATTGGAAGGACTATCGACGCAGCTACAAGAACTCTTGGATAAGGGCTTCATTCGTTCAAGCTCTTCACCTTGGGGAGCTCCAGTACTATTTGTGAAAAAGAAGGATGGCACTTTCAGGATGTGCATTGATTACCGCGAACTGAACAAGGTCACAGTGAGGAACCGTTATCCTCTTCCTCGTATTGACGACTTATTCGACCAGTTGCAAGGGTCGAGTTACTACTCCAAGATTGATCTAAGGTCCGGTTATCATCAGCTGAGAGTCCGCGAGGAGGACGTCTCCAAGACAGCATTCAGAACTCGCTACGGTCATTACGAGTTTCTAGTCATGCCATTTGGGCTTACGAACGCGCCTGCAGTTTTCATGGATCTTATGAACAGGGTGTGCAAACCCTATCTAGACAAGTTCGTCATCGTTTTCATTGACGACATTCTGATCCACTCCAAGAGTCAGGAGGAATACGAACAGCACTTACGTATCATCTTGGAACTTATTCGAAAGGAACAACTGTACGCCAAGTTTTCAAAATGCGACTTCTGGCTTCGTGAAGTCCACTTCTTAGGCCATGTGGTGAACAGGGATGGGATTCATGTTGATCCATCCAAGGTAGATTCGATCAGGAACTGGCCTGCACCGCGTACACCGATGGAAATACGCCAATTCTTGGGTTTGGCGGGTTACTACAGACGATTATCAAAGATTTCTCGAAGATCGCACAGCCGCTTACACTACTGACACAGAAGGGTGTCACCTACTGTTGGGGAGATCCCCAGGAAACCGCTTTCCAGTACCTAAAGGATAGGCTTTGCAGCGCACCTATTCTCTCATTGCCAGAAGGCACAGATGATTTTGTGGTCTATTGTGACGCATCGATACAAGGGCTTGGTTGTGTATTGATGCAGCGTGATAAAGTTATTGCTTACGCTTCGCGGCAACTCAAAGTTCATGAACGGAATTATACGACGCACGATTTAGAGCTGGGAGCTGTTGTTTTCGCGCTTAAGATATGGCGACACTACCTGTACGGTACCAAGTGCACTATCTACACCGATCACAGGAGTCTCGAGCATATCTTCAAGCAGAAGGAATTGAACATGCGTCAACGACGATGGGTCGAGTTACTTAATGATTACGAATGCGCCATCAAGTACCATCCAGGCAAAGCCAAGGTTGTGGCTGACGCTCTCAGTCGAAAGGATACTTTACCTAGGCGTGTACGAGCTTTGCAGCTCACTATTCAGTCTGATCTTCCTGCACAGATACGAGATGCTCAGGTGGAAGCACTGAAACCAGAAAACGTCAGGGCTGAAGCTTTACGCGGCTCAAGGCAACGATTAGAACAGAAGGAAGACGGCGCCTACAATGTAACAGGGCGTACTTGGGTACCACTATACGGCGGTTTACGAGAACTTGTGATGGATGAAGCTCATAAGTCTCGCTACTCGGTACATCCAGGTTCGGATAAAATGTACAACGACATCAGAACAACCTATTGGTGGCCTAGTATGAAGGCCCACATTGCAACTTACGTCGGCAAATGTTTGACTTGTGCGAGAGTCAAGACAGAGTACCAGAAACCTTCAGGCCTACTGCAGCAACCCAGGATACCACAGTGGAAATGGGAAGAAATTTCCATGGATTTTGTTACTGGCCTACCTAGATCCCAGCGCGGGAATGATACTATTTGGGTGATCGTAGATCGACTCACAAAGTCTGCACATTTCTTGGCTATCAAGGAAACGGATAAGTTCTCTACATTAGCAGACATCTACTTGAAAGAAGTTGTTTCGAGGCACGGGGTGCCCACCTCTATTATTTCGGATCGGGATGCACGATTCACTTCAGAACTATGGCAAGCAATGCACAAAGCTTTTGGCTCTTGATTAGACATGAGCACAGCTATCACCCTCAGACAGATGGACAGTCTGAGCGCACGATCCAAACTCTAGAAGACATGCTTCGGGCGTGTATTATCGATTTCGGCAACAGCTGGGAAAAACACCTCCCTTTAGTGGAGTTTTCGTACAATAACAGTTACCACACCAGCATACAAGTCGCTCCATTCGAGGCATTGTATGGGCGTAAATGCCGGTCACCTCTTTGTTGGGCAGAGGTGGGGGATAGTCAGATTACAGGACCAGAAATGGTAGTTGATGCCACTGAACGAATAGCACAAATACGACAACGCATGGCGGCAGCTCGTGATCGCCAGAAAAGCTACGCGGATAAGCGTAGGAATCCATTGGAATTTCAGGTCGGGGACCGGGTTTTACTTAAAGTCTCACCCTGGAAGGGTGTGGTTCGATTTGGTAAACGAGGCAAGCTCAATCCACGGTATGTTGGACCGTTCGAAATCACTGAAAGAATAGGCAAGGTAGCCTACAGACTAAACCTACCAGCTGAACTCGGTGCAGTTCACAACGTATTTCACGTGTCGAATCTGAAGAAGTGCCTGTCAGATGAGACCCTCATAGTTCCTTTGAAGGAACTCACTATCGACGAGCGGTTGCAGTTCGTCGAGGAACCAGTTGAAATCACAGACCGGGATGTTAAGGTCCTGAAGAACACTAGAATACCTCTTGTACGAGTTCGTTGGAACTCCCGTCGTGGCCCAGAGTATACCTGGGAACGCGAAGATCAAATGAAACTCAAGTATCCCCAGTTATTCGGAACCAATTCAACCACTACTGAGACTGAAGCTACTACTGCGGAATTTCGGGACGAAATTCCAAATCAACGGGGGGATGATGTGACACCCCAGGAAAACCAGTAAACGATACAACTACCTAGCTTCCTCAGTAACCGCATGCTAAATTTCGGGACAAAATTTCTTATAAGTTGGGGATAATGTGACAACTCGAATTTCCAAGATTTCATTTTCGCATTTATTGCACGTTCATTGTTTGTGTAGTTAATTATTTGCACAATTAGTTGCTATGGAATTGTATACGCTTTGATGCAATGAATTGTATTGTGTGATTGTACATGGTTGTTTGTTAAATATTGAAAGACTTGACAAATATATGAACTTGGTGGTGAAACTGTGAAATTATTGTGAGATGGTGTGCTTGTGTAAAATATAATAATTCAGGGTGTATAGAGTAATTAGTGAAAATTTAATTATACTTAACCCTAATCATTCACTAAACCTCACACAAGAAACAAGGCACGTACTTTCATTCTTTGGTTTTCTCTGGCAATCATCACATCATCATTGGCAAGCTATTCATCACTTTCGATTCCACATTTTCTCTAGAATCAACACAAGGTAAATGATTATTGTTTATTGATTGTTTGATTGTATCAATTCTTGATTATTAGAATACTTGTAAACCCTAGCTTCGATTTGATGGTTCTGTGCTTTAATTTGAATCTTGATTATTGTGTTATGATGATGATTAGTCGTGAAATCGTTTGATGACAAGATATGCTTGATATGATGAAGTTGTTAATTGTTAAAGTGGTTCCTGTTATGCAATGTACGAATTAGGGTTTCTCCAGATCGTATGAATAATAGAACGTAACTGTTACAATCGTGATTGAAATGTTTGTCAGAGTTTTGTGTTGATTAACTTGTCCGAATTTTTTATGTGTGATAATGTTGTCCGACCTTTCTTCTTGTGAAGCGTTGTCCGAATTTTAAAACCATAGATCTTGTCTGAGTTTTACATAACCATGAAAGGATCCGAGTTTGTGCTTATGTTTATGGTCCGACTTTTGATCCCAATATCTTGTCCGACCTTTATATGGATCAAAGGTCCGAGTTTCCTAGCTAGTAAGCTTGTCCGAAGTTTAAGTGGGAGAAAGAATGTCCGAGTTTTACAATTAGGGGAGGGGTGGTCCGAGTTTTTAACCCTCCTCACCTGGTCCGACTTTGTTGACCCATGCCCCTAGTCCGAGTTTTGATCCCCACTCCCCCATGGGTCCGAATTTTTGGTGCTTGCCATGTTCCATCCGAGTTTCATGACCTTTATGGTCCGAATTCTTGGCCCAAACCCCTGTCCGAGCTTTATGCATGTAAGGGGGGTCCGAATTTTTGTGACTTGATATCTTGTCCGACCTTTAAAGCCCCCACCACCTTCTTATCCGACTTCTAAACAGGGGAAACCCCCCCCCCCCCACACTTGTCTGAGTTTTTATGAAAAGCAAGGCCTTGTCTGATTCTGATGTGTGTTTAATATGAGGCCATGAAAGTGTAATAAATAATGATTGAATCTGATAAGATGTGTATGTCACTTGTTTTAGCCGCAAACTCTACTAAACCTGTCAAGCTTATTAACGATGATAACATGTTAAGTATGTTATTAGTGGCAACTAGGTTAGCATCCACGTTAGATTAAACTGTGCAATCAAAGACGCGACGCGTGAATTATGTGAATACGATTAACTATTTACATGATGTATGATTCCGTATATGATCGTATGATACTGAATGCAACTGTATGATCTTGTATGCATGAATCGGTCTATGTGATATCATCCTGTACACAGTAAGCACACAAAACACAGTTGCTTGAATATCAATGACTTGCAAACCCTAATTTGATGCAAAAACTTACATCGTATCATGTGCAACATATCCTAGGTCGTGTGTAACGGACTTAGACAATTTGATAAACCCTAGAGCATAGCATACCGAGCAAACCAAGGTGAGTTCACACTCTTACTAAGGCATGGGATTCCCGGGGATAGGGAATGGGTTGAATGATGGAATTGAACAATTACGCGTACATACACGGTTACTAGACTATCTACCATGGTCCTCGGGTTAAGCAGGACACTTACGTAAAACCTACGTAAACAGGAATATGCTACTGTCTTCCGGAGTCAGGAAGGACACTTACGTAAAACCTACGTAAACAATATCATGCTACTGTCTTCCGGAGTCAGGAAGGACACTTACGTAAAACCTACGTAAACCCCACGCGTACCACTGTCCTCGGGTACAGAAGGACACTTACGTAAAACCTACGTAAAGCTTGTACGTACTACTGTTCTCGGTTGTGAAGAACATTTATGGTTACGAATAGTCTAGTGGATATACAACATGGGAAGCCCCCACCAATAGAACGTACTATCGGCCCAGTAGAGCCACATGTTACATACGAACTTACTATTACGCATTTACTTTCTGTGAACTCGCTCAACTAGTTGTTGATCCTCTGTTACATGCCTTGCAGGTCGTTAGGTACATGGAGCTTGCACAGGGAGGAGCTGGTCGTTGTGGGCACGGATCATGAATGTTTTGTTAAGCACTTTATGACATATCATACTTATTTATGTTGGGTTTTTATTTACACGCTTCCGCTAAACAGTGATAACATACTGTGTTTTGAACACCTTTTATATTGGTGATTGAATGGCATTTACTTTTATTTATTAATTACATGTTCAATATGATTGGTGGCTTGATCCTGGTCAGTCACGCTCCCAAGCGGTGATACTCCGCAGGTGGATTTTGGGGGTGTGACAGATTTTTCTTGTAACATTTGACGCTCGCCGACTTACCTGCAGAAGATCATATTGCCAACACTTGCCAATTTCTTATTTATTATTATTATTATTATTTACTAACCAGGGCACAAGAAAAACTGCTAGTATGTTTGTCCGCTTAAATCCATGCTTCCTTCTTTCAACGTGCCTTCGGAGAGCCCTTTTTATCATGTTTTGGTAATATTGACAAGTCTTCAATGTCCCCCACACAAGCTATAGAGAATAGAGACATTACGCCCGTGAGTCCCACATCAGGACATACCCCCGCGATCAAGGTATGCACAAAGATTCCTCATAACGGGTGAGTATATTGGTTTCATTCTCTTCAACGATAGAGAGGAGATCAGGTCTGTACTTTCGTACAATAGAGATCCCAAGAACTATCGAGGGCTAAGACAAATAGTTTGGTGAACAGGTCAGTACTTTCATACAGCAGAGTGACCAAACAAATCTATCAAAGTTTTGGCCAACTTTTGGCACTTATTATGAAAAAGGTTTGGCCCTTTTTTTAAAGGCACTTATTATTAAAAGGCTATCATAGCGTCTAGGTCAGCATGTATCTGGATGTAGCAGAAGAACAACTATGATATCCCCGAATGAAATACCAATATAAAGACCCGAAATGGACTTTGGCAATCTGTCAACGCAAGATTCAAGACCATTAAGCCATATGCCGCAACGTGTTACCCACTGAGATGCGTAATGCCCAGAATTCTTGTGTAGACCTTATGTTTTGCTCCCTAACAGCAGTTTACTCGTCGGTGTTGCTGAATCTACTGACACGTCGTTGCTTGGTACCCCGATTTCTTTTTGTTTTCTGTTTTTGCAAGAAATGACAAAGTGTTAGCAATTTTCTATCACTTCCTCTAGCAGGAGTCGGACATAAGCATCTGTTTTTGGATTTTCTAAAAATATCCCCCCTAAAATCTTTATTTTCGTGAGTCCGTTGCCCGAAAATAAAATTTTAAACAGAAAACCTTTTTGGTGGGCGACGTTTTTCGATACTTGGTTTACTCTCAACAAACGGTTTTTTTTTACAAAGGATAGAGTATTTACGGACAGTTTAGATCACAAGATTCATTTCCATTCAAGGAAATTAACCATTTCCAACCAGGTTACCAGCTGGTTGAATCGAATTTTATCAAAGGCTTTCGTGAAAATGTCGGCTCGCTGTTGTGTTGTATCCACTGGCACCACTTTCATATACCCCTTCTCGTAGGCATCTCGAATTGCGTGAATTCGAATTTCAGTGTGCTTTGTTCTTGAGTGGTGTATGGGATTCTTCACAATCCCCAGACATGCTTCATTGTCGATGAATATAGGAGTCTTCATGATGTTGGTTCCATAGTCCAACAACTGATTTTGTATCCAGAGAACTTGTGAATAGCAACTGTAGGCCGCAGTGTATTCTGCCTGAGCTGTTGAGGTGGACACCATTGTCTGCTTCTTGCTTTGCCATGAGATCAAACGATTTTCCAAGAATTGACATCCTCCTGATACAGACCTGCGATCTACTTTACACCCTGCATGATCACTGTCAGAATAAGCAATAAGATCAAAATTATTATCTTTAGGATACCAAAGACCTAGTTTCGGAGTTCCTTTGAGATAGCGGAAGATGCGCTTCACAGCAGTTTCATGAGATTCTTTGGGATTTGTCTGAAAGCGAGCACAGAGACAGACAGCCCACATAATGTCAGGCCTTCTAGCAGTTAAGTACATCAGAGAGCCGATCATCGAGCGATAAAAGGACTTGTTTACTGGTTTTCCTTGAGGATCTAGAGTAAGCTCCGTCTGAGAGGCGAACGGGGTGCTAGCAACTTTAAAATCATTCATGTTGTACTTCTTGAGAATATCCCGAATGTACTTAGCTTGATGAATAAGAATCCCATCCTCCTTTTGCTTCACTTCTAGTCCTAAGAAGAACGACAGCTCTCCCATCATGCTCATCTCAAACTTTGCCTTCATGATGATCTCAAATTCTCTACACAGCTCCTCATTGGTTGACCCGAAGATGATATCATCAACGTAGATTTGAACCAGCGTTACATCTTCTCCGATCTTTTTAGTAAAGAGAGTCATGTCGATTGTTCCTCTGGTATATCCACATTCCAATATATAAGTTGACAAAGTCTCGTACCAAGCACATGGAGCTTGGTGAAGACCATAGAGCGCTTTGTCCAGCTTGAAATAGCGACCTGGAAAATGAGGATCTTTGAACCCTGGAGGTTGACAAACGTAGACTTCTTCCTTTACCTTCCCGTAGAGAAAGGCACTCTTTACATCCATCTGAAAAACTTTGAAATTTCTGTATGATGCATATGCCAGGAATATTCTGATAGCTTCTAATCTTGCAACAGGAGCGAAAACTTCTTCGTAGTCGATCCCTTCCTCCTGACGGAAACCCTGCACTACCAATTTGGCCTTATTCTTGATCACCACCCCACGATCATCCATCTTGTTATGAAAGACCCATTTAGTGCCAATTGGAAACTTTCCTTCAGGTAAATCCACTAACTCCCAAACTTTGACTTTGCGAAATTGAGACAGTTCTTCCTACATGGCCTGAACCCAACTGGAGTCTTGAATGGCTTCTTCGATGTCACGTGGTACGGATTGAGAGAGAAAAGCTGCAAAGAGACCTTTGTTGATGCTTAACGACTGCCCGCGAGTACGTACTGCTTCTTCGACTGCACCTATGACATTTTCAAGAGGATGATTTCGATTTGTCTAGTATCCGGCATTTGTCAGAGACTCAATCTGCTACGGAAGGTTGGTGAAATGTTCGTCCATGTAAATCACTGGTGGGTCATCCTCCTGAGTTGGTTCATCCACATTCGCCTGTGAAGAAGAAGCACCGTTCTCTGGGGTGTTCTCAGGCGAAGTGTCACCAGTTGCTTCATTCACTGAGAGGAGAGGATCAGCTGACGAGGGAGAGAAACGGGTAGTGAACGGAGTTATGCCAATGTCTGAAGAGTCAAACAGAGGTTCAACTTGAGTATTTTCAACAGGCTCTGCTTCTGGAGTCTCTTCTAGAATTTCGAAGGTGTTGAAAATCACACCCAGATCATAGAACCAATCAGGTGTACTTCCAATGTTGGTATAGTTTCCTTCTTGAAAATCAACATAATATGATTCAATCACCATCTTCGTTCTTTTGTTGTAGACTCTGTAGGCCTTCTATGTGGATGAATATCCCATGAAGTAGCATATATCACCCACTGCTTCGAACTTGATGAGATTTTCTTGGGTGTTTAGAAGAGTGCAAGAGCATCCAAATGGTCTGAAAAAGTCAATAAGTGGCTTTCTTTTGAAGAGAAGTTCATATGCTGTTTTTCCGTGAGGCTTTACGATGAGAGCCCTGTTCAAAACATAGCAAGCTGTATTTACCGCTTCTGCCCAAAAGATGATTGGAAGCTTTGAATCTACTAGCATGGTTCTTGCGGCCTCGATCAACGTTCTGTTCTTTCATTCAGCAACTCCATTTTGTTGACGAGTTCTGGCTGCACTGTATTAAAGATGAATTCCCTTTTCTGCACAGAAGGATATGAATGTTTGATTTTTAAACTCGGAACCATTATCACTTCTGATAGACTTCACTCTTAATCTGGTCACATTTTCAATCATGGGAATGAATTTCTTGAGAATATCAGCTGTCTCACTCTTTGCTTCAAGAAAATAAACCCATGAAAAGCGAGAGAAATCATCTGTAATCACCAAACAGTAAGAACTTTTAGCGAGACTTTTAACACTTATAGGACCAAAGAGATCCATATGCATCAACTGAAGAGGTGCGGAAATCGTGTTCACTGCTTTGGACTTGTGCGATTTCTTGTGCTGCTTTCCTTGGGCGCATGCAATACATTTTTCAGAAAACGGAAATTCTTTTACAGGAAGACCTCTTACTAAGTTTAACTTAGAGAGTTTGTTCATATTTTTGAAATTCACATGCCCCAATCGTCTATGCTGTCACACCCCGACCACGTAGAACATACAAAACATGGCGGAAACGTCGGGGAGTGTTGTAACAGAATCAATTGTTTCAAATCCATGGTAAATGAAGTTTCGTTTTATTAATCAAACATGAAAGTTTACATTGCTTTAAACAAGAACCAAAGAATACATAACATAAATTAACTAGTTCTTGTCTCGTTTTAAGTCACTAAGGCACAGGTCCGCCTAAGTATGTCTTGATAAGTCCTATGCATCATCTCCTGAAAACACATGTGAAAATAGGTACGTCAGCATAAAAATGCCTGTGAGATACATTGGTTTTGTGAAAACGGAATTCATGACTTATGTTTGAGAAAATGTTTAGTCATGAACCTTGTAATTTGCTTTGTCTTGTAAATCATTTGAAAAACGATAAGATCAGATGATATGTATAAATAAGAGAACACTGTATGGTTAAACGGATAACCATGTAAAATGAGTTTGTAAAACAATGTCTCATGAAAAGTGTGTTATTTGTATAAAATGTCATATGTCTCAAATTGAAATGATTCAAATAACGCTACGATATGTAATACCATACAAACACTTATATATAGGAAGTACCAGCGGCGTATCCACCATGCTTGTATCATATTACACACGCCTCGTTACTTAATCACTTACTCAAACCAAACCATCAAGATGAAATGTTTAACAACGGTAGAACTGTTTATGTATAGTCAAATGTCTATTGTCAAATGTAAATCACGTCAACGGATACAACTGGTTCACACGGTTCAATGGTTGCAAACGTTTCATATAATCAAACGGGTTTAGACGGTTCACATAGTCAAATGGTCACAATGGTTCAAAATGTAGCATAATGTGTTCATATGCTGGATGAGCATATGCAACAGAAATGCAATGTAAAACAATGTACTAAGTATGCACACAATGGGCATACATAGCATGTAATGTAAAGCAATGTACAAAGTACGCACACAATGGGCATACATAGCATGTAATGTAAGACGATGTACTAAGTACGCACACAATGGGCATACATAGCATAAAATGTAAAGCGATGTACTAAGTACGCACACAATGGGCATACATAGCATGAAATGTAATGTAAAGTGTTGTGCTAAGTATGCACACGATGGACATACATAGCATAAACACAATGAAATCATGTACTATATATGTACTATCGAACATAGCAAGTATATGATGTGAAAACAGGAAAGCATGAAAGTAACAGATAGGCACATGTGTTTCACCCCAAAACAGTTTGGAAAACAGTAAAAGAGGGGTTCAATGTACTCACCTAAGATTGCTTTGTAGTTCTTGTATAATGACCAAATAATGCTAGAGATCACGGAATATCTAACGGCACCTAATAGGTAGCTATATTAATATACCGGACCAAAATCGGAAGGATCGGATAGTATGGGGGTTCGTAAACCAAACGAGTATGGAGACTCGTGTAATATGGTTTAACAAATCCTACATACTAAAATGAAACCTATCCTAAGTGCTTGCAGCCCATTACGACCCGTTTAGGTAGCTTATGCTACCTTAATGCGCCGTTCGCGTAGAATGCGTTTGGAACGCCTAACATCGTGACCACAAGGTATAACCTCGGAAGGTTATAGCTATGGTCACCTAATGTGTTTGGTCGGATCCTAATGATCGACCAAATGGGTCGGGTTCGAAAGTATAAGCGATGGTTTAGATCGCTTACCTTACGACCTTATATAAGCACTATACTAAAAGTGACGAGCTAAGCATGTTAGAACATGCTTAACTAAGTTTAGAAAACAGGTTTGGCATCAAAACAAACGGCTTTGATGCCCACGAGTAGTTTGGTTACAAAATACGCAAGAATGCGCATTTTGGCCGAAACTACGACTCGTCACTGAGCCTAGATAACGTGGTAATCAGTAGGTATAGTCACTACGGACTATAACCTTCGTGATCACATTCACGTTATGAAGTTCCATGAACTTCGTATTGACCATAGGCTGGTCAATGCAGAAAGTCAACAAAACGTTGACTTTCGGACTCGAAAAGCGAATAAAAGAACGAAAGAACACTTACGGAGGGTCCCCGAATGCTAATCTAGATCAAAATGGCTCAGGTATGAAACAAAGGTTCCAACTTAGAGCTCTTGATCAGATTGTGTGGGTTTTTGCAAGAATGGGGGTGGGGTATTTATAGTATTTCCCGAACCGTTAGGATCATTTCTTGAAAAAACGTGATTGAATCTTGCGCGTACACTTGTCGTAAACTTGTGGTTACTGAAAATACCCCTTGGTGAGCTGAAAGGGCAAGTTTAAAACATGTGGTTGTGGTTAAACCAGCTGAAATTTGCTGACTAGCTGATCTTATCTGTTCTGGGAGTCTGACGCGCCCCGCGTAAGGATTTGGGCAATCCTTACGCGCCCCGCCTGAGGGTCACAGACCAGAATTTTCAGTTTTAGTCCCTGCACTTCAGAAACATGCAATTTGGCCCATTTTTGGCACTTTTAAGCCCCGTTAACCTCATTTCAAGGCTCTAAGATGAAGTTAAAGTGTAGGGGACTTGAAATATGCTCAAAAATATTCCGGATGTCGGTTCGTTTGGCCGTACGATCGCGATGTTCGGTTAATTACGATGGAATGCGCATAAGCGCGAAAGACGATCCAAATGACGCGACGAATGGATTTTTCTCATGCCAAACACTAAGGCATAATATTATAATGCTTACATAAATTTTTGGATGTCCGGATGTATTCAGAACGTAAGTTATGCGCGAAAGTGCAAACTTGTGCACTTTTTGACACTTTTAGTCCCTGAATGATCCAAAAGTTTGTTTTAGCATACCAAACCCCTCAAAGCCTATTTCTAAGCTATGTAAAGGATATTTATGGTATGTTTAACTTATGGACATGTTCCGGAATGTTCGTTACAGTTCAAATTGGCATGCTTTCGCAGTTTGTCAAGTTTAGTCCGTGTAAGCGAATTAACTTGTTTTTGCCATACCAAAGCCTTCAAAAACTTATTTCTAAGTTATGTAAAGGTTATTTAAGGTATGCTAAGTATATGTTGATGTCCCGGAGTATTTGTCGCATTAAACTGGGTACGTTTACGCACCAGGTTGCGTATAATTCTCTAGAAAGCGATGTAAAGTTTGAAATTGAACAAGAATTGATATGTGCAATAGATACACATATTTATACAAGATCCCAAGTATGAAATACGATATTTCATCGGCTTGGTATTTGTTTGATGGTCGCGGTGACACAGGTGTCACAGTCTCCCCTACTTTAGGAAATTTCGTCCCGAAATTTATTCATAGGAGTCTATTTGTGACTCTGCCAAATAACCACCAGCGATATGCAAAGTAATATCCTGTCATTTCCTTAACGGTCATTCCTCAGAAACGAATATGAACAGACGGAGTCATTTTCCTCAACGAGTATTCTTCAGAAATGGAAATGACGGAATAAGCAAACGGATGTTCATTTCCTCAATGGACAAATCTTCAGAAACTAAAAATGAACAGACGGAGTCATTTTCAATGGTTGCTTCATCAGAAATGGAAATGAAGGATTACACAACGGATATTCATTTCCCCAACGGATAAATCGTTAGAAACGAAAATGAACTAACGGAGTCATTTTCAACGGTTGCTTCATCAGAGTTGGAAATGAAGGATTACACAACGGATATTCATTTCCCCAACGGATAAATCGTCAGAAATGAAAATGAACTAACAGAGATTTTCAACGGTTGCTTCATCAGAGTTGGAAATGAAGGATTACACAACGGATATTCATTTCCCCAATGGATAAATCGTCAGAAACGAAAATGAACTAACGGAGTCATTTTCAACGGTTGCTTCATCAGAGTTGGAAATGAAGGATTACACAACGGATATTCATTTCCCCAACGGATAAATCGTCAGAAACGAAAATGAACTAACGGAGTCATTTTCAATGGTTGCTTCATCAGAGTTGGAAATGAAGGATTACACAACAGATATTCATTTCCCCAACGGATAAATCGTCAGAAATGAAAATGAACTAACGGAGTCATTTTCAACGGTTGCTTCATCAGAGTTGGAAATGAAGGATTACACAACGGATATTCATTTCCCCAACGGATAAATCGTCAGAAACGAAAATGAACTAACGGAGTCATTTTCAACGGTTGCTTCATCAGAGTTGGAAATGAATAGGGTTAACTCTAGACACATGACAGAACTTGCTGTGATTTCTGTGCACTAGATTCCATAATTATGTATGCATCCATAATTACGTAATCCCTTGCACAGTCCGCACAGTTTGTTTTGTAATGTTTTGGGGAAGGATATCAAACTTGTGATGAGGGTGAATAGCCTTCCATCGGTTCCCTTTAATTAGATCTACATGGGATCTTCTTAGTTAGGCCAACAAGGAGTCCTTTCAGCTATATCATCACATGATATCCCTAGCCAGATTTTTGGATCAATCTGTTTAGCTAGACCACTCAAGGGGTCTAATTATGAAGTAGTACTTTATAATCCGAGGGACTTAACTATAACATAGAAGTCCATTGAGGATTTTAAGTAATACCTTTGGGTATCCTACTATGAATCTCTTGTACAAGGATATGTAAGATTCTATGAAGATTTGGATAACATAATTTGGATCACACAACAACACATAAGGGAACACATAAGCACAAAGTCACATAATTGTTTAACTTGATTATAATTCGTTATTAACTTGTTATTGATTGAATACGGATATGGAAACCAATCGACGGGTCTCAATGTTCACTGGAATCTATCTGAGAAGATAGAAAGATCACCCAAAATTCGATTTTTGATTATAAGGAATCACCACATTCGAATCAAGGTATACAACAATTAAAGACTTACGGAAAATCCTTAGGTACCCTATTAAGGATTTATAGTGGTACTTTGGGTATTCATCATGTGTTGTAACTTGCGCCTTGTACTTCGTTTCCTTTGAATAAACGGGTACTTAGGAATTACGTGGAAGACGCAAGAGATCATAGAATGGGAGAATTTTGGAGGTAGTTTGTTCTTCAAGGAATACGGTTTCTTGATTGGCGGTATTGTAAGGGATATGTCGTTTATACATGCAACCATAGAAATACATTGTAATGTAAATAAAAGATTTATTTATAAACAACGATAACAAGTGTTTCTTGGATCTTGACCACAAAAGAAAATAATACATAAGACGTGATTATTTCTAAACGATGTTGTCTTCTTGTCAGTCAGATGCTTATCCCTGTGCTGGATTTGCATTAGCAAGCCTTGGGCAATTTCTTCGGAAATGACCCATCTCGCCACAGTTGAAACAAGAGCCTGGTAGAAAACGACCTTGAGCAGGATTGTTGCCTGCTTGGTATGGTGCAGCTGAAGCTGGGCAGACTCTTGTTGTGTGGCCTATAAGTCCACAAGTTTGGCATTTGCGGCACTGTACATTGGCGTGATGATGGAGGCTACATTGGTTGCACAAGGGTGCAGTTCCATTGTATGGTTTTCTAGCGGGGGGTTAAGCTGGTTGGTTGGGGACGGCTTGACCATTGTGAGCGACCACGGCGAAGTTCTGAGAAGCCTTTCGCTTCTTTGACTTTTTAGAGGATTCAGTCTGTTCATCCATGGTCTTTGATTCCCCGATTGGGTTCGATTCCCCGACCGGTTTCTTGTCACCTTTTCGGAAAAGTTTACCTTTCCTGATCTTTGATTCAGTCAAGGTTGCAGATAGCTCAATGGCCTGTCTAACTGTAATAGGGTTGCTACCAGTCACAATGTCTTGTATTGAGTCAGGGAGGCCATCAATGTACTTTTCGATTGCCTTATCCAAAGGTGTAACCATATCCGGGCATAACAAACTTAACTCCTCATAACGGTCCGTGTAGGCTCGATGCTCACCGCTAACTTGCTTAAGATCGTCGAACTCCGTTTCCAAAGCCCTGATCTCGTGACGGGGACAGAATTCCTTCATCATCAGAGCTCGAAGCTCTTGCCATGTTTGAGCCAGTGCCACATCGGCACCCCTATCTCTAATCACACCATTCCACCATGTCAAAGCTCGTTTCTCAAAGACGCTAGATGCGAATTCTACCTTTCGCTCGTTTGTACATTGAACATGTCTGAAGGTGTTCTCTAAACTCTCGAACCATTGCAGAAGTGCAGTCGCTCCTTGAGACCCAGAAAACTTGGATGGCTTAGCTGAGTTGAACGTCTTGAAGTTGCAGGGGGCATTATTGTTGTTGTTGGCTTGGTTCCATTGAGTAAAGAGTTTTGGGAATTGAGCAGCCATTTGCTGTGAAATGATCTCTGCCAGTTCGGCAGTCGCTATCTGGTTTTCGCGTCGAGGAGGCATTCTAAAAGAGAAACAAAAAAGAAAGCAAATGAAATGGCATTGGGTAAGAATAGGATATTACAATTACCGACCATAATCATGGTTGATGGTCATTTGTTTGAATCCACGAAGCAAAACAAACAACACCAAGGCTGAATCAAAGCAAATAGATCCTCATAGTGTATCGCGAAGACATGCTCGCCTATAAGTGGACACTCACCCCAAGAGTTCCCAGGTAAGAGTGACTGGTCCGATTATGTGGATTTGTACGAACACTCTAACCTTAGACAGAAAACCCGGGGTACAGGCATTCACTCTTCCAGTTTGCACGTGTTCACACTATTTAGGACCCAAAACTTCGACGAGATTTTTGAAAATTCAAAGGGGTTCAAAACCTTATAACAGAGGGTTCAAAACCTAGTAATCAATCATCCTAGAACAGATGATTAGTTTTCAAAGCTGTTTTGAAATTTATGTTCTTGTTGTGGTCGTCGCCTAAGGATAGGCGACGGTATTGTTTTATGACTAAACGCAAGTAAACTCGCATTAGGGTCCTAGGAAGGTTATAGACTAGGTCAAAGCATTACTAATAACCTAATTTCCTATAACCATTGGCTCTGATACCAACTTTTCTGTCACACCCTGACCACGTAGAACATACAAAACATGGCGGAAACGTCGGGGAGTGTTGTAACAGAATCAATTGTTTCAAATCCATGGTAAATGAAGTTTCGTTTTATTAATCAAACATGAAAGTTTACATTGCTTTAAACAAGAACCAAAGAATACATAACATAAATTAACTAGTTCTTGTCTCGTTTTAAGTCACTAAGGCACAGGTCCGCCTAAGTATGTCTTGATAAGTCCTATGCATCATCTCCTGAAAACACATGTGAAAATAGGTACGTCAGCATAAAAATGCCTGTGAGATACATTGGTTTTGTGAAAACGGAATTCATGACTTATGTTTGAGAAAATGTTTAGTCATGAACCTTGTAATTTGCTTTGTCTTGTAAATCATTTGAAAAACGATAAGATCAGATGATATGTATAAATAAGAGAACACTGTATGGTTAAACGGATAACCATGTAAAATGAGTTTGTAAAACAATGTCTCATGAAAAGTGTGTTATTTGTATAAAATGTCATATGTCTCAAATTGAAATGATTCAAATAACGCTACGATATGTAATACCATACAAACACTTATATATAGGAAGTACCAGCGGCGTATCCACCATGCTTGTATCATATTACACACGCCTCGTTACTTAATCACTTACTCAAACCAAACCATCAAGATGAAATGTTTAACAACGGTAGAACTGTTTATGTATAGTCAAATGTCTATTGTCAAATGTAAATCATGTCAACGGATACAACTGGTTCACACGGTTCAATGGTTACAAACGGTTCATATAATCAAACGGGTTTAGACGGTTCACATAGTCAAATGGTCACAACGGTTCAAAATGTAGCATAATGTGTTCATATGCTGGATGAGCATATGCAACAGAAATGCAATGTAAAATAATGTACTAAGTACGCACACAATGGGCATACATAGCATGTAATGTAAAGCAATGTACTAAGTACGCACACAATGGGCATACAGAGCATGTAATGTAAGACGATGTACTAAGTACGCACACAATGGGCATACATAGCATAAAATGTAAAGCGATGTACTAAGTACGCACACAATGGGCATACATAGCATGAAATGTAATGTAAAGTGTTGTGCTAAGTATGCACACGATGGACATACATAGCATAAACACAATGAAATCATGTACTATATATGTACTTGTTATGGGTCATTTTCTGAGTAGACATATCCTGACTAATATCCCGCTTGTAATTGTTTATTTATGACCAGGATGCTGGACGAGGATATTGCTAACATCCCGGGCGATATCCTGAGGTTGAGTAAATTAAACACGTGCAGGTTAATGGTTATAAGCTACTAACGGTCATCAGGACTTCTTCTCCTAAAGACTCGGGCGAATTTGTTATGAGGAAGCCGTTGAAGCCGAAAGACTTGGTCCTCAACGTTCAAGTGGGAATATTCGTTGGATCCCGGGAGTTTAGGATAGTTTGTTATATTATCTTTACTATAAATAGATGTGGTGGATCAGTTTAAGGCACACACTTTTTTACACGAACACTTCCATTCACTCTTGCTCTCTAGCTCACAGCAATCACTACATTTGTACTCAGATCACATTGTAACACTTAGTCGATCCGCACCACATCCTGCACTGTATCCTGATTTTTGAAGCAATAAGAAGAACAAGGAAGCTGCGATTGTCAGCTCCCGAGGTTTTATGTCGGCGATCTAGATTGATCAAGGGCTTTCCTCGTACATCTCGTGTTATTTACTTTACTTTTTGCTCATTGTTTGATCAATAATACAGCTCAATATCTTGAGCCGTATCCTGAACACTGATTTTATAAACAACTTAACAAGCACATTTTCAGCAACACTTTCCAGCACACTACCTCACTTAACTAATTTGATCACTAAATTGCTTAGGTAATTTTTGACCAAAACAATTTGGCGCCCACCGTGGGGCAAGTGGTGCTCTCTTTACTAAAAATCTTTATCAAATCGCTAATCAGTTTTCTGTTTTCAAAACTTTTTACCACATTGTCCATAATGGCCTCAAGATCAAACATGAGTTCCTCTACTGTGTCTGCTATGGCTTCTGCTACTACTGGTCCAGTGCTTCCACCACCTCCTCCAAGGATGCAATCTTCTTCGCAACCTTAGGACGTGATCCCTACCCAGACTGTTCAGCGATCTTCTCCGATTTTGGCTTCTAATGATGAAATCCTAACCTTATTTGGGAGTGTGCAGGAACAAATGAGGCAGCAACAAGAAACAAACCAGATGTTGTTAAGGGAGATACAACTCCTGAAGTCTGGCTCGAGCAGACCTGCTGAGGATATCGTCACTCCATTACAGCCCAGAGCTTTAAACTTCAGTTCAGCCGTGTTTACTGAGGATAATAGGGGGAATATTGTGCCCAGCCTCCCTCAGAATCCTACTCCTGAAATACCCTCCTCGGTTAGGATGTCTACCGTGAGGAGCTCAGGATATGTTTCGGGATATGGGCAGAATCCTCCGTCTGGTAACGTATCTAATAATAATAATACTATTACCACTAACAGTGTTGGATCTTTGCAGGATACAACTGTAACGTCAGAATTATCCAGGGAGCTTCAGAAATTAAAGGATATGATATCCAGTGTACCTGGAGTGGTGCAGCCAATTCCTGAAGTATCCCAAGATAGCCACAAGATATCTCGGTTCGTGCATCCTATATGTGATGCTGAAATCCCGAAAAGATTTCAGACTCCGAATATGAAGCTTTACGACGGAACCACGGATCCTGAAGAGCATATTGCCCAGTATAGGGAAAGGATGGAGATCAACCCTATCCCTCCGGATCTCAAGGAAGCTTGCCTGTGCAAGGGTTTCGGTTCTACTTTGACAGGATCAGCCTTGAAATGGCTGTTAAATGTTCCTCCGCATTCGATTACATCATTTGCCCACTTAGTCAATTTATTTAATAGTCAATTTTCTTGCAGTCGGAGTTTTGAAAAACTAACCAGTGATCTTTACAGGGTAACTCAAGGACCTCAGGAATCCTTGAGGGATTATGTGAACAAATTCAGTCGAGAATCCTTGGATATCCCACATCTTGATGTTGCAACAGCTGTGCAAGCCTTTAAGATGGGGTTGCAAAAGGACTCTCAGTTTTATCAGGATCTTGTAATGAATCCCTGCAGGAATCGTGATGAGGCTCGTAACAGGGCTCTGAGATATATTAGATTGGAGGATGGCAAGAAAATGCAAGAGAGGATGAATGCATCCTCATCGTACGAATCGACTAACAGGAAATCAGAGTCCTCATATAAGCCATATCGCTCCAAGCCATATGGCAGAAATGATAACAAGAGAGTGAATGCTGTTGAAGACGAGGATCCTGAAGAATATCCTGAATTATCTGAATATTGTTTTTCTGTTAATATACTTGAACTAATGTATGCTATGCAGGGTCTGGGAGATAAAGCCAGGTGGCCTCGGAAGAATCAACAAAAAGCTGATTGGAAGGATAAATCCAAATGGTGTGCCTTCCATGAGGATTTTGGACATGTTACGGAGGATTGCATTGCTTTGAGGAAGGAAATAAGCTATCTTCTAAGCAAGGGATATCTAAAAGATCTCTTGGGCAGAAAAAAGAACAAAGGATAGGATACTGAAAAGGATCCTGAGCGAGCGGCCTCACCTCCCCCGGATGCCAAGATAATCAACTTTATTTCGGGAGGATCCGATATTTGTGGGACTTCGTATTCAGCGGCAAAGAGACATGCAAAAGAAGCTAAGGCTGAGAGGGGAGACAAACCTATCAAGATGACTACCCTCACAACTGACAAAATGATCACATTTGACGCTGATGACAGGGATACTGTCCAGGATCCTCACCATGATGCTCTGGTAATAACGTTATATGTGGCTAACCATTTTGTACGCAGGATACTGGTTGATAACGGCAGTTCCGGCAACATAATCCAACTGGAGACTAAGAGAATGAATGTATCTCCGATGGATATCACTTCGAAGTCTACTGTGCTCGTTGGTTTCAGTGGAGAAGCTAGGAACACAGTGGGAGAGATAAAGCTGCCCGTATATGTCGAAGGAGTCAACAAGATGCAACGTTTCTGTGTGATGGATTCTCTATCCTGCTATAACATCATCCTCGGAAGACCGTGGATTCACGATATGAAGGCCGTTCCATCAACATATCACCAATGCATTAAGATCCCTACCCCTTGGGGAGTTGTCAAAATCGATAGTGATCAGCAAGAAGCAAAAGAATGTTACTCATCCTCAATGAAATCCTCGGCCAAACCAAGTCCAGCATAGCAATTAAAGATGCGGGCCCAGGATATCGTGGAGACTTCGGAGCAGGATGTGAAAAGAGTAATCCTGGACCAGGATAATCCTGATATCTCGGTGCTCGTAGGAACCAATATCCCTCAGGATATTGAAGAACAATTAACTAACTTTCTGAAATGCAGGATGTCTACATTCGCATGGAAGCATGAGGATATGACAGGTATATCAAAAGACATTATTACTCACAAGCTTGGAATTGACAGGTCATACAAGCCTATACAACAAAAGAGAAGGAAATTCACCCCTGAACGGAATGCAATTATCCAAGAGGAAGTTGAAAGATTATTGAAGTCTAGAATGATTAGAGAAGTCAAATTCCCTAGATGGCTAGCAAATGTGGTAGTGGTTCAAAAGAAGAATGGGAAGTGGAGAGTCTGTGTAGACTACACAGACCTGAACAAAGCTTGTCCAAAAGACCCATTCCCTCTGCCTCATATAGACTCGATGGTGGACGCCACCGCCGGCCACGAAATGTTAACCTTCATGGATGCATCCTCAGGATTCCAGCAGATTCAAATGGAACCTTCAGACCAGGAGGATACTGCTTTCATGACACCAACAGGTATTTACTATTATACTGCTATGCCTTTTGGTTTAAAAAATGGAGGTGCGACGTACCAGAGATTGGTGAACATGATGTTCAAAGACAAACTGGGGGACACCATGGAAGTGTATATCGATGATATGGTGGTGAAATCTAAAAAGGCTGAGGATCACCTCCAGGATATCAAGGGAGCATTTGATATCCTGGATCAATACAACATGAAGCTGAATCCTGCTAAATGCCATTTCGGAGTGGGGGCAGGAAAGTTTCTTGGATACTGTTTTGGTCAAAAATCACACAAGGATAATGCAACCAAACTTTATGTAAATGGGGTATGATGCTTGGTTTGTAGAAAAAGTAAAGGATCACTTCAATGTGAAATATGCAAAGACACAATGATTTATACGAGGAAAAAGCCCTTGATCAATGTATGATCTCCGGCATAAAAAACCTCGGGTGATGGCAACTACCGATCACCAAACTTCAATATAAGAAAAATAGTTACAACTTTGGATGATAATGAGCTGAGTACAAGGATCACTATAGTTTCGAGTGTCTAAGCGTGTGAGAGTTGTGTTGTGTGTTGTCGTGTGTTCTTCCAAATGAGGAAGAGTGGTATTTATACAAGTGTAGGTGGCCTATTTTAGGTAAAAAGACTAATAATCAGCTCATTACCCCTTTAGAAATAAAAGACAATCTAGCCTAAATTGCCGCCCATAAATCAAGCTAAGTTTCCAAATCCCGTGCAACGTCTATCTTCGATTAAGCTCATGCTATAATTGTGAAGACGCGTCCCTTGATTATGATGCTAAGAGCGTATCCTGCTAGATGTTCCTGCAAAATAACATTGTTTTAAACGAAGGTAACTGTTAGCATGAGGATCCTTTGATGGTCCATGATCCTGATCCTGAAGTCCTGCTGAGGATCACTGTCTGCCAAAGAAACAAGGATCACTGGTTAGGATCACGTATAAGGATCACGTATAATAAAAATCCAGCCCTAACAATTGCCCCCAAAATATAAGGAGTTTATTGTAAATTAATGAGTTATATTTTGCTCTGATCTTATCTTCAACGGACTACTCGGATAACTAGCCGTTATAAGCGGACTAGCCGTTGTGATCATTACGTCAATGAAGTGACATCCCTGCAAATCATGATTATAAATAGGAGATAGGGTTGGGATCACTCTGCATTTAAATTCGATATAACTTCCCTTTATAATTTCTACCGAAGATCGATCAGGTATTCTCTTTTCTTTTTCATTCTTCCTCCTCTTACTCTGTTTTTCTGCTCCCTGTTTTTATTTTGCTGTGAGGATGTTGCTCCGAAACTCTCCCCATAAGGATCACGAGAAGAGCAGTCCCCTGAAAAGCCAAGGGATCATTAAGGACTCTCCTACGGAGAGAGGTTGCTTTACCGATGCTCATGTAGACAGGATTCGTCATTGCTTTCCGGCGAATGCTGTTTTCAAATCCTTCACACCTACTGCTTTGAGCGACTTTGTTTCAGACGTCTGGGTGGCCTTTCCTGCTACTCCGTTCACCATAGGGTATTCGTATCCTTTTCCAGCCTTCACCCAATCCTTCTTTTCTTTAACCGGCATATCTTATATCCAAGCTATGCCGATGATCTGGAGGGTCCTGTATACCTTCGAGAGGATCATCGAGCAGAAGGGAATTGATTTGGGGATGGCAGAGTTGGCCGCACTTTATGATCTTACCACGTTCGGTCCTTGCCGATATCTGCTAAAACGGAAAGCTGGGGAGGATCACCCTGTCTTCAAGGTTACTAAGAATGACACAAACTGGAAGCGTCGCTTTTTCTTTGTTAGAAGGGATACCATCCCAGATGGGAAGGATCTGCCCAAGGAATGGGCCACTCATGGTAGGGTAGAGGATCCTGGAAGGATCACTATCAGACTTGTCTCATACGATGAGGATCACTAACGTCTTTTTTATTTTTTGTGCAGCTATATCCATTGCTTATCTTAAGTTAACCCCTGCTGCAAGAGAAAGAGTCTTAGCTTTTAAAAAGCTTAATCCTGAGGTCAGAAGTTTCCAAGTCACCGTCCAAGATTCACAGGAAGTATCCTCCGCATATGCCACTATGTCAAGTAAGTATCCTTGTAAAAAGTAAGTTATATGTGAGATTGTTTGATTAATAAGGGAACTTATCTTGTTTCTGATTGTGTAGGCGCTGGAAAGTCTGCCAAATCTGCCAAGTCTGCTTCCAAGTTTGGGATAAGTGATCTTGCCAACGTCAAGTCTTCGAGGAGGAAGACTTCTGCTGCCAGTCCCTCTACTTCAGCCCTTAAAGCACCCATTCGGGGTAAGGGAAAAAAGAGAAAGACTTCTGAAGATCTCCAGGGATTTCCTCTGCTTCGCCAACAGTTTCTCGACTATGTTAATGAGGTAAGGATCACTGCCCCTGTTGGTTATCCTTCTTAAGTATCCTGCTTGAATATCCTGCTTCCTTTTGGATCGCCTGATCCTGAATCTTCCTTATACCTCTTCTGCAGAAACTTGCTTTATCATGGCCATGTCGAGGATCAAGAAAGCCAAATTGCCGATCTTCAACAAATGGGCGTATTGAAGGATCTCAAGATAGCAGATCTTGAGAAGGAACTCCGGGCTACGAAGGATGAGGCTGCTCAAAGATTGATTGATATGGATAGCGAGAAGCAGGAGATCATCCAGGATGCCAAGGTCTCTGCGGCAATTGCCATGTACAAGATACAACTTCAGATGGCTGCGGAGGCTCAGGATCCTTCCTTCGATAAGAGCACATGGGATGTTGAAGATTGGAAGGCAAGGCTGGCGGAACTGGAAGACGAGGATGAAGCTGAGGATATCCCAATGCTGGAGGGTGGTGATGCTGACAAGGATCAGGGCGGAGAAGCTGGTGGTGATGGAGCAGCAAAGGTGTAAGCTGCATGATTGGGCGATGATGGATATTTGTGACTAGGCCGGAGCCCAATTTTTTTAGTATGGTAGTGGTTTGTGGTAGTGGTATTTGGAACAATTATGGTCTGTAATTTGAACAATAGCTCTTAGGGTTAAGGATCCTGGATCCTTTGGACAATAGGTAGGATTGCAAAAGGTGGAGGGATCCTCTGTTTGGGGGATGAAGCCTTTGTGATCCTGCCGCCTTAAATTTCCTGTACCTGCTAAGACCGCAAAGACAATGGACACCCTTTGCCAACCCATGTGGACGGGCCACGTTTTGCTGGTAGAAATGTGGGTTGGCAATTTTGACAACTTTTGAAGGGTTAATCCTTTCGTTAATAAATAAAATCTTAAACTTTTGTCGCTTATTTTGTGTTATTATCCTTTTTAATTTCAATTGTTTTGACACATGTTTGTTTGAGTAAGAAAAGTTGAGCAAATTATGTTTAAGAAATTTAGGATATGATCCTGGATCAAATATCCTATAATCGAAAATTTTCAAGGTAGTTTATTTTCAGGATCATAGGTTCAGTTGTCAAAGTGCAAGGGTTGTTTAGTATAATCAAAATAGTCAAGGATCATACCTGAGGATCCAAGTTAGGATCCTAACCTTTGATCAAGATAACCATAAGTGAAATTTTAACGGATAACAAGGATTAAGGATCCTTATTCGTTTAGCTTTGGGAACCTGAAAAATGGAACATAACTTGGGTCTAAGCCAATGTAAAAGATAAATTAGTAGCTGGGGACATGCCCAAAGGATAACGGAGGATGATCCCAAAGGATCACTGGGGACAAGCCCAAAGGATAACTAGGGACAAGCCCAAAGGATAACTGGGGACAAGCCCAAAGGATCGTATGTAAACTGGAGTATGGCCCTTACTGGCGACTATCCACACTTAGTGACATGAAAATGTCAAAACCTTAGCTAACGTGAAAACGTTAGAAACCTTATGAACGGATGTATGGTACGTCTACCATTATACGTAGGATCCTGGGTATAGCCAGTACGATGAGGTTGTCAGCCCCGGAAGTGGGTACTGGTCCCAAAGACGTGAACTATATCAGGATCATCGTGCGCTGCTGGCGGTAACTGGGGATAATCCCAAGGATAACTGGGGACAAGCCCAAGGATCTGCGTTGCTTTTGATGATCTTTGACGATATGCTGTAGATACCTGAACTATCATAACTCAAACGGTTCGTGAGAAGAGGATGAAGGATATATGATCCTTATCCTTAGGCAAAAAGTAAGAAAATGTAGTAGTTTTAGGATAAGCACATTACCAGAGTAAGGATCACTGATATCATCGGGATCCTTCAAGGATACTTCAGTATAAGGATCACATGCTTGAAGGATCATGTTCACATGAAATATTTCTTCAAGTGAACAGCATTCCAGGCTCTTGGTAACAAATTTCCTTCCATGGTTAGCAACCTGTATGCCCCCTTTCCTGCTTCAGCTTCAATCAAGTAAGGGCCTTCCCACTTTGGTGCTAACTTCCCGTCAGCAGGATTAATAGTGTTTTGGAATGCTTTTCTCAACACCATATCTCCGACTTGGAACTTCCTTATCCTAACATTTTTGTTGTAAGCACCAGCCATTCTTTGTTGGTAGCTTGCCATCCTTATCCTAGCCAGATCCCTGATTTCCTCAATAGTATCCAAATCCTGAGCCAGGATCGTAGCATTCTCTACAGGATCACGAGCACTTGTTCTAGCAGGGATCACCATCTCTGTTGGGATCACTGCTTCTGCCCCAAATACTAAAGAGAAAGGTGTTTGACCAGTGGCATTCTTGGGAGTTGTTCTATCAGCCCATAGCACATAAGGTAACTCCTCTGCCCATTTTCCCTTCTTGGATCCTAGCTTCTTCTTCAAATTGTTGATGATGATCTTGTTGGATGATTCTGCTTGGCCATTGGCCTGTGGATGAACTGTTGTTGATGTTATCATCTTGATTCCCCAACTGTCACAAAAGTTAGTAGTTCTGCTTCCAATGAATTGGGAACCATTATCACATACAATTTCAGAGGGAATGCCAAATCTAGTTATAATGTTTCTTTTGATAAAGGATATAACTTCTTTTTCTCTGACTTGAGCAAAAGCTTCAGCTTCTATCCATTTACAGAAGTAGTCAGTCATGGCAAGCATAAATACTTTTCCACCAGGTGCTTTAGGGAGCTTGCCAACTATATCCATTCCCCATCTCATGAATGGCCAAGAGGATGGTATAGGGTGTAGCAATTCAGCTGGTTGATGAAGGATATTGTTGTGTCTTTGACAAGGATCACATTTCCTAGCATATTCTACAGCATCCCTTTTCATGGTTGGACAGTAGTATCCTGTTCTAAGGATCCTTGAGAACAATGCCCTGCCCCCAGTGTGGTTTCCACAATCTCCTTCATGGAAGTCTCTCAACACTTCTTCAATTTCAGGATCCTCAATACACCTTAAATATGGTCCTGCGAGGGATCGTTTATATAGCACATTATTTAAGATTGTAAATTGAGATACCTTAATCCTGAAAGCTCTAGGATTTTCTCCCATCGGAATCTCCCCGTGTTGCAAGTATTTCATGATTGGTGAGACCCATGATCCTGCATAAGATTGAGCTTCTTCACTAGGGATTACTGCAGTATCCTCTTCTATTTCCATGGCCACTTGATTTTCAATAGCAGGAGCCAGGATATGGATGATAGGGATTACTGCAGTATCCTAAGTTGGCCAATGCATCAGCTTCCGTGTTATCCTCCCTTGGTACCTGTGTTAAGCTGAAAGAAACAAAAGAGAGTGCCAATTCTTTGACTATCTCTAAATATTTGGTTAGTTTTTCACCTTTAACAGCATAGGATCCATTAAAGTGATTGGTGATCAATAATGAGTCTACATATACTTTAAGATATTTCACCCCCATATCCTTAGCAATTTGCAAGCCAGCAATTAAGGCTTCATATTCAGCCTCGTTGTTAGTTGCTTGGAACTCACAGGCTATGGAGTGGGGTATTATGTCCCCCTGTGGCGATTTTAGTAGTATCCCGAGCCCTGTGCCCTTGACATTTGAGGATCCATCAGTGTGTAGTATCCAAGGATCCTTGGTCTCATCCAGCTGCTGGACTTCCAATTCTGCTTCTTTTTGTAGATCACTACTGAAATCAGCCACAAAGTCAGCTAATGCTTGGGATTTAATGGCTGTTCTTGGCTCGTATCTTATATCATGGGCACTAAGCTTTACTGCCCACTTAGCCATTCTTCCTGACATCTCTGGTTTCCTGAGGACATTCTTAATTGGAAAGTTAGTTCTAACAACAATAGTATGGGTTTCAAAATAATGCCTTAACTTAGTTGATGCCATGATTAATGCAAGAATAAGTTTTTCGAGGTGTGAGTACCTGGATTCGGCATCAAGTAAACTCTTACTTACATAGTAGATAGGATATTGTGTACCTTCATGATCCTTAACAAGGACAGCACTTACAGCGGTTGAGGATACCGCCAAATATAAGGATAACACATCTTCTTTTTCGGGCTTTGTTAATGCTGGTGCTGAGGACATATATTCTTTAAGGGCTTGTAAAGCATTCTCGTGTTTCTCAGTCCATTCAAACTTCTTGTTCTTCCTTAGGATATCGTAAAATTCTTTACATTTTTCTGAGGATTTTGATATGAACCTGTTCAGAGCTGCTATCCTGCCTGTTAGCCTTTGCACATCCTTAGCATTGGCAGGGGACTTGATGTTCACTAGTGCTTTAATTTGCTCCGGACTTGCCTCAATGCCCCTCTGAGTTACCATATATCCTAGGAATTTACCTGCCTTAACACCAAAGTGGCACTTTGAAGGATTAAGCTTCATGTTATAATTATCAAGGATATCAAATGCTTCCTTCAAATCCCTTAGGTGATCCTCAGCTTTCTTTGATTTGACTACCATATCATCTATGTATACTTCCATAGTTTGTCCAATTTGATCTTTGAACATCATATTCACCAGCCTTTGATATGTTGCACCTGCATTTCTTAATCCAAAAGGCATGGCAATATAACAATACAAACCTGTTGGGGTCATAAAGGCTGTATCCTCTTGGTCAGATGGTTCCATCTGAATTTGTTGGAATCCAGATGATGCATCCATAAAGGTTAACAGTTCATGCCCCGCTGTTGCATCCACCATGGAGTCAATGTGGGGTAATGGGAAAGGATCCTTGGGACATGCTTTATTCAGATCAGTGAAATCGACACATACCCTCCACTTTCCATTTTTCTTTTGGACAACGACCACATTGGCTAACCATTTTGGATACTTTACCTCTCTGATCATACCTGCTCGAAGTAGTCTCTCTACTTCTTCTTGGATAATGGCATTCCTTTCTGATGCAAACTTCCTCCTTTTTTGATGGATTGGTTTGATAGACCTGTCAATGCCAAGTTTGTGAGTAATAATATCCGTAGATATACCTGTCATATCTTCATGTTTCCAAGCAAAGGTAGATTTTCTTCTTTTGAGGAAGGATATTAAGTCTTCTTTCATCTTGTCAAGGATCCCTGATCCGATATAGATTTTTGATTCAGGATCACTAGGATCCAAGAGGATTTCGTCCACATCTTGTTCCCTTGCCTCCAAGACATTCCTCGGAGGATACTGTAATTGCTATTGCTCCCTTGGCTTCGAGGTTGGCTTCATGGATGAAGTATAACAATCCTTAGCCTCCTGCTGATCACTGTCGATCTTGATTATTCCCCATGGGCTAGGGAGCTTCACACATTGATGGTAGGTGGATGGGACTGCTTTCATATCATGTATCCAAGGTCTGCCAAGGATAACATTGCAACAAGACAAACAGTCAATAACACAAAATTTCTGATAATTATGTAATCCTTCCACGTAGATTGGGAGTTTGATGTCCCCCAGAGTTTTCTTCGTTTCTCCACTGAATCCTACAAGCACGGAGGATCTCGGTGTGATGTCTGATTCTGGGATACCCATTTTCTTCAGAACATCAAGCTGGATAATGTTCACTGAGCTTCCTCCATCGATAAGGATCCTGCGGACAAAATGGTTAGAGATAAAGAGAGTAATAACCAAACTATCATGATGAGGATCCTGAATATTGACGCGATCATCCTCATCAAACGTTATTATCTTCCCCTCTGAGACACTTGATGTTCTAATAGGCCTTTCTCCATTATCCATTTTTGACTCCTTTGCATGCCTTTTGGCCGCCGAGAAGGATGTACCACAGATGTCTGATCCTCCGGAAATAAAGTTGATCACTTGTGCGTTTGCCGGAGGTGCTGGAGCCTTCTCAGGGATCCTTTCAGGATCCTGAGTCCTTTGCTTTTTTCTTCCCAATAATTCTTTTAGGTGCCCCTTGCTTAACAGATATCCAATTTCTTTTCTTAAAGCTATGCAATCTTCAGTTAGATGCCCGAAATCCTCATGGTATGCACACCATTTGGACTTGTCTTTGGTCCCGGATGGTTTATCATTCTTCCTGGGCCATCTAGCTTTCTCCCCTAAATTCTGCATTGCAAGGATTAGTTCATGATTGTCAACAGAAAAGCAATATTCTGAGATTGGAGGATAATCTTCATCATCCTCTTCTTGGTCAACAGCATGCACATTCTGGTTGTCGTTTCTATGGTAGGATTTGAATTTGTTGTTCTTGAAGGAGGATCCTTGCTTCTCCTGTTTTGAGGATCCTACTTGTCTCTCCTGGATCCTCTTGTCATCCTCTAGCCGGATGAACCTGAGTGCCCGAGTTCTTACTTCATCTAGGTTCCTGCATGGTGTCATAACAAGATCATCATAGAATAATGAATCCTTAAGCAGTCCCATTTTGAAGGCTTCAACAGCCGTAGCCATATCCAAGTTGGGAATGTCCAAGGATTCTTTACTGAATTTAGTTATGTAATCCCTTAATGATTCATTATGACTTTGAGTTACTCTATATAAATCACTGGTTAATCTTTCAAATTTTCTACTACAAGAGAATTGGTTATTGAATAAATTAACTAAATTAGCAAATGAAGTAATAGAGTAAGGGGGAAGACTTAGCAGCCACTTAAGAGCTGATCTAGTAAGAGTGGATCCAAATCCTTTACATAGGCATGCTTCCTTCAGCTTTTCTGGGATAGGATTGATCTCCATCCTCTCCCTGTATTGTGCTATGTGCTTCTCTGGATCCGTCGTACCATCATACAGCTTCATAGTAGGGATATGGAACCTTTTGGGTACCTCTGCATCACAGATTGGTGGTGCAAAGCGAGATACCGTGTGGCTTCCATCTGCAATCTCCGGGATAGGCTTGACTACCCCTGGAACACTTGAGATCATATCTTTTAGTTTCTGTAATTCCCTGGCCATAGCATGATTGACACCTGTATCCTGCATGAATCCATGGTTAGTGGTAGGATAATTATTTAAAGTGTTACCTCCTATTGGGTTCAAGTTAGGGAATCCATATTGCTGGGATTCTGGAACAACGGAGGGACCAGTGGAAGCAATGGTCTGCATTGGAATGAAGTCCCCTTGATGGACATCTAGACTTCCTGTTTGCAAACTTTTTAGGGATCCTGGCATCTGGAAGGATCCTGGTATTTGGAAGGATCCTGGTATCTGGGATGATCCTGGAATGAAGGAGGATCCTTGAACCTGGGATGATCCTGGAACAAAGGAGGATCCTTGACCCTGGGATGATCCTGGAACAAAGTAGGATCCTTGAAACTGCTGTGTTCCCGAATAGGCTCCTGAATTCATGAAGGATCCCATATGCTGGGGATAGGATCCTGCCGGCTGAAAGTGTGAGCTTGATGCCTGAGTCATTGCTGTCGATCCGAGGTGCAATCCTCTTGATTCTCCCACAATTTGCACGTCTGGAATTCCCGATGGCTGAGAAGTGATCATTGGAGTATCAAAGCTCAAGGATTTGGGCATCAGTGGGGAATGATCCTCTGCCGTTCCCCTTTGTCTTTTGAGATCTCCAATTTCCCTAAGGATCCTTTCATTAGTTTCATCCTGCCGCTGCATACGATCCTTCATCTGCAAAATCAAAGTAAATACATCACTAGTACTAGGAATATAAGAATTCATAGCAGAAGAAGATGGAGGTTTAGAGTTAGTAGGAGTTTGTCTCTTCTCAGCATTCTTCTGGGATCTTGCCGGTGGAGGAGGCAGAGTATTCTGAGACGAGGTGACTGCAGACATCGCCGTGGACATGTTTTTCAATGATGAAGCCATGTAATTCTTTGAAATGATTTCGAACAGAAAGTTTTCTTATGAATGAAGCACCAATGGCCCCACGGTGGGCGCCAAACTGTTTTGGTCAAAAATCACACAAGGATAATGCAACCAAACTTTATGTAAATGGGGTATGATGCTTGGTTTGTAGAAAAAGTAAAGGATCACTTCAATGTGAAATATGCAAAGACACAATGATTTATACGAGGAAAAAGCCCTTGATCAATGTATGATCTCCGGCATAAAAAACCTCGGGTGATGGCAACTACCGATCACCAAACTTCAATATAAGAAAAATAGTTACAACTTTGGATGATAATGAGCTGAGTACAAGGATCACTATAGTTTCGAGTGTCTAAGCGTGTGAGAGTTGTGTTATGTGTTGTCGTGTGTTCTTCCAAATGAGGAAGAGTGGTATTTATACAAGTGTAGGTGACCTATTTTAGGTAAAAAGACTAATAATCAGCTCATTACCCCTTTAGAAATAAAAGACAATCTAGCCTAAATTGCGAATCAAGCTAAGTTTCCAAATCCCGTGCAACGTCTATCTTCGATTAAGCTCATGCTATAATTGTGAAGACGCGTCCCTTGATTATGATGCTAAGAGCGTATCCTGCTAGATGTTCCTGCAAAATAACATTGTTTTAAACGAAGGTAACTGTTAGCATGAGGATCCTTTGATGGTCCATGATCCTGATCCTGAAGTCCTGCTGAGGATCACTGTCTGCCAAAGAAACAAGGATCACTGGTTAGGATCACGTATAAGGATCACGTATAATAAAAATCCAGCCCTAACAGATACATGGTGACAAAAAGAGGGATAGAGGCGAGCCCGGAGCAGATTAAAGCTATCTTGAATATAAAATCACCCTCGAACATGAAGGATGTTCAGCGGTTAACAGGACGTGTGGCAGCCCTGAATAGGTTCATTTCAAGATCCTCGGAAAAGTATAAAGAATTCTATGATATCCTGAAAAAGAATAAGAAATTTGAATGGGGCGAGAAGCATGAAGCAGCCCTACGGGATTTGAAGCAGTATCTCTCAACCGCGCCTCTATTGATGAAGCCTGAAGATGGTGAACCATTATCCCTGTATCTTGCAGTATCAGGGAATGCAGTAAGTGCGGTACTCGTAAAGGATCATGAAGGTCAGCAGTATCCTGTTTATTATGTTAGCAAAAGTTTGTTAAATGCTGAAACTAGATATTCTCACCTAGAAAAACTAATATTGGCTCTAGTAATGGCATCAACAAAGCTTAGACATTATTTTGAAACACTTAGGATTCATGTTAAAACTAATTATTCTATTAAGAATGTGCTTAGGAAACCGGAGATGTCGGGTAGAATGGCTAAGTGGTCGGTAAAATTAAGTGCCTATGATTTAGTATATGAACCTAGAAATGCAATAAAGTCTCAGGCTCTAGCAGACTTTGTGGCTGATTTCAGTAGTGATATTCAAAATGAAGTAGACCTAGAAGTGCAACAACTAGGAGAGAACTTAGAATCCTGGATATTATATACTGATGGTGCATCTAATGTAAGGGGTGTAGGTTTAGGTATACTACTAAAATCGCCACAGGGGGACATAATACCCCAGGCTGTTAGATGAGAATTCCCTGCTACTAACAATGAGGCAGAATATGAAGCTTTAATCGCAGGATTAGAATTGGCTAAGAATATGAATATCAAGAATTTGCAAGTATATGTTGATTCCTTGTTAATTACTAATCATTTTAATGGATCCTATGCAGTCAAGGGTGAGAAACTAATTGAATACCTCGGTATTCTTAAAAAATTAGCAGGATATTTCGATATTTTTACACTTGAACGGGTACCAAGAGAGGATAACGCCGAAGCAGACGCATTGGCAAACTTGGGATCATCAATCAGGATACCAGAAGGGACCCCGATACCGATATTACATATCCTGTATCCTGCAACGGATCCTCAGCATAAGGGAGTAGCTAGTATTCAAGATCCTGGAATGATGTATCCTGAAAGGGATCCTAAGTCCTGGACAGCTCCAATTATGAGATATTTAAAGGAAGGACATATCCCCGAAGATGAAAATCCTAAAGCATTTAGGATGAAGGTATCACGATTCACTATTATAAATAATATTTTATATAAGAAATCTCTTGCAGGACCATACTTGAGATGCTTGGAGGATACTGAAGCCAAAGAAGTACTTCGGGATATACATGAAGGGGATTGTGGTAACCACACTGGGGGCAGGTCATTATTTTCGAAAGTATTAAGGACAGGATATTATTGGCCAACAATGAGAAAAGATGCCACAGAGTATGCTCGAAGATGTGATGCATGCCAAAGACATAGTAACATATTGCATCAGCCTGCTGAACCGTTATATCCTATTGTTTCCCCTTGGCCATTTATGAAGTGGGGGATGGATATAGTAGGAAAATTACCAAAGGCCCCGGGAGGAAAAGTCTTTATGCTAGCAATGACGGATTATTTCTCTAAATGGGTTGAAGCTGAAGCCTTTGTCCAAGTTAGAGACCAAGAAGTAGTGTCCTTCATAAAAAGGAATATCCTGACCAGGTTCGGGGTACCAGCTGAAATCATTTGTGATAATGGGTCCCAGTTTATAAGCAAGAGGACCACTGATTTCTGCAAGAGTTGGGGGATCAAAATGATAACATCTACTCCAGTACATCCTCAAGCGAATGGGCAGGCAGAATCATCAAACAAGATAATTGTCAACAATCTGAAAAAGAGACTTGGGGCTAAGAAGGGAAGATGGGCAGAAGAACTACCATTTGTCCTATGGGCTGACAGGACAACTGTGAAGAATGCTACTGGGCAAAATCCATTTTCTTTAGTATTTGGAGCAGAGGCAGTAATCCCGACAGAAATGACAATACCCACTGTAAGATCAACCCTAAGTGATCCTGAGCAGAATCCTGAAGCCTTGTGTCAAGAGTTAGACACTATAGATGAGAAAAGAGATGCGGAAAGGCTAAGGATGGCAGCATATCAACAGAGAATATCCAGGGCATATAACAAGAACATTAGGACCAGAAGGTTTAAGGTTGGAGATTGGGTACTAAGAAAGGCTTTTCAGAATACTACCAATCCTGCCGATGGCAAGCTAGCCCCAAAATGGGAAGGACCATACGAGGTTGAATCAGAAGCAGGGAAAGGAGCATACAGACTCAAGAATATGGAGGGGGATATGCTACCAAGGTCCTGGAATGCTATACACCTCAAGCTCTATTTCAAGTGAGTTTAGAATTTAATTTCTAACTCAGGATGGTATGAACTCTACCTTTTTTAAATATGTTTGGTTTAATTTATTCTTTGAAACCCAATACTGACTTAAGCATCGGAGGGGTGTTAGCCAATCTAACACCCACCTTAGTTTACAATTGTTTTGCAAGATATGTTTCAGGATGTAGCTCCAGGATATGTGCTTAGGATAACTCGAAAGACTAGAGGATTGGCCCCCTCTCTCACGTTTAAGGGATACTGATCCCTTCACAGGTTTAAAGGTATTCACCTTTCTTCCGAATTGGGTTTAAACACCCCGCCTGGAGCGCAAGTTATTCGGGGATAGTTCAAGGTGGCGGGACCAGTCCATGTAAAAGTGGCTGACAATTTCGTCACTATTGGCTATATCCTGAATCCTAAAGGTATATGAGGATTGATCACCCTCTCTCATGAAAGGGTATTTTCATACTCTCTAAGGTTTAAAGGTTTTCACCTTTCTAAGTCTTGGAGTTTATACACTCCCGCCTGTAGCGCATGAAAATTTGGGATTTTCCCCAGGATATAAGGATTTTATCTCCAGTACACCTTTGGGTTTTGCCCCTGGAACATGAAAAATTGCCTAAACGATGAAAACTAACATTCAGAAGATTTCTAAAGTATTTGAAGGCATTGTACACAGGGGACATTCCCATTAAGGTGGTGGTGCAAAGGCTAAAGAGATAGGATTTGGAACTAATGCACTAAGTACCTTGCACAGGGGACATCTTTATGGGAAGAATTGCAAAGGGATTGAAGTTTGGTAATAGGTTTATATCCTATTTCTGGTATGATCTTTCCTTTGCGGACTTTAATGACATTATGTTTTATAAAAAGGACAAATATCCTGATATATTCTCAAAGTCTTTTTCAGAATAATTGATTAGGATGTTTGAAACTAGTAATAGTTTGGGATTTTGATCATTTAAAAGTGGTTATTCATCAAAAAACTTTCTACGAAGCTGAAGTGGTGTTTGTAAGTTCTATCTAATAAAAAGTTTACAGTATATTGCTGAGGATACTAATCAGGATATTTTGTGAGATAACAGTATGAAATTCTTTGCAAAGCTAAGGGTTACACCAAGTAATGCAAAGTAACAGAAAACAAGTCAAAAGATAGTTATGTTATTAACAGGTCAAAAGTTGTGCTTTTGGTTTCACCTCAAACCGAGGCCCATCCACCAAAAGCACGATAAGTTCTTAACTAGATTTACTTAACAGATTGAAGGTTTCGTCTCAAACCGGGACCCATCCACCTTCAACTGTTATATTGTTCAAAATAAACTATACTAACTGATAACCAAGGGCTTCGTCCTGAAACTCAGGATCCCTCCACCTTTGGTCATCATATTGTCTAAGTGCAGGAAATGTAAATTGTTCAAAAGCAGGAAAAGTAAATTGTTCAGGCAACCACAACCATCAAATTAAAAAAAAAAGTGGGCTCCGGCCTAGGCATAAACATCCATCATCGCCCACTTCGCTGCTTTCAAGGGGCAGCACCCTCTTCAACCATCGCTTCGTCAGCACCTGCACCAGCATCACCCTCGGGATTCTTCTCAGCATCACCACCAGCCTCGGCCGCCGCATCCGTCGCCTTGGGAGGATCCCCACCAGCATGCTTTGCAGGACGTTCAACAGGGGTGCCCTTGAGATCCGCTAGTTTCGTTTCCCAAGCCTTGACATTCCAGGAAGGGCATTCAGAGCCCAAGGCCTCGGCTTCATAGGCCATCCTTAACCTGGCTTGGAGAAGGGAAACAACAACGGATCCTTTAAGGCCATCCCGGTAAGAGGTCATATCCTGCCGGTATTGAAGATGAGCAGCATCCAGCTTGGCTTGGGCGTCCTCATTGGCCTTGCGTATAGCGGCTTGGTGCTCCTGGGCCATTGCCTTGAATTTGTCTTCATAATGCTTAGACTTGGCAGCGGCATTCATCCCCTGATCGGCGATGGTTTCTTCAGCTTTCTTGAGCTTGATCTCCAACATTTTGTTAAGCCCGCACGCATCCTCGTAAAGGAACATGAGACGTTCCAGACCCTACAACCAAAAGTACAGGTATCAACATATGTGTAAAATATCCAGGATAATAATTAACATACATGTGCAGGATACCAGATGAGGATTTTTACCTGATTGAGGAATGAAGTCATAAACCCGCTGGCTTCATTGAATCCATAGTTTTCATATGGAAAGGCCTCAGAGACAGCCGGGGAATCTGTTTCTTTCCTCTTCCGAGCACTGGAAGCACGGGTCCTGGTGGTTGGAGGAGGCTTGGGAGTGGTGACGGCTTTCGAGCTGCTGGGTTTGGAAGACGTGGGAGCCTTAGGGCTTGGCTCTTTCTTTACCGGGATGGGAGCAGAGTAGTTATCCAATTCGTCAAGGTCGAAGACCTCTGGAGCTTTGACTGGGGCTGCATAAAAGGGGAAAACGTTTAACTCTTGAATATTCATAAGTTATTTGTTTGTTATGTACTAATGTGTTTACCAGACATGTCGGAGCTGGATCTTTGGCTTGAACTTGCAAATGACAGAGAAAAAGTTCTCTCGCTTTCTGGAAGTTGATAAATGCTTTTGATTCTTGAATCTGATTCAGCGCTTGGAGGTGCTAAATCTTTGAAATTTGCTGCACAAGAAATAGAGATGTCAGTTCAGGATATAGCTTTAAGATACGGTTGGGGATATTCCTAAAACCCTAAATCCTACCAGAAGTTAACCACTTCACTGGAAGATCAAAACCTCCAGTGATGGAATCCCTTTTTACGAAAAAAGAACTTTCGTTGCTATTTTTCCTCATTCTTTGTGGCTCTAAGAACAAGAGGGTTTTTGGAGGTTGAGAAAAGAAGAAAACGACTATTGCCATGAGAACGAAGACGGTAAGCCATCGGGAGGTCTTCAATACAAAGGTTGGGGATAAATTGAGATCTGATCTGGTCCAAAGTCACCAGTACGCGCCAAACCATGGGCATGGTTTGGGCATAACTGAGACCAGTTAGCTCAAAGAAATGGGAGATAAAAGCCGGGAAAGGGTACCGGAGTCCGATGGAGAAAGGGTAGGCCAAGAAGCACACCCATTCGTTGGAAGAAAAATCCGATCGGACTTCTCTGTCGAAGGGACGGATGACTGTACCAACAGGGAAAGCACCGGAAGCTTGCAAGGCAGCAATGTCAGTGTTGTCAAAGGAGCAGACCTCTTTCTCGGGTTCTTTTAGAAGGTTTTGGGCTTTGAAGGTTGGAATCGAGTCGCCCGTATGGGATCTAGTTCCGCTAGCCATAAGGGATTTCCGTGGAGAAGAAAGAAACGAAGAAGAAGGAGAGAAAGGAATTTACCTGAAGATTCCGGTGGAGATGATAGTTTATCAAATGAAAAGAGAGAAGATATAGGGGCTAAATGGATAGCCATCGAGTAAAAAAACGCGTGGGAAGTTGCACATTGTCACTTCGCATGTCCAGTCGTATTAATTGCCTCGATTCACGAGATAAGCTTTAAAATATATCCGTTGGATTGGTATACCAACCGATATATTTTGGGGACAATTGTTATGGGTCATTTTCTGAGTATACATATCCTGACTAATATCCCGCTTGTAATTGTTTATTTATGACCAGGATGCTGGACGAGGATATTGCTAACATCCCGGGCGATATCCTGAGGTTGAGTAAATTAAACACGTGCAGGTTAATGGTTATAAGCTACTAACGGTCATCAGGACTTCTTCTCCTAAAGACTCGGGCGAATTTGTTATGAGGAAGCCGTTGAAGCCGAAAGACTTGGTCCTCAAAGTTCAAGTGGGAATATTCGTTGGATCCCAGGAGTTTAGGATAGTTTGTTATATTATCTTTACTATAAATAGATGTGGTGGATCAGTTTAAGGCACACACTTTTTTACACGAACACTTCCATTCACTCTTGCTCTCTAGCTCACAGCAATCACTACATTTGTACTCAGATCACATTGTAACACTTAGTCGATCCGCACCACATCCTGCACTGTATCCTGATTTTTGAAGCAATAAGAAGAATAAGGCAGCTGCGATTGTCAGCTCCCGAGGTTTTATGTCGGTGATCTAGATTGATCAAGGGCTTTCCTCGTACATCTCGTGTTATTTACTTTACTTTTTGCTCATTGTTTGATCAATAATACAGCTCAATATCTTGAGCCGTATCCTGAACACTGATTTTATAAACAACTTAACAAGCACATTTTCAGCAACACTTTCCAGCACACTACCTCACTTAACTAATTTGATCACTAAATTGCTTAGGTAATTTTTGACCAAAACAGTACTATCGAACATAGCAAGTATATGATGTGAAAACAGGAAAGCATGAAAGTAACAGATAGGCACATGTGTTTCACCCCAAAACAGTTTGGAAAACAGTAAAAGAGGGGTTCAATGTACTCACCTGAGATTGCTTTGTAGTTCTTGTATAATGACCAAATAATGCTAGAGATCACGGAATATCTAACGGCACCTAATAGGTAGCTATATTAATATACCGGACCAAAATTGGAAGGATCGGATAGTATGCGGGTTCGTAAACCAAACGAGTATGGAGACTCGTGTAATATGGTTTAACATAGCCTACATACTAAAATGAAACCTATCCTAAGTGCTTGCAGCCCATTACGACCCGTTTAGGTAGCTTATGCTACCTTAATGCGTCGTTCGCGTAGAACGCATTTGGAACGCCTAACATCGTGACCACAAGGTATAACCTCGGAAGGTTATAGCTATGGTCACCTAATGTGTTTGGTCGGATCCTAATGATCGACCAAATGGGTCAGGTTCGAAAGTATAAGCGATGGTTTAGATCGCTTACCTTACGACCTTATATAAGCACTATACTAAAAGTGACGAGCTAAGCATGTTAGAACATGCTTAACTAAGTTTAGAAAACAGGTTTGGCATCAAAACAAACAGCTTTGATGCCCACGAGTAGTTTGGTTACAAAATACGCAAGAATGCGCATTTTGGCCGAAACTACGACTCGTCACTGAGCCTAGATAACGTGGTAATCAGTAGGTATAGTCACTACGGACTATAACCATCGTGATCACACTCACGTTATGAAGTTCCATGAACTTCGTGTTGACCATAGGCTGGTCAATGCAGAAAGTCAACAAAATGTTGACTTTCGGACTCGAAAAGCGAATAAAAGAACGAAAGAACACTTACGGAGGGTCCCCGAATGCTAATCTAGATCAAAATGGCTCAGGTATGAAACAAAGGTTCCAACTTAGAGCTCTTGATCAGATTGTGTGGGTTTTTGCAAGAATGGGGGTGGGGTATTTATAGTATTTCCCGAACTGTTAGGATCGTTTCTTGAAAAACGTGATTGAATCTTGCGCGTACACTTGTCGTAAACTTGTGGTTACTGAAAATACCCCTTGGTGAGCTGAAAGGGCAAGTTTAAAACATGTGGTTGTGGTTAAACCAGCTGAAATTTGCTGACTAGCTGATCTTATCTGTTCTGGGAGTCTGACGCGCCCCGCGTAAGGATTTGGGCAATCCTTACGCGCCCCGCCTGAGGGTCACAGACCAGAATTTTCAGTTTTAGTCCCTGCACTTCAGAAACATGCAATTTGGCCCATTTTTGGCACTTTTAAGCCCCGTTAACCTCATTTCAAGGCTCTAAGATGAAGTTAAAGTGTAGGAGACTTGAAATATGCTAAAAAATATTCCGGATGTCGGTTCGTTTGGCCGTACGATCGCGATGTTCGGTTAATTACGACGGAATGCGCATAAGCGCGAAAGACGATCCAAATGACGCGACAAATGGATTTTCTCATGCCAAACACTAAGGCATAATATTATAATGCTTACATAAATTTTTGGATGTCCGGATGTATTTAGAACGTAAGTTATGCGCGAAAGTGCAAACTTGTGCACTTTTTGACACTTTTAGTCCCTGAATGATCCAAAAGTTTGTTTTAGCATACCAAACCCCTCAAAGCCTATTTCTAAGCTATGTAAAGGATATTTATGGTATGTTTAACTTATGGACGTGTTCTGGAATGTTCGTTACAGTTCAAATTGGCATACTTTCGCAGTTTGTCAAGTTTAGTCCCTGTAAGCGAATTAACTTGTTTTTGCCATACCAAAGCCTTCAAAAACTTATTTCTAAGTTATGTAAAGGTTATTTAAGGTATGTTAAGTATATGTTGATGTCCCAGAGTATTTGTCGCATTAAACTAGGTACGTTTACGCACTATGTTGCGTATAATTCTCCAGAAAGCGATGTAAAGTTTGAAATTGAACAAGAATTGATATGTGCAATAGATACACATATTTATACAAGATCCCAAGTATGAAATACGATATTTCATCGGCTTGGTATTTGTTTGATGGTCGCGGTGACACAGGTGTCACATATGCCAAAGCAGTGATTCTGATTCAGAAGCTTTTGAAATTAAACAGGTCAAGTTATCATTTGTCTTGGCGTTTTTCATGTTGAGCACGTATGTGTTGTTTTGTCTTGGAGCAGTGAGCATGATCATTTCTGCGGGTACGACATATTCAGGTTTGAGGAACAAGCATTCCATGTCATTGAACAGCACCGATATGCCTTTATCACAGACTTGTGATACACTCATGAGATTGTAACACAATTCTGGAACATAGTTGACATTTTCCAACGTGAAGGCTTCAGACACCACATCTCCAATACCAACGATCTTCCCTCCCTTCTCGTCTCCAGCGAAAGACACGACGTCACCATCGATAAAGCGAAAGTTCTTCAGAAGTTCCTTCAATCCTGTCATGTGTCTTGAACATCCGTTGTCGACATGCCAGATGTACTCCATGAGCATACGGAGCCATTTCTGGAGTTTATTCTGAAATACAAAAATATATACAGATTAGTTAGTTTTGGGAACCCAGACTTGTTTCATGTTGAATCTGTCGTGGTTTTGTGCCACGATGTCCTCTTTTTGTTTCCAAAAATAGGCTGTTGAATCAACCAGGTTTTTAACAGACTTCTTAAGATAATTAAGCTGATATGTGAAGTTTGTCATTAAATCATATTCTGGTTTAGAAAACTTCTTGTGTTTACAATGTTTCGCTGTATGTCCTAAATGACCACAGCGAAAACATCTTTTGCGTCTGGTTCTTTTGGTGTTAGAAGATGATGTATGTGATGAGAGTCTTGAGCTTTCTGCTTTCTTCATTTTCTTGTCCACTCTGCTTTCATCCTCTAAGCATTCTTCATCACAGTCGGAATCGGATGAACTTTCAGACGTGTTGTATTCGCTTGAGCTTTGCTCTTCACTTGCTTCGCAACTTGAATCATTGTAGCGTTGATCTTCGCTTGAACTTTCTGGGTCTTGGTCTTCGATTGTTTCAACACTTGAACATTCGGAGCTTTTATCATTTGTAGTTTGATCTTCACTTGAGGTTTTCGGGGTTTCTTCACTCATGAATTCTAGACTTTCATCATCTGTTGTTTGATCTTCATGTGAGCTTTCTGATTTTTGCTCATCTTCTGAGGCAGTTATGCTTGAGTCTTCATTGCAGTGATCTTCAGTGACACTCTTTTCTGAATCTGTCATACATGTTCGAGATGGAATAAATTCTGGAATTTCCTATGTGAGGAATTTTCCAAAGCTATTCTTTTTCAATTCTGGCACAAACAAAGGAGCTCACAAACAATTTTATCATCACAAAATGCAGAATTTAAATCATGACATTCAGACACAAAATGTTCACGATCAAGGGTCTCAAATGTAGGCGCATGGCCCTTACAGTCATCCGAAGATTTAAATTTAGGCACACGGCCAATACAGTCATCCATCCTAATTAAATTATTACATTCATCCCAAATATTGTTTTTCATAGAACAGTTCCAGGCGAACCAGTTAACAGTGGAATAACTGTCGCCTGAATAACCTATTCCTATTTTTGAACCGCCGCAGTCTCCATCCTCATCGCACACATCTTCTTTACACACAATTGGATCTGCATTACTTTTAGAAAAGTTAGCGGTTGTTTCACTTTCACAAAAATCATTTTGTTTTACAGAGGCCTTTTCATCGATGGGATCATTTTCGGGATGAGGAGTTGGCATAGGCACATAGTTTTTGCTATGCGGTGGAAAGAAGAGTTTTCTTTCATTTCCTTGCCTGTCCTTATACCCAATCCCGTCTTTCACATACGTTGGTCGTTGGCAGTTTTTGATGTCAGTAAAGGCCTTTTGACTGACATTCCATTTGTCTATTATAATTTGCAATTTATTCTTTTCATTCAAAGCTTTTTCTAATCTATATGTGAGATCGTTAATGATAAAATCTTTTCTAAACACAAATTCTTTCAGAGTTTGCATTTCAACTAAAGTTGAATTCAACTTTCTCTGATATGCGGCCTCGTTCTGTTTAAGCTCATTGTAAAATTTTAAAGCTTTGTCTTTTTGTCTCTCAAATTCTAGATTTAGAGACTTATAATGTGCCACGACATCAACACATGCTGGTGTGCATAACTTTACTTTAAAGCTATGTGGAATACTGTTTACCAAGTCTTTGTCAGCTTTTTCTTTTGAAGATTCTGTTTTTATAGCTGCAGCTGGGACTTTTTCTTTGCCCTTTTTCTGATCAGATGCCTCCTCAAAGACATGCTCCTCTGCTTCTTCAGATTTCTTTTCTTTCTCATGCTCCATGGAGGTGAGAATGCTTTTCAGACCCTTGTCAACAGCGTTGTCTCCTTTTGGAATTCTAGTTGTCTGCTTTGATGAGGACTCGCTTGAGATCGTTGCCATAAGAGCTTTGTTGACTTGCTCCTTAGCTTCAGCAATTTCTTCACTCCAATCATAGTCTTCAACGACTAAGGCTTTTGGCGTGCTAGGAGACGCGTTGTTTTTGTTTTCTTCGACGGTGATTTGTTTTACACCAGGGGTTGATTCAATGTGTCCTTCTTTCAACAAGGGGCAATCACGCTTGAAGTGGCCCAGATTCTTACAGTTGTAGCATCTCAGTTTGGATTTATCAAAACCCGCTTTTCCAATGTTGGTGCATACATCTGTCGACTTCGTCTTGTATCGAGTCTAGTATTAGAATGTTAAATCAGGGCACGTTGTACGAGAAAATAGGTTGATTTAGAGTTGATTTCCCACGAAATGGTGATTTCCCACGAAATGGTCATGACATTTTCGTGGGGAATCAAAAAGTTGCACTTTCGTGGGGAATCAGAAAGTTGCACTTTCGTGGGGAATCAGAAAGTTGCACTTTCGTGGGGAATCAGCAACACTATAAATAGGCATGTGGTTATGTCATTTCGTGGGAAATCAGAAATTGGTACTGAAGTGCTGCCGGTATTTTCTTGTAACCGTAATCAGTGTTAAATCAATATACAAGACGTTTAAAGTGTGAATCAAGCTGTTTCCAAGTCTATACGTCTGTTTCCGCCTTTCGTATAGATAAGAATCTTCTGAACGACTCGTTCGGGTCCGAAACCGATCCTACAAGTGGTATCAGAGCTCAGGAGGAAGAGATCTTGCCAAAACAGCCTGTTTTCATCACAATTTCTGTTTCTACACCATTCTTTTTCAAAATTTAAAACTTTTCACGGATAAAATTGGCCAAATTTCACATATGTTGTGCGTAAACATCTTTTAATCAATACTTAAAATTTTCAGCTTTAAAATCGACCTAAAACTTGTAATTTTTCATGATTTCTCTTCAATTACTCGAACGTATAATGACATCAGCAACAGTTTGAGTCTGATTTCGCTTGAAATCATGTTGTTTTGCCTGATTCCGCTCGAAACTTCAGCTTGATTCCGCTTGTAAGTGAGGTTCCGCTCGAAGTTTCCGTTTAATTCCGCTCGAATTGAGGTTCCGCTCGAAAAATAGTTGATTCCGCTCGAACACAAATGATTCCGCTCTAAAAAAATCAGATTTCGCTCGAATTGATTAGGCCTGATTTCGCTTGACCTGTCATTGTTTTGCGACCCAAGACAGATAATCGGTCCTATAAACAATCAATTGGTATCTTAGTTGTCGGACATTGAGTGTTGAAATTGTTGACTCATTAATTGAGTTGTCAGACACATTCTATCAGCCCAATACATGTTTTGATATTCAAGGCTGCATGTGATGTATTAAATAAATGCATTGACTGTCCATTTTGTATCGGCCCAAGATAATATTCATAATATCGGCACATGTGTTTACTGACTAGTGAATTGTGCGGTCAAATCAGTTTAATTGAAATTAATTGTTGGTTAGTGGATTAATTGAGGTCCAATGAAAAACTGTTGACTTTAATTGACAGCCCACATGACTCTCATTTGCGGCCCAATCATAGTTGTCAAAGTTGTCGATCATTATAAGCATGCATGTGTTTGTCGGCTACTTACATTTGAGGCCCAATCAGGAGTGTTACTTGAAAAATCATAAGTATGCATGTGTTACATTTGAGGTCAAATAAGATTAGATAAGTGTGCGGCCCAATCAGATTTATTACATATCAAGGTTGTCGGCTCATTGTTTACATTGGCCCAATAGCAATCAGTTGGAATCAAGTTGTCGGCACATGTTTGCATGTGAAGCCTTGCATGTGAATCAAGTTGTCAGCCCATGTGATCGAGATAAAGCGGCCCATTCATTCAGAGATCTCACTTCAACAACAGTGAAACAAGTCCACAAATCTTCGACACGAGTCTTAGATTGTTTTCATCAACACACACTTTTACGTATTCGTTCCGTTTAAACTGATCATTTGTTTGTTTGTCTGCAGGTATTTCCCGAAGTATCACCTGATTATTGAAACATGGAAGAGGATTTCTACAATGCATTTGATACACCGGTTGCTCCAGTTTCAGCTGCGTTATTGAAGAAATCATTTGATATGTTTGTAGCTTTAGAAGATGAAACAACAAAGATGACCACTGATAGATATTGTAATTTGGTATTAGAAATGGGAAGATTGAAAATTAAGAAAGATGATGATGAATGGGTTGATAAACTTGCAAATGCATTACCACACCAAAAATGGGGAACTTATATGTTGATTGTAAAACATATGAGGAAGTCTCAAGATATGAATCTGGCACAGTTTATTCAGAAAATTGAAGAGCATGAGCTGGATATCCAGAAAAAAGCAAAAGTTGAAGAAAGTTCAACAAAGGAAGCTGAAGGACAGAAAGCTGAAAAAGAATCTGATGAACCAGTGACTAAGAAAGAAGTTGAAAAAATAGAAGAAGTCGAGAAACTTGTTGAAGTTGAAAAGACTGTCTAAGTTGAAAAAATAGTTGAAAAAGTGGTTGAGGTCACTAAGCCTTGTGAAAAATGTTCAGAATCTTGCAAAGTTTGTGAAGAAAAAGACAAGAAGATTGCTGAATTAGAGAGGATTAAAGAAGATTTATTGTTTGATGTGAAGTATGTGAAGGAGTCGTACGATGTGCTGAACAGAACAGTTGATAGTCTGAAAAGGACAAATTCAGAAATTGAAAAAGCAAATGAAAAAATGAGCGCAACATTAATGATAAAGCAGAGTGTTATCAATGAGTATATTGAAGACTGTGCTAAGCTGAAGAAGGAATTAGAACTTGAAAAGATCGAGAGTGAAAGGATTAAACGATTACTGTTGAGTTATACTACTTGTGATTATCTGATTGATCGTGTTTATCCTACTGTTGCAGGTCTTGAGGCTTTCAAGAAGGATAAGACTGAAGATACTGATACTAGTAAGAAACCAAGTGTCAAGTATAACAGATGTCCGCCTCCTATCTTTGAGAGTTATTCCCCCAGGAAACCAAATGAGGAACGAGTAGACAAGGCTCTAAACATCAAATTAAAGTCCGAAATCACTGATGAATTACCAGACAATATTGATGTCACATTCACAGCGTCTGACACTGATCATGAGTCTAAGTTAGTTAAGAGAGTTGTCGATCAGGTGTTGGATATGGATGAAGAGTCAACGTCGGAGTCTAAGTCAGATAGTTCGAGTTCGTCTGAGAAGAGTCCGAGTTCACCGGTTAAAAGGGTTTATAATAAAGAATTCTTGTTATCAAAGAATAATTTGAATGATGAAATGTTTAAGGTTGCATATACCTTGAATAATTCAGACAAATTATTTTCTGATGAAGAATTCCCAATAAGAAGTGTTAAAACTGAACTGATCAAAAAGGTTTTCAAACTAACAGAAATTAATATTTCTGAAATAAAAGATTTAAATCTTTCTGCAAAACCTAAACCTTACACTTCAAGGATTCAACAAAGAATAAACAAGAAAATGGGTTATGGTTATGGTTATTATTTCCAAAAGAAATCAAACCATAATGGTAATCAAAAAGAAAAGTCTTGGTTTCATTTCATCAGAAAATTATAAAAATCAAAAAACTTATAAACCAAAAACAAAATTTGTTTCAGGAGGAAGTTCAGAGGATGAACAGAAGAAACCGTTCTGGAAGCAGTCAAACCAGGAGTTTCTTGCTGAAGTAAAGATGAATGTAAGAAAGTTTGCTCAAAGAGTTGACAGAAGAACTTGTTTCAAATGCCAGGAAGTTGGACACATAGCTTGGAATTTCCCCAAGACCAACTACCAAAAGCAGGAAGTTTCTTCTAACTCTGTTTTGAGAAAGACTTGTGTTGATAAGAAAGAACAACCTGTGAAAAATGTTAAAAAGTTTGAAAATTCTACTACTGAGGAAGGAGAAAGTTCAAAAAGGTTTTACAAAAGAAGATGTGATTTGAGTAAACAAAAGTGGGTGGTTAAAACAGATAGTTGTTCTGACAATGAATCTGATTCCATAAAATCAGAGGAGTCATTGGTTGAGAAAAAGATTGTGGGTTCCATTCCAGAAGTGAACGATGAGAATTTTCCTCAATTGTCAAAGGAAAATCTGATGTCGAAAGTTGGTAAGGTTGAGATCTCAAATCAATTCTTCGCTGATAAGGGAGAATTTGATGTTGAGAAGGCTTTCAATAGGAAAGTCAAACATATTTTTGGAAAGATGGTTGACAGGAAAGTGAAGGGTGCTCAAGAATTTTACAAATCAAAATGTTGGTGGGACAGATGTTTGCCGCCAAAATCATCCAAGGCTGGTCAGGCTTGGGTGATAGCATTTTCACCATAAATACCTGACTTGCCGGAGCTCCCAGGTTGGTAAGAGTGGAGCAGGAATCGGCATCTTTCTTGAAATGTTTGTTTGGTAAATCTACAGGTGATATCTTTAAATCGTTATATTTTGATTTTCATGTGATTATGGTTGGTGAGTGAACCTGTAAGTGGTTGAAAGAGGTTTTCATTGACAAATGGTTAATCAAGGTCATTAAGTTGAACTTGATTGGACCATACTTACAAGTGGTATTTTGGAGAACAAATGATGAGTTTATCCCCTAATCTACAAGTGGTTTGAAAATCAACAAAACTAATTTTCCGGAAAAACCATTTGATTAAAACAAACTTAAGTGTTTTGAAATCACAATGGGAAAATAGTTTGTTGTGAGGGGGAGTTCTGATTGTTTATGCCGAGTGGATGGCGATTTGAAGTGATTTGATATCAGTTGTCAATTTGTTTGTACAGTTTGTTTTCAAATTTTCCTTTAAATGTGTTTGCATTTTAGGGGGAGTAAAAATTTCACAAAAAAATCCAAAAACATTAGAAAATTTGAAAAAGCCAAAAAATGATAAATTCAAAAAATGAATTTTGTTGTATAAAAGAGGAAATGATAGTACATCAGTGGACGATCACGGCATGCTAAAGAATTGGAATGTTTAATGTGATAAACGATCTCACTGATGATGTGTCAGTAGGTTTTTGCACATTTAATAGATTGTGATGAGATATAAATCTAAATTTCAAGCTTGCTTAATTCGTGGGTAACATCTCTCGGATATATGGGTAACCCCCGAAATCTTGTTTAAAAGGTCCCTCTTTCTGAGATACTAGGTCTTTATGCTTAGTGATATCTGGGGTATTATCTCGGGACTTCTGCTGTATGGAAATACTGACCTAGTCCCCGTATAATACTTTCTGCAAATGCTTGAAACATAACGCAGCCCTCAGCTCAAATGATAACACAATAGAATTGATAATCATTGCTGTTGAAGAAAAGATCCTCTAAAGGGGACACACCAAAAGTCGAAGCCGTCATCTCTCTGCGTATACGGAAGGATCGACCTGAGCTCTCACGGCCCTCGCATCTAACCCCTTACAGATATCATCTAGGTATACTCACCTATAAGACTGAATATTGGGATCTGGATACGGGAGTATATTCAAGTGGTGGGACACGCGAATAAGTTTAAGTATCTAAAACATTAATCCTCGTATCTCGGTTCAATTGAACTTTGTATGAAAACTTAAGGGGACCTTTATACTGACAATCTAAGTGAATTGTTTAAAACTTAAAATGTTTAAAGCTTAACGGTGTTGGTGATATGTCTCAGAAACTGATATCTCTCACACAAACTCACAAAAATATTGTATGTAAATATTTCTTTTACATTTCATGTCTTTTCATTCAAAAATCGAAAAAGATTTTCGGTGTGTTTTAGCATAAATTTTTGAAAAATCCAAAAAGATTTTCGACAACTGATGTTGGAGAGCTGATTATCAAAATTCCAAGTGCTAAACATGATGAACAGGTTTGGGTGAATTTGATTGAAAAGTTTTTCAAAGAAAAGAAATTTATAGTGAGAAAATGTTTTTAAAAAATGATCACAGTTATTCTGGTTGTATATTGAAAGAAGGGGAGTCAGTGTTGGTGCATAGAATTTTAAATTTTGTTAATATCTTATTTTTATGAAATTTATGTTTTGGGTAGAGAATCTGCAGGTGAACCTGGTAGCTAGACTACAATCCCAGCACAAGTTGAGGGGGAGTCGGTTTGACAAAGAGCCAGGTTCTGATCCTGAATGTGCAGATGCTGATGAATTTAAAGAATCAAGAGATCTAATCAAGTGAATTAGAGTGGAACAGAGAGTTAGAGAAAGAATTTGGAAGCCCGAAGACTGATAAAGACTGAAGATGAGAAGACTCGACACTGAAGACTCGTCAACATCTGAGGGGGAGTCTGTTGGTGCATACATCTCTCGACTTCGTCTTGTATCGAGTCTAGTGTTAGAATGTTAAATTAGGGCACGTTGTACGAGAAAATAGGTTGATTTAGAGTTGATTTCCCATGAAATGGTTCCCATGAAATGGTGATTTCCCACGAAATGGTCATGACATTTTCGTGGGGAATCAGAAAGTTGCACTTTCGTAGGGAATCAGAAAGTTGCACTTTCGTGGGGAATCAGAAAGTTACACTTTCGTGGGGAATCAGCACCACTATAAATAGGCAAGTGGTTATGTCATTTCGTGGGAAATCAGAAATTGGTACCGAAGTGCTGCCGGTATTTTCTTGTAACCGTAATCAGTGTTAAATCAATATACAAGACGTTTAAAGTGTGAATCAAGCTGTTTCCAAGTCTATACGTCTGTTTCCGACTTTCGTATAGATAAGAACTCTTCTGAACGACTCGTTCGGGTCCGAAACCGATCCTACATCCAAGACCCAAACGCTTTCCAGTTTTGTCTTGAAATTTCTTTAGCCTCAAAGTGATCATGGCCATCTGCCATTTCAGATCCATTTCTTCCATGTCATCTAGATCAACCTGATACATGTCTTAAGCAGTGAACATCTCCTTCTTCAGTTCTCCAGACATCAAAGCTTCATAGCTGCTCAGAAACATGTTAAAAAGTGCCACGTTTTCAGTAGACACCTTCGACGCTTGTGTATCACCAACCGTGATAGTCTTCTCACTGGGTTGTGGAGCTTTCGATGCGCTTGCGAAAGCATTGGCGTAGATTAAGTCAGAAGCTGGTGGACTGATGCCACCTGAAGCAAGAAATGCCACATTCTTCAATCCAGCAGAGGTTTGATTTGACTTTGGTGCGCAACCAGCAGTGTTCATCTCTCGTTTGTTGACAGCCATTTCAAATGCTCTTAGATTGTTGATTAAGTCGGACAGAGTGACAGGATTTGGATTGTTGAGGAAATCCTTCTTGATCATCATGCATTGAAGACTCCATTCCTTAGGGAGTGAATCCAGCAGCTTCTTTATGGCAGCACGGTTTGTGACAGGATTTCCCGCCTTCTTCATTTTGGTCATCATATTCAGAAAGCAACTAATGTGATCGGAAAGACTTTCTCCACGAACTCCACAAAACATGTCGTATTATTTCTGCACCATGTCTCTCTTGCTTTCGATCAGCTCTTCATTTCCCTCATAATATTCAGTCAATGCATTCCAGAGTGCATTTGCAGTTCGGTGTTCTTCAAACATGTTGCAGTCATCAGTTGACAATGCCATGGTTAAGGCAGCATGAGCACGGCGATCACGTTGGATTAGAGCCTTGTCTTCATCAGTGAAGGTAGTTGCATCATTGTTAGCAACTACCGTATCTCCTCGAACAACCGTTGGAATGTGGGGTCCAGCGGTGACTGAGAGCCACAGATTGTAGTCCGTGTACTCGAAGAACGACTGAATACGAGTCTTCCAAGTGCTGAAGTCTTCAGCCCCTTTCAACTTTGGTGGCCTAGTAGTGGTTCCGGTCTCAAGTTCAGCTTGAGCAATTGGACTTAGCTAATTAAACGACATCTTGGCTTGATTTTGACAGAAGAAAGCTGATCAGAGGCTAAATTCGCTGACAGATCAACTGAAGATCACCTTCGCTGGTAACAGTACTAATTCCGCCGGAAATTAGAGAAGCACGAACTATTTCGCTGAAAGTCTTCGTTGGTCTTCTATCTTCGCTGGTACACGGAGACGTCCTGCACGAGCGAGCAAGCTACTTCCGCTGATACAAGTAGCACACACGTTAGTTTGGCTAATTCCGCCGAATACCGTGATAAGAACGTTGTGGTTCTATATCACAGTTCTCGAAGTCGCCTTCGATAATTTCGCTGCAGGGTCGTTTGATACTATTTCACCGAAAATCAATATTTTCGCTCGAGTTGTAATCGTCGAAATTAATGATCATGTGATTTTCTTCGAAAATTTGTTCGCTATGTTCAAAAGTATCATCGCTATATTCAAATTTAATTTCGCTATCTTCAAAACTTGTTCGCTGTATTCAAAATAATTTCACTGGACAGAGGGTTTATCACGAACTAAAACCCTCTAATCACTCAAAAACAGCTCAAAAACCTTGTTTTGATGCATCAAAATGTCCAGGATGACTCCCTAATCATACATTAACAACAACCTATCGATTAAACACACCAAATCAATCCATTTTAAGTCCAAAAATTTGAAAACTTTGAAACTTTAAAAAAAAACCTTCAAAACTATGAAAAATCTCAACAAGAACACAACAATCAAGAGCACTAAGACTCTGATACCAAATTGTAGATCCCAATATCAATCCGGATCACAATGGTTGGTTGTTTTAGTCCAAAACACCTATTGATTAAGTGTTTGAACTATGAAAAAGTTAAGAGTAATCAAGAATGAAGTTGAAGCTAATGGATTGATGAATACAACAAGTGTTGTATTGAATCCAAACAAGAATGTAAATCAATATAGCACCTTGGATATCAGATTTGAGCACACTAACAAAGATTGAATGTATACAACACTTCTATTCATCAAAGGAGCCAAAAGCTTGAAATGGTTGCAATGCTTGGGCTATATATAGTGCCTGACCTGCCAGCAAATTTATAAATTTGCTGGAATCTTAACTACACCAAGTCAAGATTTCTAATTCTATGGAATTACAAAATATGCCCCTATACTATTAGATTAGCTACAAACAACTATAAAACTAATCCAGCACAAGTATGAACGATCTCAAAAGTTCCAACACATATAACTTTTGTTTAATGAAACAACTGTAGATAATTATTTTCTTTGTATCGTAAACTATCATATAACTTTTGTTAATGAAACCACCGTGGATAATTATTATCTTTGTATAGTAAACTAATTCGAGTACCGGTATCATAACAAACCAATTTGTGTTCAGAATAATGTATTTTTTTTGTCGTTAACTATACCGATTGACGACATCGTACCGGTAATGAAACAAATCGATCTCGACTAAACAACGACAATGCCAGTATCAGTATCGATATTATAAGTTTATAAGAAGAGGTTTCTATATTCCTTTTTTTCTACTTTTCAACACATATAACCCGTAGTTGGGAACAAAAGGCAAAAAAACGAAGAAAAGTCACGGATGCGTTTTTGGACCTATTTAATGTTGTCAAATCAATAGCAGTTGGATATAATACCTAACTTTTTAACCCGATTTAATTTTATCATCTATATATAATATGTAATACGTCAAACATACGTCATACATGACACATAACTTTTGAGCCCAAATCTCAAATGACGTCACAACGTTACAGACATCTCGAGAACTAATGAGGTACAAACCACCTTGTACCAAGAAACCGTATATAGGCTTAATTTCTTAAAGGTGTACGTGATCATCTAGGAAACATTTGTGATACGCTATACGAACTAGTGACTTGTAGAGAACTTGTTACAAAAGGATTCACCGATTGTTTGCCTCCGGATTTTGTTGTTTCTAGCTTACTACCGCGGTTAGAGGATGAACGCGGTCGGTATATCCCCGGTTCGGTTAACAATCTTACGTTAAGTCTGACTGACCTTGAGAGCATCTCAAGTACTTGGCTCATTGAGGGTCTTTGGTTTGAAACCGCTTGTGTGCAAAATAATGCAACTGTAATGAAGCGCATAACCTCATCGTCTGGATAATTTGTTAGGTCGGGGTCAACCAGATCTAGAAGTCTTTCTTCGTCTTTCAGCTTCCACGCCTACAAATTAATATTGTAATGCTATGTTATGTTATGGCATGTCATGTCATGTCATACAGTTTCTATTCTATGAAAAACACAAGTATCTATATTCAGATCATTAAATAAATCACTAATTTGATAACCGCTAGCAAAACAAACAAATGCTAAAACAGTTATAGAAAGAAAGCATTCATTCAGCATGCCGAAAAAAGAAAAGACTATTCATGAAAATCGTTACATACCCATTCGACAAGACTCAAGAGTTCCTCCCTGAACGCCGCTTTACTGCTACTTCTACAACTTATAACTTCCAGCATAAGTACCCCAAAACTATATACATCTACTTTCTTTGTAAGTTGTCCTAACAATGCATATTCAGGAGCCAAGTATCCCCTATCATATACATTCAGACACTCAATTATTATATCAATGAAATGGAATAAATATATATGGTGAACAGTTGAGGATCCAGGAACCATTTTCAGGGGGTTTATTTTGGTAGATTCTCATTAATTCTTACTAATTTTTTTTTTTAAATTATACAGGGTTCTCACTAATTTTTTCCATTTTTTTCAAACCGAAGGGCCTGTGGTGAAATTAGATTTCTTACATTGTTCCAGCAACCCGGGTGCTAATATGGGTGACATTATCCGGGAAAAGTCTTGCAAGCCCAAAATCTCCTATTTTGGGATTAAAGTTTCTATCAAGAAGTACATTGCTGGCCTTTATATCTCGATGGACAATACGCGGTTCAGCTTCTTCGTGAAGAAATACAAGACCCGAAGCGGTGCCTTTGCATATACTAGCTCTTGTAGCCCAGTCTAGCTCCACTTGTTTCCCTCGTGAACCTACAATTTCATAACTTTACTCTTATTTGCCTGCCTAAACATAGATTGATCACAAGCCTTCCAGTTCCATATTGTCATTTTGTTCAAGAAAATTAGCTAATAGTTCATATTTAGAAAGAAAGTAAGCCATGTGGTGGTTGAAAAGTTATACCAAGTATGGCGTTAGCAAGACTGTTGTTGTTGAGGTACTCATATATCAGAATCCGGTTGCCGTCCTCGACACAGCAACCGATGAGTTGAACAAGATTCGGATGCTTAATCCTCGAGATCATATTAATTTCAGTCAAGAATTCGATGGTCCCTTGTTTAGATTCAACAGAAAGAGACTTGATAGCCACCTGAGTGCCATCTCTGAGAACCCCCTTGTGGACAACTCCAAAACCGCCTCCGCCGATCTTATTCTCGGGGTGAAAGTTTCTGGTGGCTGATCTTAATGAATTGTACGAGAATTGTTTAACGTTGTTGGTAGCAATTTCTTCTAACCAACATAACATAACGTAACATAACATAACATGAGTTTCAGTACAATTATTAACAAAAACTTAATCATGTGAAATAATGTCTTACCATGTTGGGGATTTTTACTTTTGGCTTTACATGAATCAAAAGCACCAAAACAGCCAATACCCATTGCTTTACTACCACCTGATTCTCAATTAATTTACCCATTCATCTCTTAGATCTTCATGAGACAAATTGATTAAAACTAGAAGATGATACCTGAACTCAAGAGGCAATGATTGAAAGATACTTACACTTGATTTTTAAATGGGGCAAAATATTTAATGATGAAATAATTGATGTAAACAAATCGCCAATGGTTTCTTATGGGAAGGGGAAGTTGACAATGAGGGACAGGGAGGAACCACCAAAATATCAAGTTTTACATTTAAGGACATAATAATTTACATAATATAACTAATGTCGTTTATGAAATATTAAAATATGTAAATTAAGTGAAAAAAAAAAAAACAGGGAGACGGATGAAATGATTTTGAGGGAATGAAATGCATTTTGGAATGAACGATTCCATTCCATCGACCAATTATATGAAAAGATAAAAATGTAAAATAGTAAAAGATATATTCGATAATCTCAACGGACATTATACATGACAGTTATACACAACTAGTTGTGTATAAATGTTTATTTTGGTCATAAAAATTATTTTAATGAATATGCGTGAACTTTATAAAAATATTTTGTTTAGTGTAGTATGAACAAATTGTATAATATTGTGCTCTAACAAAATCCAAAGCAGATGTAACAACCGGCAATATCATTCTTATTTTAAAGATAATCCATATTAAAATTGAAGCCTTTGCTTAATATAATTTATTGCTTGATTAAGCCAATTAAAAGTTATAATGAAGTATACTTCCATTTTTTTAAAATTATATATGACACATGAGAATAGTAAGTCAACCAATAAATTTGTAATTATAGGCCTACAGATCGAAATAAAATTATGACCCACCCAAATAGTAAGATGAAAGGGACAGGCTGCTATTCCTTAGTACTTTAAAGCTTGCCTTTTGACTTGTGATGGCGTTTCTTTTGGGTGGTTAAAATTTAATTATTACACATCGTATGGTCTTAGAATCAAGAAAATCTAAAGCTATTTCACACGGGAAAGTATCACTAAATCTACCTTTATTATATGACTGATTCAACAAAGGTTAAGGGAGGATATATGTCAATTCATCTCCATTTTCGTATCAAATCCTAAACCGGTATAATAGTCAACATACAATAAATCCCTGAACGGCCAGCCCCGGACGACTGGATGGCCAGGCATAGATTGGTTCAGAAACTGTGAAATAAGAACATGCAATTAAGAAGGAACCTAGTTGGAAGAGTATCGCCCGGACAAAGGTCAGACGTCAATCGCCTGACACTTTGTTAGTAAAAAGAGCTAAGGAGAGTGAACAAAATATTGGATTGGACGGGGCCTCGTCAAGGGGTTAAGGGGAAACGACAACACCAAATATTTGCACTGGGTCACTAAAAGATGATTCAACAAATAACTTCTCAGACATTGAAAACCAAAGATCTCAACAATTTACGAAGATAATAATTTTGATTAATTTACATGCAGATAAATTTTGTTAGAAATTATTTTACATGAAACATGTTAAAAGTAATTTACTATGTGGGTTAGTTTTGTAACCAAATTTAACATATCATCAATACTTTAATACATGGTTTTGGTCAGATACGTGGTTGTGTGAGGAGCCGTTAAAAGATAAATTCCCGAATTTATTCACTCTAGAAAGGAATAAATGGGTGCTTGTTTCTAGTCGGCTGACTTTACAGGGGACTAATCGGGTTTTTACATGGGAGTGGAGTCGGTCACCTACTACTATGGAGGAGGTAAACAATAAACACCACTTGGAGATATTATTACAACAGGTTCGGATAGGAGTTACTCAAGATGCTTGGGTTTGGAGCGATGGTAACGAAGATGGCTTCATTGTCGCAGCGGTAAAAAAATGGTTGCGGGGATCGGAGACCGATGACGTTCGTAGTGGTTTTAGTTGGAGTAAATGGCTTCCCATGAAGTGTAACATCTTCATGTGGCGTGCTTTTCTGGATCGTCTTCCCACTAAGATGGCCCTGATGAGACGAAATATCACGGTGGATAATCATTTATGTGTGTGGTGCGAGAGCAATGATGAAACGGTCGAGCATATTCTTATAGGTTGTCGCATATTAGCGGGAATTTGGAACGAGATATCTAGATGGTGCAGAATTTCAGGGATGTTTGTGTTTCATGTTAATGACTTTGTGGAAATGCACGACCACTGTGCCATGTCGGGGAATAAGAAGATGGTGCTTCATGGGATTATTATTATTGCGTGTTGGGGGATGTGGAGGGCGGGGAATGAAAAAGTTTTTTCGAGTAAGGATCCAAATATAGTGGAGATGATCGCGGACATCAAGACATTAGGTTTTTTGTGGTATAAACATAGGTTTAAAGGAGGAGTAATTGATTGGGATCGATGGTGTTCTTTCGATCTGATGTAATTATCTATATTGTGGTTTTCGGCTCGCTTTTTCTGTCTTGGTAATAGTTGGCCTTGGTTTGGTGGTTTAATAAAGTCATTTTCAAAAAAAATGAATAGTTTAATAGCTAGAAAAAGAGACAAATGTTTTCTTTTAATTTCAAGCTAACTTGTATTTTCTAATAATTAACCAATAATTTTATCTAAAGTCGTTTGTATGACCAAATGTTAGCATATATACAATAAACTTCAACTTTGGTAAGTGGTTTATTATCTATATATACTATATAATAAAGTAAATCAATAGAAGACACGTACCATTCATTAGAGGTATCTATTTTTTTCCTCTCAATTTTCTACTTAATTATGAACAATCACTTTTTAATTAAAGCATTTATTATCTACTTAATTATGAATAATTATTTTTAATTAAAGTTAATTATCATATCATTATCTAAATAAAACATCAATATCTATTTATATTTATCTATATTTATATCTATCTACTAGACTATAGACCCGCGTATTACACGGGCTGTTTGTATATATGTATATATTATAAATCTCTAAATACATCATAGAACATAAATTACATTTTATATATGATAGCGCAAACGGTCAATTAAAGTCGTATTTTATCGAAAAGATTCAACTGAGTAACATATTTCATTTAAAAAAACAAAAAATTGAAATGACAAAATGTGTCAAAAGTGTTTGAATGCTATTGTTTTATTAGAAAGAAATCATATGTCATACTTTTGATAATATGTTTTCGTTAGTCATTAACAATACATCAAACATTACAAAATGTCTATATATAAAAAATAGAATGCACAAAAGTTGTTGAAACGTTTGTCTAACATGACTCATATCCTTTTGACCCGTAAAAAATCACCCGTTTTGACATTAACCTGTTACAACCTAAAAAGAATGATAAATAAGATTCAAACGTTTTCCAGTAAAAGAGAAACAAAAATTCTATTACAAATATGTGATTGAACTGAGTAGTTCATAGTACTCACCTAACGCATAAATTATTGTAAAATACAATAAATCGGAAACCACAACTAATATGTGGAATATGAAAATTATAGACCATATGAAAAAAATTTAAGCATAATTATTCATTTTAAAAAGTATTAAAATCATAGGTTTTAAAATTACAGATAACCGCCGTTAAAAGAAAAGTTAAAATATTATTTTAATAAAAACTTTAAGTATTTTTTTAATTATCAATCTTGAATTTTAATTAATATAAATATCAATAGCATAATATTATTATTAATAATCATTAATTAGAATTAGATATTTATTAAATAATCATATTATTATTAATGATTTGAATAAGAAAATGCCATGTGGCATTAGTTGAAATTTTGAATAAGAAAATGACATGTGGCATTAGTGGGAGTTTTTTATTAGATTTAGAAGATATCTATATAACTAAATCTAATCTTCTAATCTAAATCTACATTCTAATAAAGGATTCCAATTAATATCACACATTCTCTTCTTTAACCAAAATTTTTTTTTCATATTTTTATTAATTTTTTTTAACAATTAATTAATACATGAATATCATTTCTCTTTATCAAGAATAATAAAATTAATTAGTAAATGATTCTAAATAAATAATTAATTAATTAAAAAGATTAAAAAAGTTTAGTTAGTTACAATCATTACACGGGTTTGTGTAGTACCCGAAAATTAATTTACATATTTATAATATTTACGCATAAATATTAACGTATCAATATAACACAATGAGCGATGGATATATTTAATTGAAATATGTTATAAATTGTAATATAGTGAGGAGTTTGTCATATAATAAAACTAAAATGATTAACCTTTTAATAATTAATAAAAGAAGTTTACCCTTTTTTTAATAATTAAGGATTCCAAATAATGTCAATCCGTCTAATACACAGGTTTATAATACAAGTGTAAAAATTAGGGTTAATTTTGTATAATAGTAACCAAGTTTCAAGAGTGTTCTTATTAGGTCACTCATAAAATTTTTGTTCCAATTAGGTCATTCAAGTTTCATTTGATGTTTCAACCATAGCTATTTTACCTAAATAGAAGCTCATCTATCCTACATGGCATTTATTTAGATTTTTTATTTCAATTTTTTTGACATGGCACATAAATGCCAAATGGATTAGAAAAAAAAATGCGAAATAGATTTAAAAAAATTGTAGAGAAGTTAAAAAATGCGAAAAAAATTAAAAAAAAATGTGATTCTTTTTTTCAAAACTTCTAAAAAGTAATCAAAATTTTAATAAAATAGTGAAATATAGTTAGATGTCAGTAAATTCTTAATGAAAGAAAGTACTAGTTACTCCTACACCAAAAGCATTTAAATTATAGTCATAAAAAAGATAAACAACTAACAATAAATAAATGTCATATAGGACTATGACCTGCTATTCAGGTAAAATATCTAGCATTAGAACACCAAAATAAAGTAAAATGATCTAATTGGAACAATAAATTTTATTAGTGACTAATTGGAACACTCCTAAAACTTCATTACTATTCTATGGCATATTCTCTAAAAATTAATTAAAAGTTTATAATTTATGTTTTTCTTTTTTTATATTCATCCTTTGTGATGTAAATGTTTTCAAAAATTGTTACGTATCACTCACTTGAATATATTAGTAACAAAATACTAGTTTACTTATTTATTTATTAAACTCATAATAATTATAAGCAACAAATTAATCATATTATATTTCTTAGAACTATTTGTTTATGATATTATTTATTTATTCAATCTGTGTAATATATAGGTTTCTAATAGTATATTTCAATTGTATTTAAAGTTGCAATATTATAATTATTATATATATAGACACACGTCTTTTAATTTGATAAAATAAAAGTGCAATTCTAAGGGTGGAGGGTATGGTTCAATCACTCTATGGTGTTTGAGTTATTCTTTACCTAATAATAGCATGCTATGTCAAGTCCCTATTTCACTCCTCATTTTGCACTCAATCAGATGGTATAGTTCAAACATTTAGAGAGTGGTAAAATTTGAAAAAAATTTGTGATTGGTTGAAAGGGGTTGGGACCTACCATTAAACCCCTCTCCCTCCTCATTCCCTCCTCTTCCCGCATCGGTGATTATACACCGAAAACATTCAAACAATCGGTGACTCAAACAAATGGGGGTGGTTTCCGATCGATAAAAGGAGTCACCGAAGCCACTCCCCCAAACCATATCGTGTACCCTAACTACCCATTAAAAAAAATACGACATTTAGTTTTAAACCCTCTTCTTTTAAATGAGTGGTCAATTTGTGGTGACCACAAATAAAGCGATGTCTTTATTGTAACATGATATTTCATTTAGTTTGTGACGTGTATGATGAGAAAAGTTACAAAGAGGTAGTTGCCAGTCACATAGCTTAACGTGATGTAAGAGGAAATGACGATCGATCATAACTTTTAGAGATATATGAGAATATATGAGATCAGAAAGGTGTGGCGTTTTTCTTAATCAACAAACACGTTTAGCTAAATAGGTCATGTTCGAGTCAATCAAACTAGTTCACAGTATTTTATATCAGACGATAATAATGAAAGAAGCAACAGTCGAGAGTAGTTTAAGGTTGCCATTGGTTTGTGGTAGAATATACATCAAGGCAAGGCCGGCCCTTAGAATTCGTGTACCATGTTCGAGCTTGAAAAAACGTGCGCTTAAGCTTTAACAAAATTAGATATTTGACTCACTAAAGGTCTAAACGTAATGCTAATAGGCTAATAACTAATCTAAACAAAAAAATAGTTTTGTAAATGGGCCTATGTTGGTGTTTGTATGAGTATACCCTATCAATTTATTTTACATATACATAATGGATATTTTTTTTTGAAATATCAAGCCCTTTGAAATATCGGACCCTGACCTGTTGTACTCCCTGCCCACCCTTAGGCCGCCCATGCATCAAGTTTGATCAGCATTTGTTTCTGTATACAACGGGTGTTCAATATGTTGCTTTGGCATGTTAAGGGAAATGGATATGATTGACTGGATGAGACTTTGCAATTTGCATAGTATTGTCCGTCTCATGTATTACAAATATTGTTCGTTTTACCCATGAAGAGCTCACATATTTTTTGCTTGCCCAAGTGAATATTTTTCGGGAGGTCACTCATCCTGATTCTCCGCCCCCCCTAAGTATGCTATACTGTGAAGTTCTCTTATCCACTATTAATAAGCCCAAAACACGTTGGTGATTTAAAAGGCGTGACATTATTTATAAACCAAAAATCTCTCATGTTCATGGCCGATATGGAATTTATTTAGGTGTTACAAACAATTTTAATTTATTTAGGTGTTGCAAACAATTTTAACAAAGGATAGTTAATGTCTAAAGACAGCAATGTGAATATATGTTGAATTAAGTTTAAAAAAAAATATGAAAAAAAAAAACATCACAGTCGTCGACAGATTACCAGCTTGAACACGGTACCAAAATCACTTGTACCTACTGCCGAATTATTATAATTAAAATTAGGTTTTATCCCAAATTCTACTATGTAGAAAGTCAGTGGCAAAGGTCACTAACAATCCACCTTAAAAATTACAGTTTTTTCCTTTTATGTATTTTCTATTTTGGCTTCCTCAAAATTTTTCATTTTAGCTCCCTTATTTTTTTTAACTAATTTGTTTTCCTTCTAAAACTTACACAATAACAAATCTATCATCTAAATTTCTAACTTTTCACTTTTACTTCCTTGGGTTTTAATTTTTTTTTACCTTTGTGTTTTTAGTTTATATCACGTTTACATGTTGCTATAAATTCGGAACGGGTAGTTGGTTCGCCACAACTTAATAAATTCGTTTAACCGTACTGTATCTTTATACGTTTCTTTCTTGTGCTTAAACACGTTAATGTCACCGTGTCAACGCACTTAACGAATGATAATGTGCCCTTAAATGTCACGCCACAACGCACGAGCACCTTATTTTCATTCTTTAACTTAAAAAAAAAAATATTTCCTCACATGCTTATTTTTATGGACATTTCAGTACATATTCATGTATCGGCATTGAACGTAAACAGTACACATTTACGTTTTGACCTAAAGTTTTCCTAAAAATGAGTCGGGTCTAATATAATACGTTTTCATGCCTATTTTTATGTATGTTTTACGTTGTTATACGTTTTGATGTAAACACTTAAATTTCTCACATGCTCATTTTTATATGTACATGTCAATATAAATTCATGTTAATGAACATGGTCAAATATAATATGTTTTCGTGCTTATTTTTATGTATGTTTTTAGTTGGTTTATGATTTGACATACGAGTCACTATGCGTATTGATCTCACTAAGTCTTAATGAAAATGTAAGGGTTGTGTAGTAATTAGGTGGAACCCCACTAAGTGAACCAACCCGGTTTGGATTTTGTTATTTGATTTAAATGCTTATATAAGTTACATTGATTTACATCGGACACGTCAAAACACACGTTTTTATATGATCGACACATTACATAACACTTGTGCTAATCTATTTGATGTTTGCAATGTACCCGCGACGCAACGCGCGTGACCTTATTACTAGTTATACCAAAAATTAAGCCAAATGAGACCTGAACGTCAGCTATTGGTAGATGGACCCCGTAAATAAACTGTTAGTATTTTTTTAAGTATATCTATTTCGTTTTTCAAAAAATATTCGATTTTTCAGCTATCTATTTTGTTTTTTTTACATGTGGTAAAAGAGGGGTTGAGCAAAAGTTTTGTTTATGATTTAACTAGGTTTTTACTCGGGATTGCTTCCCGGGCTTGGGAAACTTAGTTATATTAATTACTATTTGTTACTAATACGACCACATTACATCAACCATCTCATTCGATTCAACAACAATGTCTTCAAATCACCGGATTAGATCATGAACGCATATTAGAGGTCAAACAAAAGCACAACAGGACCACATGAATAATATCAATTCCACTTTTACTTCAATGCACTTACATGATAGGGTGATTTGGGATTTTGTAAAAATATTTGTTTTTTTACTTCTTTACAAAATAAGATGTTTACCAAAATTCAAACAGATGTTGACCAAAAGTCAATCAGATGTTGAGCATAAACACTGATTCTATAACAACTGACACTACAGACACTGATTATATTCAAACTACTGATACATAAACACTCAATCTTCATTCCATTGTTGTAATCTAAGCACTGATGTTGAGCATCAGTGCTTTCTTCAAAGGGTGATCAGACACTGAATGGACAATGCTTTGATCATCAACAATGCTTGGATCCCATCAGTAGTTTGAGCTTCAATCTTTATGCTTCATTAGTGCTTTGACTTAACAGTTGTTTACAAGACCAGTACTTAGAGTATATCAGATGTTGGAGCCACTGTCAAGGGGAAAGCTTAGTGTAAACATTGCTTATTATGGATCTTGTTGTACTGAACCAGTTTTGGCTTTTATCATCTGTTCCTCTGTAGGGTTCAATCCCAACAATCTCCCCCTGGAACAGATGATGCCAAAACCATTCATTATTGAAAATCTTTATTGCCTCATTAACAGTTCCCTGACTTGTCCTTTGAATTGTAATTCAAAGTCAATGGAACTTGTATCATCCTCATCCCTGCACAGTGTAAGCTCAAGGAGATCTTGTAGATCTTCAACACCCAGGCCAAGTGCTTATTCCCTTGATATGTACTTCACTTCACCATTGGATCTAAGTAGAGTCAATACGTAGGTCTTTTGATCAGACATCCACTTTAGTATTTTTGAATCCAATAGGTTTCTTGGGAGATTCTTATTTGTAGATGAGTTTGAAGATGGTGGCCTGCTCAGGACTTTGTTGGCTGTATGATGAAGCTTTGTTGAGTTGTCATCTTCAAGTGCCATTCTCTTGATGCCCTCTTTAAAATACACAGCTTCTTGTTTTTTCTCTTCTGCATCAGTCATCTTTTGCCTCTTTCTTTGGTTTAACATAATGACAGAGGATCTGATGATATGAACAGTGGTTCAGAATTGTGGACCTGCTTCTTTGACTTGTCAATAGTTTTGTAATCAGGCTTCTTTGGAAGGCTAGGATCTGTTTCTCTCCTTTTTCTCATCCTTTCACAAGCTTCATCAGTGTACTGCTTTGTCCATTTTGCTATGGCCTTGGCAGTTCCAACCTTTGCATCAACCAACTCTTGTTTCTTTCTTTTATACTCCAAGGTAAGATCATCAATAGCCTTTTTTTGTATTTACGCCAGTTTGGTGCTGACCTTTTCATGGTTGGATCTCTTTTTATTCTTTCAATTCTATTGAGTTCTATCTTGAGACCAACAAGTGGCCAATCTTGGAATTGTTCTTCCTTGGCAGGGTAGAACTTCTCACTCATGATTAGTGCCAGAATGTCTTTTCTCATATCCTTTTGCAGGCCAACTTCTGGTAGTAAATTTGACATTTCTTTACTCAAATCTCTAGCATAGTCTTCCAGGAGCTTGACTTTGGTGAGTAAAAACTGATAATGACTTGAAACCACATTGTCATTTTCTCCTTCGCATTCAAGTCTAGCTCTTATTTTAGCTTGTCTAGCTTTTAGTTTTAGATATCCATCCTTGTTTTTTGGATCTCTAAAACCAACCAGAGAAGGGAATTTCCTTTTTGAATGATCATCCACTGTGTAGAACTGCCTCATTTCATTCTTTACTGCATGGAGTTCCAGTGGATAATTGGCAGCTACTGGTGTAGTATCTGCAGAGTCATATCCTTGAAGAGCTATTGGATCTTTGATTGGATTGACCAACTTTGGAGGAATGAAAGATTCAGGTTTGGTGATTTTGTGAGGTACAGATGAAACAGGATCAGGTGCTGGTATGTCATCATCATGCACTTGAAACTTTTTTCTTCTAGTATACACATTTTCAGGAGGAGGTGTTTCTGTTTGAGGTTTTGGAGCAAAAGGAATTATGGCTTGGGAAGGATTGTTTGAATTGGTAGGTAACTGATTAACAGTTGTTGAAACAACTGGTGTCTCAACCACTGTTGTCACTACAACTGTTGATGTATCAACAGTTGTCTTTTGCTTTAAGGCAGGTGGTGGTTTTTGTGATGATGGTTTTGTTTGTGGTGTTTGAGTAGTGATGGTGTGTGTCTGACTAACAGTTGTTGAAACAACCGGTGTTTCAACCATTGTTGCCATTACCACAGATGATGTGTCAACTATTGTCTTCTGCCTTTTGGCAGGTGGTATTGGTGGTGGTGAAGTGATTTTTGGTAATGGTGATAAGGCAGTGGATGTAGTGTGTGTTGAAGTGGTAGTGGTGGCAGTTGTTTGGATAACAGATGTTGAAGCCACTGAAGTAGCAACAACTGTTGATACAACAGGTGTTTTAACATTTGTTAGTTTGGAAGATTGATGTGTGGAGCTTTTGGAAGGTTTGGGAGTTTATTTTGTGGATTTGGGAGGTGTGGTTTTGGGTTATCTGACTTTTCTAGTAGACTTTCTTATGGGCTGAGGATTTTCTTGATCCTTTGGCTCAGAAGTACCCTGCTCATTCATCTCCATAAAAACTCTCTTCTCCTGTTCAAACCTTGCTTTATCATTGCCTCCATATCCTTTTTCACCCTTGCTTTTACATCAGCAATGGCATATAAGGTTACATCAACCTTTTTGCAACCATCTGGCAAAGGGATGTCTGCAAGCATACTTGAATTATCTGGTGCAATGTACAGACCATCTTCGTATCCCTTTTTCTTCAGCTGCCTCATTTTATCCCCCTTTTTGGCATCATTTGGTGGTGGGTTGTCCACAAAGATGATAGAGGGGGGAGTAGTTCCAGTGGTGTTTAGCAAGTGAGCCTTGATGGCTTTTATATCTGCCTGGGTGTCTTTGAACCTAGCTTCCATGATATTTCTGATCTTTTGAACCTGAATTTCATGTTGTTGATCAACATTTGCTCTTTGTTGGTGACAGAGGTTGAAATAATGCCCAAAGGTCAGTGGGAGCAGGTGGTGCCTGTTGTGTTTGTAACAACTGTTGCAGCATGGTTTTGATTTCTGCAAACAGATGTATCCAGTTTGTTAACCCTCTCCGTCAATTATCGGTACATTAAACCATCACCCAATTTAATGGGATCATCTGATTTCCCACCAGAGGTGGTTGTAACAGTGGTTGACTGAGGGAGAGTTTCCCAAAAGTCATCCCCTGTTGCCCTTTTTTCTTGGTACTGGGGACTTCTTTCCTCAGCAGAGGTTACCAATCTAAGCTCACTAGTGAATACAGGATACACACCAGTGTTTAGAAAGGTTCCCATAGAAGAAATGGCCTTCAAGGAAGTCTGATTGATGAAACTACTATCCAAGTGTAAACCAGTGGGTTCAACACTTATAGTAGCTGCTTCACTTGAAGTACTGATAGGAAGTACTTGTACATCCTACAGTGTAACCTCCTCAGGTGTTGTTGGTGGGTTAGCAATGATAGGGAGCTCAGACTCAGTCACTTTCTGTGGCATGCTCTCAGTGATAGGTGGTTGAGAGGAACTGATTGCTGTCTGAGCTATATCAAGTGCATCCAACAAAAGTTTTGTTTGTGGTGGAATTGTGGCAGTGAGTATAGGAGTGGAAAGAGAATTTGCCCTGGGCAGTGGGCTGTGGATGATGGATTCAAGTGAGTCCAGAGCAACATAATTTGGTGTCCCTATTCTTACAACCTGTTCTTTTTGAAAAAAAGCAGGAGGAGTTTGAGGCTTAGGTTCAGATCTTTCTACCATCTGCTGTGAGGAAGTAGCAGCAGTGGTTTCTGGTGATTTTGTGTTTTCATTGGCAGTTGCTCTGGGATCTCATCTTCTAGAGTTGCCTTTGTTTTAGGTTTGGGGGGATTTTGTGTTTTCTTTTGTCTTGGTCTTTTGGTGGATTTAGGTGTGGGTTTCACAGCAGTTGTTTTGCTGCTGTAATCACGTTGAGCAGTGGGCTCAGCAGCAGGTGCCTGAGGAGCAGTGGTAGCTGCTAAAGTCTGCTCGGGAGCCTCTGCTTGTGTTTTGGACACTTTTGATAGCCTTGTAAATGTTTCAGGTGTAAGGCCATTTATTTGAAAAGGTTCACCCTGGATGAGTACATGAGCATCATCCTTTCCAAATTTCTTTTGAAAATAAAAGCTTAGGAATCTTGGAAATAGTAAAAATGATTTGCTAGTAACATTTTTGACCAAGTCATCAAAGATCTCCTGTGAATAGTTAAAGTTTTCCCCATGCAAGATAGCATAAGCCAGGTATTGGATCTTTAATGGAATTTCATTGAAAGTAGTGGTCTTATTAGAAACACACATTAAGAGGGTATAAAACAAAAACCTTGTGGCAGGGGGAAAACTGCCTTTTTGCAAAGTGTATTTTTTCATTTTCTTTGCATACCCTCTTTCTAAAAAATCTGTTTGATACTCTATTTTATGGAAATAAGTTTTACCTTGAAGATCATTGAGTTCAAACACTTCAGAGATGGTTTGTGGTGTGATTTTAACTTTAACACCCTTTATCGAGGAATTGATGGCTATGGGTGTTTCATCTTGAGATTCAAGTTTTGCATTTTTCCAAAATTCCCTCTGGGTTGCCAAGTAAATCAAAGCATCAGAAGTCAAAAAAGTTTTGTACTATGAAGACGAAAGAGCATCTATGACAGAATTGAACGTTTCAGTGTTACTTGGTTTTGTCAACAGACCCAAGTAGTTATGGGGAGCTTTGTATGGAATTTCTATAGCCTTTTGAGTGGATTTCTCAGATGATGAAGACGGTGATTTTGCCATTTGAGGAAGAAGGACGATGAGGAATTTTGAGAGAAATGGAGGATAACTGCTTTGAGAAAGGAATTTTGAATTCGATTCGACGGTAAAAACCCTGTTTAGGGGTTTTATCAGGGTTTTAGAGGGTAAAAGTGAATGCTGACGTGGCAGCGGTTACAAAAGATCTGACCGCTATGTACTGTCCACGAGCCAACCCCTGATGAGTAATGTAAGACAGTTGTTTTATGTAGCCACTGATGGAGTAATATCAGTGGTTGCAATGGTTACAATGAAAACAGTGGGAGACTTTAAGCTATCAGTGGATAGCCTATCAGTCCTGATGGTGCAATGTTGAGATTATTAAAATAAACTATTACAATGGATTTTTAATTTCCTGAAAACATTTTAATGCTTATAATTCATGAAAAACTTTCATTTTAACTATTTGTAAGATGCATGTTGAGATTATTAAAATAAAGTATTACATAGAAAAATAGAAATTTAATGAAATATTTATAAAGTATTACACGCTAAAGTTAACACTTGTTAGGATTTCGTAGGTAAAATTGTAACGATTAGGTAAAATTGTAATTTCATTGTAATTCTATTTTTAACTATCAGTGGATAGCCAACAGTGATTGAAACACAGATGTTTGGTCACTCAGTGGTCAACAAGAAAAATGAAGAAACAGAGGTTGTCTTTCAACAGTGGATAACATTTAACAATCAGATGTTTGAACCAAAACAGTGGTTGTAACAGACTTTTAAGGATTAATGAAAACTATCATTTTTAACTATTTTGAGGATGTTAGACGTTATATAGATGTTTGACCTTAAAAAGAAGTTGGCCCATAAACAATTGTTTGCAAAAAAAGGCCAATTTAAAAAATACTATACCCAAACAATGAAAATGAGCAGCTTAATAATCAGTTAGCATGCTGGGGTGATGTGATAAATACAGTTACATATAAACATCTCGGTGATATGAAATCTAACAATCTAACAAAGTATAAACACTGATGTGATAAATACTGTTAACATAAATAAAGGTATAATATCTACTGTTGATGTTGAACCACTTTTGTTGTTGGGCAGTGGTTCGTCTTTGAGTTTGCATAGGGTTTGTCTCGAGAGATAAACTATAGCGAACCACTGCTACACTAAACACTATTACATAAGAAACACAAATAGATAAATACTAAAGTTGAATCCGCAGTAGATGCTAAAGCACTGCTGCTACTGAGCAGTGGTTTTCCTTTCGTTGATCAGGCTTTACATACATAAGTGCTTGTCTTTAACAGGGCATTGTCTTCAACAGTGGATAGGCCTCATCAGTCTTTAAGTCCACCAGTCTTTATAAAGAGCAGTGATTAATTATAACAGTCCTTAGCATGATCAGCCGTTATAACCACACCATAATGTCACACCCCAACCGATGGCGGAATCATCGGGGCATGGCACTGAGCGAAACAGATTGTCCAGAAGTCTCCATAACATTTATCATTACTATTCAATTTAAATAATACGTCCCATACCGTACCTCAAACAGTAAAATAAATTATTACAGACATAAATCCAGGCAAATATTCTGTTCCGACAACTCAGATTTAAATAAACATCAATTGTTTATCTGCTTCTAGAAACTCTTAATTTGACCACTACAGACAACTATTTGTTGGGCTCTAGAGCTTTATTCTAGCCTCGCTTTCCTAGCAGATAAGCATCTTAAACACCTGTCACATACGTTAAAATAATGTCAACACATAAAATGTAAAGGTGAGCATACAAGTTTGATAATAGCATATAGAGTTCGAAATAGTTTACGGATAACCAGCACGTACACAGAGGAAAACGAAGCATGTTAATTATCGACATGGATCTATCGATACCAATGACTGCGGGTTGACTGCCCGAGGCAGTTCGCAATACATGATTACCACCGTAATCCATGCAAGTAATTGTCCTTAACAACCCCTGTGTGAACGGGTGCTGAGTCCAAACTATAGTACTATCGTCGTTAAGGCAGGTAGACAACATTCCACGTGTAAACATAACAACAAGCATTCATTTAGTCATGTAATACATGCGGTAACGGTTAGCGTTTAAAGTAATTGCGTAGTGTGTTCGATTGTGATTTAGAATCAGTAACGTATGTAACACCCAAAAGTGCTAAAGCAAAAAGGGTTCGAGTATACTCACAGTGGTTGATGGATTGAAGGGAGCGCTTGAGAGTAGGGTTAGCCTGAATAGTTTGATAGCATAAGGATAAGCAACGCGTAAACGGAAAATAAGTGTTGGAGGGTTGGACAACTGGTCGATCGGACGGTAGTCCGATCGGACGGCTGACCGTTCGGTTGACTGTCCGCTCGGACAGCTGTCCGGTCGGCTGGTAGGTCGATCGGATGGCTGTTCGAGTGGATTGTTTCTTCCTTTGAGGAGGATGTGTTTGAGTATGATGGTTTGACTTTTGAAGTTTTTGTTGTAGCATTTGAAAACATTGAAGTATCTTTACCTTTCAGGTCGATCGATCGAACGGTCGTTCGATCGGCCGGCAACCCGATCGGTTAGGTACTTCAGCAACCAAGTTCTTAGCAGGGTGTCACCTGATCGGACGGCTGCTCGATCGGGTGGCACTCCTAGTGCATTGAACATGTTGAAAATTGACTAAGTGTTGAAGTATAGTATCTCATGATCCGAAGAGTAATCCAATCGGACGGTAGTCCGATCGAACAACAGTTCGTTCAATACTCTACTTCAATGAATTGTTCAAGTGTGGGACCATGTGCTAGCCGATCGGCTGGCCGGTCGATCGGCTAACTGTCCGATCGGCTGGCTGTCCGTTTGGACAGCAGTCCGATCGGTCAGCATCCTGACCTGGTCGGCCTGTTCGTCTAACACTTGGCTGTTCTGATTTGTCTGTCGTTATATCGAGGTGCCTTGAAAACGAGTCGAACCATAGAACCCTCGCTCTTACTTGTTTCTCCTGATCGGACAGGAATCACCCAAATCTGGCCGGTGAACTGTTCGGAACGGAGTTTAACGTTTAACCCGAAATCGGTGAACCTTGTGGATAGAATCAGGATCTTGAGTCATGCAACCACCGGAATGATTAGCAAGTCGGCACAAGCCCCATTTCTATCGGTTTTGAAGGCATTGAGTGTAAAAGAGTTGAAAGGAAGTTGGAAAACCATCTTTCAATCCTTTTCATCGTGTAAATGTTTAGATCTATGAAAGATCTTTGTTTGTTTATGTGGAAATCAGCTAGATCCAAGTTATTCTTGGTGGATTGAGGCCAAAACATGAAGTTCTTCAAGAACACCATGATGACATCATCCTAGAACACTTGAATCTTGATGATTTCATGGTTAAAAGTTAAGATTTGAAAGATAGAAAGGTGTAGGAGTGCGTGTAGATCAAGAAAGTACAAGATTTAGGACGAAATCATACCGGAATCGAGAGAAATATGAGAAAAGGATGAGTTGAGCGTGCTGGTCGGACAGAGGTTTCCAAAAGTGGAAAGGATGACAATGACAGGGGTATTTATAGGATGCCAAATGAGGAAATGGCTGGCCGATCGGCTAGGCAGCTCGATCGGACAGCCTGTCCGATCGGACAGCAGTCCGATCGGCTGGCAGTTCGATCGGCTGGAAGCCTGATCGATTAGCTGCACGATTCGAGTGTTCGGTGCGACGATTTTTGATATTTCGATCTCGATTACGATTGATGAGACTACGATAGAGTTTCCTATTCAAATTACTTTTAATCCCAACTACTATATCAACATACAAGCATCTATATCTCGCACTGTCTCTTCTCCATCAATTATCATAATTCGATTTCGATTGAGTTTGATTGGGTTTCGATTTTGATTCGAGTTTCAGTTGATTACCACATATAACATAAAGTATACATGCACAAGTAACACATAAGGCACACACACACGTATAATAACACCAAAGTTGCACAATTCGAGTTTCGAGTTCAATGATGATTAGATTAGTTCGACTACTGATTAATTGACTTTATCACATTGTTACTTCCTACTATTCACAGTCATAAAGTGATTCGTATCGAGAAATATACTTCGATTTCTTCGATTGTAATTAATTACTCCACATAATACAACTAACGTAAACGTAAAATAGACTTATTATAGTCAAAGAAGTCAAAACAGTAGTTGAGCAAGGAGTGATAGATCAATTAGGGATCTTTTCCTCCTTTGACTTCATTCTTGTGACTTTGACTTTTGAAAAGACGGGGTGTTACAGCCTCCCTTGTTTAGGGAATTTCGTCCCGAAATTAGGCTGAAAGCTGCACAACATCGTGATTCACTTTTGAGACTTTCTCTCTAGACTTTCACTTAAACAACTGCGGGTACTTCGTCTTCATGTGACTTTCGAGTTCCCCAGTTAACTATGCGCCTCGTTTGCCTTCCCATCAGACTTTCATGATAGGAATGCGCGAGCGTCTGAGTTGCTTGGTTTGGCGATCCATGATTTCGACAGGCTTCTCCACGAAGTGTAGCGTTTCGTTTATTTGAAGGTCGTCGAGAGGTACAATTAAATCATGCTCAGCCAGGCACTTTCGGAGGTTTAACACATGGAAAGTCGGGTGGACGTTACTAAGTTCCTACGGTAGTTCGAGTCTATAGGCGACTTTTCCGATCCTTTCCAAAATCTTAAAAGGTCCAACATATCGAGGCGCTAGTTTCCCTTTCTTGCCGAATCTAACCACACCCTTCCAAGGTGATACCTTTAGGAGTACGTAGTCGCCAACGTCAAATTCAAGGAGCTTACGTCTTCTATCGGCGTAACTTTTCTGTCTACTTCGAGCTTTCAACAAGTTATCTCGAATTTGGAGGACCTTGTCAGTCGTTTCTTGTAGTAGCTCGGGACCGGTTAATTGCGAGTGACCGATCTCGTGCCACACAATAGGCGATCGACATCTTCTCCCATATAAAGCCTCGAATGGTGCCATTTGGATGCTGGTATGATAACTGTTGTTGTACGAGAATTCGACTAATGGCAGGTACTTATTCCAATTACCACCGAAATCTATGACACACGCACGGAGCATGTCTTCAAGCGTACGGATCGTTCTTTCTGTCTGTCCGTCGGTTTGAGGATGGAATGCGGTACTTAAGTTAAGCGACGTACCAAGAGCCGCTTGAACCGTTTCCCACAGCGAGGTAAACCGAGCGTCACGGTCAGAGATGATGTCACGAGGCGTACCAGGATTACAAATGATCTCGTCGGTGTAGATTCAGGCTAATCGTTCTACCTTGTAGTCTTCTCCTATTGGCAAAAAGTGGGCTGATTTGGTCAAACGATCAACGACAACCCAAATGCTGTCGTGACCTGATGACGTGGGTGGAAGCTTGGTTATGAAATCCATAGCTATACTCTCCCACTTTCATATAGGGATTGGCGGTTGTTCGAGTAAGCCAGAAGGTCTTTGATGTGACAATCCGAACTTGCAAGGTTAGTGGCGTGTAATCTTGTGGTCTTGACTCCGTTAACTTTAGTTATGTTAAGCGTGTTTCGTAATCTTAATAAACTTACTAAATGTAAATTATGATCGTATATGTTACCCACATGAGGGTGTAGTGGGCCGCACTTATAACCTCGGCTACCTTTGAGTTGAATTACCTCGGCCCACTTGCGTTTGGCCCAGACTACCCGTCTAACCCCACCCCTTTAAGTGCTAGGTATTTTACCCACATGTTGTAGGTAATTAGGGATTCTAGAGTAGAAACCCTAGAGTCTTGGAACCCGACGGCAACAATTATTTTCGTGAAGCTTCTTCCTTATTCCTTCTCTATTCTCGGTTAGTATAATCTTCTCTAATTGTAAACTATATTTCTTGTCATGATTCATCAGTGTTGTCATAGTCTATGACTACATGTGATACTAGATATAATAATGTTTTGCATGAGCATGTAACACAAATTATGGAATAGTTAGGATAGATTAGTGTTAGCCTATGACAATTGTATGGTCCAATCATATTCAAGATTTGTGAATTGTGCATTAGGATTGCATGTGCTAGTAATTGGAATGACAATCACTAACTCCTTTTGGTCCAATGATATTTGTGGGCATATAACCCTTGTCGGCCACCATGTTTGGTTGGATTTCCAATTGTCCAAAATTCATGTAATGGAGGTGTTATGTGGGTGGGTAATCGGCAGTGACCTCATTGGGTGGGTAATCGGCGGTGACCTCATTTGACTTAGGGTATCAAATAAATAATTGATCAACCTTTGACCATAAATGGCTCTGAATACCTACACGCATACCCAGTGAGTGGACAATATATACATGAAAGTGTACAATGGTTTGAATCTATGCGTGGGGGCGTAATGACGATGTCCGGAGTGGTAGTGTAGTATTGATAATTGACTGTATGTTGGATGTATGGATCGAGGATAAGGTTATTCGCTCGCTTGATGTTTAAACAATTAAATTGCTGAAGCACTTAGACGATTAGGATCACGTGTTGTTCACTATGAAACCTTGAGTGTCGCCACACATATCTTCACGGCGAAATATGGTGTTTCGCCACTCATGGCGTTGTGATTATATGATGCATGAATGTGAGTCTGCTATATTGATAAGTATGAATGCACGACTCTGACTAGGACTATGAGCATCTATAGGAGAGATTGAGCGTCATGAAACTGTGGTGATGTTCCAAACGTCCGATCAGTATGTTGATGAAAGGATACAATAATGATATGTTTTGACTGGTTGCTTATGTGTTAATTGTGCTGGGACCTTTTGGACTTCACACACACTTATTTTGATTAGACTATGAGTTTTGGTGAAACAAACTTGCATGACAAGAACGGGTTACACGAATAAATGGGCTGTGTAGATGATCAGTAGGTGAACTACATGTTTATTCGATGAACACATGATATATGTTAAGAGGTGGGTTTGCATGAATGAATGTGACAACTAGTGTGGCCATACGTTGTGTTATTTGCATAGTATATATATAGAGGATGTATGAATTGGAACTACAAAACTGATAGATGATAATAACCATGCTAGGATTGATCGGACAACGGTAAACGCGTAACTAATCCTACCGAGCAAACCAAAGGTGAGTTCACTACATTCGAGCATGCGTCCCAGTGGTTGGGGACAGTCAGTGGGTATCCCGTGGAGGGATAAGTCTTTTGGGTAAAAACGGGTATATTGGTTAATAATCTCACCTATCGTTCTTGTAAGTCCCTTATTATGTTACCTGGAGGGTAACGGGTATTAGTTGGTAGCGCTACTTAGGTTTGGCACCCTCACACCGCTCCTAGATAGGACGGATGTGAACTAATGACCCAGTCGTGGCCCAGTACTAGATAGGAGTACGTGGGAAGGGCAGTCATGTATTTCAGGAGCCGTCTTGTTCGGAATTGAGATATTAACAATATTACTTGCATTGGTTGTTGAACTGTGTTATATACAACTGGTACCAACGTTTTCTAAAACTGTGAACTCGCCAGCTTTGTCTGATATACTTGTTACATGCTCGCAGGTCGTTAGGTACATGGAAACAGGAACTTGCTGGCTGGAGGGCAAGAGTGGTCATGGTTGCTTTGATGGATTTATTTATCAGACATTTATTTGCTATGATTATTTGGATAATATTTATATTATGATACATTAACGCTTCCGCTGAACTTATGGTTTTTGGATAACTATTGTTTGGGATTTCAGCACTATTAAATAATGGAACTTTATTTCAGCCTTGTGATTCAATGTAATTGGTGGCTCATTGCTAGTTGTCACACGCCTAACAGGGACACTCCCTAGGTGGTAATTTGGGGGTGTGACAGTTTGGTATCAGAGCCACTGGTTATAGTGAACTCGGTTTTAAAAACGTTTTATAAAACCAGACTATAACTGAACTGATCCGACATTGACCATGACACTCAGCTCCAGGCAGCAAGGTTCGTCTCTATTTACTAATGCATAGCCTATTTAGTACATACTCATGATTAGTATCACACTCAACCGCATACTTGACACTACAATATGAACTCATATGCTATCAGTCTATGCTACGTGTTTTAAGAGTAGGACTCTTCTTGAACTTACATGCTCTATGTTGTGATGTCATTGGTCGTGCTGCTTGAATTTGGGGGAAACCTTTTAACATGAGTTGGGAGGAACTGAGATAAACATGCAAATTGGGTTATTATTATGGGTGCACACATAATAACAACGTGGGGTGCATGTGAGTCCCAGTAAATTTCGACTAGTGTGAAAAAGGAATTCCGCGTTGTTAGTCAATCATGTATTAGAACGTCGAAAACTGGGAATACCCTAGCAATACTTGACATCTACTTGAACTTGTCTGTTAATTCATTCCTTTTTCCCATATTTATAGAATCATGAACGGACGTGGTGGAGGTCGTCGTGGTGGACATGGTGGAGGCCGCGGTGGTGGACGTGGCCATATAGCTATGACTCAGGCTGAGTTAACCGATCTTATTAACACTCGCGTGGCTGAAGCCTTAGCGGCTTATCAGGCTGGTACGATGGGTACCAAACATTCTTTATCCTTGAGTCGCATGCTTGAGTCTTACCCGTTTGTTTTATGTTCTTTCTTTAATAGGTCAACAGGTGCAACAGAATTCGCACCAACCGCCTGTTTGCACGTTTAAAACCTTCATGGATTGTAAGCCGCAGACCTTCAGTGGGACTGAAGGGGCTGTAGGACTCTTGCGCTGGTTCGAAAAGGCAGAGTCCGTATTCGCAATGTGTAACTGCTCGGTTGGGGATAGAGTGAAATTTGCTGCGGGCACACTCGAAGATGGTGCCTTGACCTGGTGGAATGCCCAAGTTCATCTGTTAGGCATCGAGGCGGCGAACGCCACTACGTGGGACGACTTTAAAGAGTTGATGAGGGAGGAATATTGCCCTCGTGATGAAATACAGAAATTAGAAAATGAGTACTATGATCTGAAAATGGTGGGGTCTGAGATTGAAGCATATGTGAAGCGGTCGTATGAGTTGGCTGACTTGTGTCCGAATTTGTCCCGACCTATGCCTCGAAGAATTGAGTTGTTCATTAAGGGGTTACCTCCACGGGTGAAGGGTTTGGTTACGGCAGCAAACCTCAATAATATAACTCAGATTGTTCGTTTGGCTCACAAGATCGTTGATCAGGAGGTGGAAAGCAACTCATTGCCACCACGTATTTCCAGCACTGCTACAGCCGCTACTACTTCCACTGCATCTGCTGCTGATAGCAAACGTAAGTGGAACGATATGGACAAGGGGTCCAACTCTGCTCAGCCTCAGAAGAAGATGGATACTGGCAACAACCGTAGTTTCAGTCAGTCATCATCAGTGAATCAAAACCAGAGTAACAAGCCAGGGCAGGGATCATATGCGGGGAAACTACCTTTATGCAACAAGTGTAACTATCATCACAAGGGACATTGTGCTCGGGTTTGTCATCGTTGTAACCGATCAGGGCATGTGGCTAGGGATTATAGGGCCACACTTCCAGCTCAGCAGCAGCCATCACAGCAGTCGGGTAGGTAACAGACTCAGCAGAACCAGGGTACTCAAAAGGGGTGTTATCAGTGTGGGGCTGAGGGGCACTTCAAGCGAGACTGTCCTCAGCTGAAGCAGAACACAGGGGGTAACAACGGGAATAACAATGCTGGAAACAATGGGGGTAATGTAGCGCGTGGGCGCGGGTTCGTGTTAGGAGCTGGGGAAGCGCGGAACGACGGCAATGTGGTTACTGGTACGTTTTCAGTGAACGGTGTATTTGCTTCTATATTATTTGACTCTGGTGCCGATTGGAGTTACGTGTCTTTGGGGTTCAGTTCTCAGTTAGGGTTAAGTCCTACACCTCTCGTAATGAAACACATAGTAGAGATAGCAAATGGTAAAACAATCGAAGCCTCACATATCCTAGTTGGGTGTAAACTCGATCTTCTGGGTCAAGTATTCGACATTGACCTACTTCCCATTACTCTTGGAAGCTTCGACGTGATTATTGGTATGGATTGGTTGTCCAAGTATCAGGCGGAGATTCTCTGTAAGGAGAAGATCGTACGTGTTCCCCTTCCTGGTGGAGAATCTTTATCGGTTCAGGGTCATCGCAGTGGGACCCCAGTTAGTATTGTTTCAGCAATGAAGGCTCAGAAGTATCTGCGTAAGGGCTATCCTGCTATTTTCGCTCTTGTCACTGATTCACAGTCTGATGAAAGGAAGATTGAAGATCTTCCAGTGGTTCGTGAATATCCTGACATATTTCCTGAGGAACTCCCTGGTTTACCTCCACATCGTCAGGTGGAATTCCAGATCGACCTCGCCCCAGCGGCAGCCCCGGTTGCTCGTGCGCCATACCGTCTTGCGCCAGGGGAGTTGCAGGAATTGTCAAATCAACTCCAAGAGCTGTTGGATAGGGGTTTCATCCGACCTAGCTCTTCCCCTTGGGGAGCCCCAGTCCTATTTGTGAAGAAGAAGGATGGGTCTTTCCGGATGTGTATAGATTATCGCGAGCTCAACAAGGTGACGGTTAAAAACCGTTATCCTTTGCCTCGTATTGACGACTTGTTTAACCAGCTGCAAGGGTCAAGTTTTTATTCAAAAATCGACTTAAGGTCGGGATATCATCAGGTGCGAGTCAGAGAGGAAGACGTTCCCAAAACAGCGTTTCGGACGCGATACGGTCACTATGAGTTCTTGGTTATGCCATTCGGGTTGACCAACGCACCCGCGGTCTTCATGGATCTCATGAACCGCGTGTGCAAGCCATACCTTGACGACTTCGTTATCGTTTTTATCGACGACATTCTAATTTATTCCAAGAACAAGGAAGATCATGAGCGGCATCTGCGCCTTATCTTAGAACTCCTGAGGAGGGAGCAGTTGTACGCGAAATTTTCTAAGTGTGATTTTTTGATACGGGAGGTACATTTTCTGGGGCATATAGTTAATGAGATGGGCATACATGTGGATCCTGCCAAGATCGACACCATTAGAAATTGGGCGGCACCAAGGAATCCTTCGGAGGTGCGGCAATTTCTCGGTCTAGCAGGGTATTATCGTCGTTTTATTCAGAACTTCTCGAAGATTGCTCAGCCACTCACTTCGTTAACACAGAAGAAGGTAGTTTACTCTTGGGGAACGAAACAGGAGGATGCTTTCCAGCTTTTGAAACAAAAATTATGCAGCGCGCCAATTCTATCTCTACCAGATGGTACCGAGGATTTTGTGGTTTATTGTGATGCTTCGATTCAGGGTCTCGGTTGCGTGTTGATGCAACGCGAGAAGGTGATAGCTTATGCTTCTCGTCAGTTGAAAGTGCACGAGAAAAACTACACGACACACGACTTGGAGCTAGGAGCTGTGGTCTTTGCGCTGAAGATTTGGAGGCATTATCTATACGGCACGAAATGCACCATCTATACTGATCACAAGAGCCTTCAGCATATCTTCAACCAGAGAGAATTGAATATGCGTCAGCGTCGTTGGGTAGAGTTGTTCAATGATTACGAGTGTGCCATCAAGTACCACCGGGGTAAAGCTAACGTTGTAGCGGATGCTCTTAGCCGCAAGGAGCCAAAGCAGAAGCGTATTCGTGCCCTACAGCTTACTATTCACTCTGATTTACCTGCTCGGATTCGTTCAGCTCAGATTGAAGCATTAAAGGAAGAAAATATCGAAGCTGAAGGATTACGAGGTCTACACAAGAAGAAGTTCGAGCAACGGTCAGACGATATCTACTACTTCATGGAACGAATATGGGTTCCTTCATTCGGTGATCTTCGAGAGCTTGTGATGGACGAAGCACACAAGTCACGATATTCTATTCATCCAGGGTCCGATAAGATGTACCAGGACCTCAAGGTTTTGTATTGGTGGCCGAATATGAAAGCTATCATCGCAACATACGTGAGTAAGTGCTTGACTTGTGCTAGGGTCAAAGCAGAGTACCAGAAACCTTCGGGTCTACTTCAGCAGCCAGAGATACCCATGTGGAAATGGGAACAGATCGCTATGGATTTTGTTACGGGGTTACCTAGAACACAGGCTGGGAACGATACTATATGGGTGATCGTCGACCGTCTCACAAAGTCAGCACACTTCCTAGCGATCAAGGAGACATATAAGTATTCACAGCTCACAGCAGTGTACCTTAAAGAGGTGGTTTCTAGGCACGGGGTGCCGACTTCTATTATTTCTGATCGAGATCCTCGTTTTACTTCGGAGTTATGGCAGGCTATGCATAAGTCGTTCGGCTCGCGTCTCGATATGAGCACGGCCTATCACCCACAAACGGATGGTCAGAGTGAACGCACTATTCAGACGCTAGATGATATGCTGCGGGCATGCGTTATTGATTTTGGGAAAGGATGGGAGAAGCACTTGCCGTTGGTAGAGTTTTCCTACAATAACAGCTACCACACCAGTATCAAAGCGGCACCATTTGAGGCACTGTATGGGAGGAAGTGTTGTTCACCCCTCTGCTGGGCTGAGGTGGGTGATAGTCAGATCACAGGTCCTGAGATGGTACTCGAAACTTCAGATATGATCGTGAAAATCAGAGAACGTATGGCAGCTGCTCGTGACCGCCAGAAGGCCTATGCGGACAAGCGTGCCAAAGAGGTAGTGTTTGAAGTGAATGACCGAGTTATGCTGAAAGTCTCACCGTGGAAAGGGGTTGTACGCTTTGGGAAACGTGGCAAGCTGAACCCACGTTATGTTGGGCCGTTTAAGGTTCTGGAGCGTATCGGTAAAGTGGCTTATAGGTTGGAGTTACCTACTGAGCTGGGTAATGTTCACGACGTATTTCATGTATCACAGTTAAAGAAGTGTTATGCTGACGACCCATTAGCGGTACCTTTTCAAGAGATAAAGATCGACGACAAGCTACAGTTTGTTGAAGAACCCATCGAGATCATGGACCGTGAGGTCAAAGTGCGTAAACACAGTCGTATTCCCATCGTTAGGGTTCGTTGGAACTCAAGACGTGGACCGGAGTTCACGTGGGAGCGCGAGGATCAGATGAAACTAAAGTACCCTCACCTCTTTCCCAAAGACAAAGCTGTCGTGACCTGATGACGTGGGTGGAAGCTTGGTTATGAAATCCATAGCTATACTCTCCCACTTTCATATAGGGATTGGCGGTTGTTCGAGTAAGCCAGAAGGTCTTTGATGTGACAATCCGAACTTGCAAGGTTAGTGGCGTGTAATCTTGTGGTCTTGACTCCGTTAACTTTAGTTATGTTAAGCGTGTTTCGTAATCTTAATAAACTTACTAAATGTAAATTATGATCGTATATGTTACCCACATGAGGGTGTAGTGGGCCGCACTTATAACCTCGGCTACCTTTGAGTTGAATTACCTCGGCCCACTTGCGTTTGGCCCAGACTACCCGTCTAACCCCACCCCTTTAAGTGCTAGGTATTTTACCCACATGTTGTAGGTAATTAGGGATTCTAGAGTAGAAACCCTAGAGTCTTGGAACCCGACGGCAACAATTATTTTCGTGAAGCTTCTTCCTTATTCCTTCTCTATTCTCGGTTAGTATAATCTTCTCTAATTGTAAACTATATTTCTTGTCATGATTCATCAGTGTTGTCATAGTCTATGACTACATGTGATACTAGATATAATAATGTTTTGCATGAGCATGTAACACAAATTATGGAATAGTTAGGATAGATTAGTGTTAGCCTATGACAATTGTATGGTCCAATCATATTCAAGATTTGTGAATTGTGCATTAGGATTGCATGTGCTAGTAATTGGAATGACAATCACTAACTCCTTTTGGTCCAATGATATTTGTGGGCATATAACCCTTGTCGGCCACCATGTTTGGTTGGATTTCCAATTGTCCAAAATTCATGTAATGGAGGTGTTATGTGGGTGGGTAATCGGCAGTGACCTCATTGGGTGGGTAATCGGCGGTGACCTCATTTGACTTAGGGTATCAAATAAATAATTGATCAACCTTTGACCATAAATGGCTCTGAATACCTACACGCATACCCAGTGAGTGGACAATATATACATGAAAGTGTACAATGGTTTGAATCTATGCGTGGGGGCGTAATGACGATGTCCGGAGTGGTAGTGTAGTATTGATAATTGACTGTATGTTGGATGTATGGATCGAGGATAAGGTTATTCGCTCGCTTGATGTTTAAACAATTAAATTGCTGAAGCACTTAGACGATTAGGATCACGTGTTGTTCACTATGAAACCTTGAGTGTCGCCACACATATCTTCACGGCGAAATATGGTGTTTCGCCACTCATGGCGTTGTGATTATATGATGCATGAATGTGAGTCTGCTATATTGATAAGTATGAATGCACGACTCTGACTAGGACTATGAGCATCTATAGGAGAGATTGAGCGTCATGAAACTGTGGTGATGTTCCAAACGTCCGATCAGTATGTTGATGAAAGGATACAATAATGATATGTTTTGACTGGTTGCTTATGTGTTAATTGTGCTGGGACCTTTTGGACTTCACACACACTTATTTTGATTAGACTATGAGTTTTGGTGAAACAAACTTGCATGACAAGAACGGGTTACACGAATAAATGGGCTGTGTAGATGATCAGTAGGTGAACTACATGTTTATTCGATGAACACATGATATATGTTAAGAGGTGGGTTTGCATGAATGAATGTGACAACTAGTGTGGCCATACGTTGTGTTATTTGCATAGTATATATATAGAGGATGTATGAATTGGAACTACAAAACTGATAGATGATAATAACCATGCTAGGATTGATCGGACAACGGTAAACGCGTAACTAATCCTACCGAGCAAACCAAAGGTGAGTTCACTACATTCGAGCATGCGTCCCAGTGGTTGGGGACAGTCAGTGGGTATCCCGTGGAGGGATAAGTCTTTTGGGTAAAAACGGGTATATTGGTTAATAATCTCACCTATCGTTCTTGTAAGTCCCTTATTATGTTACCTGGAGGGTAACGGGTATTAGTTGGTAGCGCTACTTAGGTTTGGCACCCTCACACCGCTCCTAGATAGGACGGATGTGAACTAATGACCCAGTCGTGGCCCAGTACTAGATAGGAGTACGTGGGAAGGGCAGTCATGTATTTCAGGAGCCGTCTTGTTCGGAATTGAGATATTAACAATATTACTTGCATTGGTTGTTGAACTGTGTTATATACAACTGGTACCAACGTTTTCTAAAACTGTGAACTCGCCAGCTTTGTCTGATATACTTGTTACATGCTCGCAGGTCGTTAGGTACATGGAAACAGGAACTTGCTGGCTGGAGGGCAAGAGTGGTCATGGTTGCTTTGATGGATTTATTTATCAGACATTTATTTGCTATGATTATTTGGATAATATTTATATTATGATACATTAACGCTTCAGCTGAACTTATGGTTTTTGGATAACTATTGTTTGGGATTTCAGCACTATTAAATAATGGAACTTTATTTCAGCCTTGTGATTCAATGTAATTGGTGGCTCATTGCTAGTTGTCACACGCCTAACAGGGACACTCCCTAGGTGGTAATTTGGGGGTGTGACATTTGATGTTCGGCTTTGACTCTTGCACAAGTCAGACATCTTCCGACATAGAGAGCGATATCCCTTTTCATGCCCGGCCACTAGTACTTGTAGCGAAGGTCCTGGTACATTTTATCGGCACCGGGATGAATAGAATATCGGGATTTGTGGGCTTCGTCCATTAAAATCTTTCGCAATTCGGTCTGCTTAGGGATCCAAATTCGATCCAGAAAATAGAAGATCCCATTCGATTTGCTTACAAGCCGAGCTCCATCATGATAGATTCTCTCTTTCTTCAAGGTGCGTTCATTAAAACAAGCATGTTGGGCTACACGGATGAGGGTTTCGAGGTCGTGCTGGGCTTGAGTATTGCGAATACTGAGCAAATAACTCCGTCTACTGAGCACGTCGGCAACAACATTTGCCTTGCCTGGGTGATAATGAATCTCACAGTCGTAATCGTTAAGAAGTTCTACCCATCGGCGTTGACGCATGTTAAGTTCTTTCTTATTAAAGATGTGTTGTAAACTCCTGTGATCGGTGAAGATCGTACATTTGGTACCATACAGGTAGTGTCGCCAAATCTTGAACGCAAAAACAACTGCGTCTAGCTCGAGATCATGGGTTGTGTAGTTCTTCTCCTGGGTTTTGAGCCGACGAGATGCGTAAGCTATAACCTTGTCCCGCTGCATAAGAATGCAACCAAGACCATGGTTGGAAGCATCACAATAGACAATGAAGTCATTGTTTCCGTCGGGCAATGTGAGAACAGAAGCATTGCAAAGCATGTGCTTGAGCGTTTGGAAAGCAGACTCTTGTTCAGTTCCCCAAACAAAAGACCTGTATTTATGCGTAAGAGCGGTAAGCGGCACAACGATCTTTGAGAATCCTTCGATGAATCATCGATAATAGCCCGCTAGTCCGAGGAAAGAACGGACTTCAGACGGGTTCTTTGGTGTAATCCAACCCTTAACTGCTTCAATCTTCGCGGGGTCGACATGAATACCTTGACTATTAACAATGTGACCCAAGAACTAAACCTCCTCCTGCCAGAATTCACACTTGGAGAACTTGGCATAGAGTTGATTTCCCTGGAGTAGCTCGAGAACTAAACGTAGATGTTGCGCGTGTTCGGCTTTCGACTTAGAATAGATCAAGACATCATTGATAAACACGATGACGAAACGGTCTACAAATGGCTTACACACGCGATTCATCAAATCCATGAAAACCGCGGGTGCGTTGGTTAAACCAAAAGGCATAACAACGAACTCATAGTGGCCGTATCGAGTGCGAAAAGCGGGTTTTGGTATATCTTCTTCCTGGATGCGTAATTGATGATAGCCTGAGCGTAGATCGATCTTCGAGAAGCACGTAGCACCTTGTAGTTGATCAAACAAATCATCGATACGAGGCAGGGGATAGCGGTTCTTGATGGTTAAATTATTCAATTCCCGATAGTCGATGCACATCATGAACGACCCATCCTTCTTTTTAACAAAAAGGACTGGCGCGCCCCAAGGAGAGGTGCTCGGGCGAATAAAGCCTTTTTCAAGCAATTCCTGGAGTTGGTTCGAGAGTTCTCGCATTTCGGATGGCGCGAGTTGATAGGGGGCTTTGGCAACAGGGTTAGCTCCAGGAATGAGGTCGATACAAAAATCGATATCACGACTTGGCGGTAGTCCAGGAAGATCATTAGGGAACACCTGAGGAAATTCACGGACCACTGGGACGTCTTTGATTTCTGTCTTCCTTTTCTTTTCCTTCTCCACTACTACAATGTTAGCCAAGAAAGCTCTGTATTCCTTGCGGAGATACTTGCTAGCTTGGACACATGACATGAGCTTGAGACCTTTCGAAGTTGTTTCACCGTACACGCATAATAGATCACCATTCGCGAGCGAGAATCGAATCATTTTATCGAAGCACACAACTTCAGCATGGTTTTCGCGAAGAAAGTCCATGCCTACTATGACGTCAAAACTTCCGAGTTGCATCGGAATGAGGTCGATTGGGAAGATGTGATTGTTGAGCTCAAGGGTATAATCACGGAGTATAGAGTTAACGGCGACAGTTCTTCCGGTAGCGACTTCAACTTCGAATGACGAGGGGAGATAAGAGCGCTTACGACTAAGGAGCTTTTCGAATTCAAACGACACAAAGTAGTTATCGGCTCCAGTATCAAACAAACACAATGCATAAATACCACGTTGTTGGGGACCATAGCGACCGTTGTTGTCAGCCTGGGCTTGACGAGAATTGATGTTGAAGGTTCTGGCACGTGTTGCTTGTTGCTGCTGCTGGTGTTGCTGCTGAGGCTCTTGCTTCACAACCCTGTTTGGGCACATGTTTGCAAAGTGGTTAGGATCACCACATGCAAAGCAGACTCGAGCATTGATCGCGGGTGCTGGAGCTGCGTGCTGGCCTTGCGGGGCTGGGAGTAGAGCTTGATGAGCAGTGGCAGGAGCTGCGGTGTTACGGGGACCATAGCGACCGTTGGCAGTGAAATGACCGTACAAGTTGCAATGAGCGAAGAAACAACAGGTAAGACCCACCGGATGATGATATGAGCATGTCGGGTAGAGCGGGTGGGGACCTGTGTAAGCACGCTTCGCTGGCGGCGCTTGAGTAACTGGTGCTGGTCGATGGTGAGACTGCTGCTGAGCCGGTACGTCTTGCAGAGAGCAGTGGTAGTGACAGCACAGTTCTTGTTGCTGGAGCTGCTGTTGTTGTGCTTCTTCTTGCAGCGTGATGACTTGGATGGTTGAGCAGTGGCGGTGTTGGCGGTCGATGCAGTAGTAGCTTGATGCAGAGACTTGGAGGGCTTATCCCAGAAACCAGATTTTACCCGCTTGTCATTGATCTCAGCGGCAAGCAAGTAAGTCTCTTCAATCGATGATGTCTTTGCGGCGTGAACGAAATCGGCAACACAATTGGGTAGAGCTCGAATGTACTTCTTGATGGCTATCTCTGGCGTCTTGACTTGATCGGGACAGATAATGCTGAGCTGCTTAAAGCGAGCAGTCAAGGCAACGTTGTCTCCATCCTTCTGCTTAATGTTCCAAAACTCGTCGTCCAGCTTTTGGCGTTCATCGGGAGGGCAGAATTCGTCCGTCATAATGGCTTTCAGCTCTTCCCAAGTCAGCTCATAAGCTGCATCATTCCCGCGTTTGTTTCGTTCAGCCGTCCACCAGTCTAGAGCTCGGGACTGGAAGACGCCGGTTGCGTTTAGGGTACGGAGATTTTCTGGACAGCCGCTTTGGCGCAGGGTGACTTCGATGGAATCGAACCATTGAAACATAGCTGTTGGGCCATCTTCTCCGGTGAATTCCTTTGGTCCGCATGCCTTGAACTGTTTGAAGCTGAAAACAGTCTTGGTAGCATCTTTGGGAGCTTCGGTTCTCGACTCCTCAGAGGACTTGCTGACGTTTTCATAGACATCGCTCACAACTTTTGCTACTTGTTTGGCGATGATGGCAGCAAGACGTCTGTCTCTCTTTTCTTGGCGAGTAAGTGGGGTTCGGTGTCTAGATGACGACATGGTCTGCAACAGACATCGTCGTGGGTCTCTGACACATCAAAATCGAATCTCACCTCTCATGTCTAACTCTAATTAAAGCTCAGGAACACGATAAGACATGTATCACATATCCACATAGGCACATAATCACAGATTCACATAAACGCAGAGGCACGTAAGCACGTAGGGCACAGAATCACAGAAGCACATAAGCACATACGCATTTTAATCACAGATGCAGTCAGAATACAGAAACCTATCCTTCCAAGTTCGCGTGTCATTCGTATATATTGGTCTAGTATAGCATGTCGAGTAGTATAGTATAATCGTATGGCATGTCGAGTATAGCATAATGTCGTTTAGATTTGCCGCGACTTGTTAGCGTATTGAGATAGAAGAGCAATGCGATTCGTGTGTGTCGATCGAAGGGAGTGCAAAAATCGAATAATTCTCCATAAATTTAAAGCATATAAGCAGGTAAATACACATAAAACACATAAAATCGACGAATTATTAGAGTCAGCAGTTGTGGGCTCAGAATCAAAACACATAAAAATCGAGAAATAGATTGTCTGCGGCTATTAGACATCGACTACCCAAAGCGATTCGACTATTCTCAAGGACTTGTCGTCACATTTCGACTTTCGGGATCGTGTTTCTGCCTCGATTCTTGGGCATTCATCACACATTCCCTAGGTCATACTCGTGAGTTCAGGTCGTTGGAGTCCGTCGAGGCTTTGGTGGGATAAATAAAAGTCAGAACAAGTCGTCAAGGTTAGGGTTTCACCCCTGGCTTAGCAACTTCTTCCTTGTTTTTAGTAAAATAGAGGAGATTATTCATCAAAATATGGATTTCACTCCTGATTTGGTATAATTCTCCTCGTTAGACAAGCGTTCGTTATTGAAAAAGAATAATGAAGAGATCATTGATAAATTGATAGAAACAACATTGATCAAGTAACTTAGTCGAGAGTTTGCGGGTTTCACACCTAATCTCGACTAAATCATTTGAAAACTCGAGTGCAGTGATCGTGTAGCATGAACAAGTATGGCGAGATACATGGCATATAAGCTTGTGTCACACCCTGTCTTTTGCGGAAGCAGATGGTGTGTAACTGGTTTAATATCATTGCATTCAATCGTAATAAACAACTACATAATCAAAACGATGTTCATCCATTCATAAAATTTGAGTATTACAAACACATGTTATTTAAGTTTTAAAACACAACCTCCGTCTAGGTTACAAATCAACAAAAGTGGATTTCATCTAAACTTGGAGTTTACTTCTAGTTACGACACTTGCGCCCAAGAGCCATCCTGTTACCTGAAATACATGTAATTTTGGAAAACATCAACATAAAGTTGAGCGAGTTCATGCGTCTTGTTTGTATATCGTAATTCTTGTAAATCTTTGAGAGACTCTTTCGTAAACAGGTATGAAAAGTGTGTATGAACATGAATGTTTTACAAGGACTTTAAGGCACAGGGAGCACTCGTAATGGCTCCTTTAAGGCATGTGAGGACATAGAGAGTACTTGTTATGAATCCTTGAGGACATGGGGAGTACTTGTTATGACTCCTTGAGGACATGGGGAGTACTTGTTATGACCCCTTGACTGTGTCGATTACCCTCAACTGTGTCGATTTCCCTCGAATGTGTCGATTAACGTCGACTTTGTCGATTAACCTCGACTGGGACTCCGAAGCACTACTAGGTACTAGTTGTGACCATGAGTGGGGTTCGGCCGTACCCGTTCGATCTAACCCTCGTCCCTAATTAATGAATGTTTTTAATGGCTTGGTACTAGTTATCACCAAGACTTTATGTCATTTTTAGCATTTCTTGGTACTAGTTTTCACCAAGAATTTATGACATCTTTAACACTGCTTGGTACTAGTCTTAAGTCTATGTCGTTTAAGTATTTGTACATGTATTTCACCCCCGAGAGTTATAAAACCAAAAATAGTTAAAGAAAAGGGGGAGCATGAACTCACAACTTTGCGTACCTGCGTCGTAAACTTCACCGGATTTTGCTTATAATGCCTCATGACCTAAACGTGTTTTATTATCGTTAGTCACTAGACTTGTATCGTACAAGCACAAGTCACTATCTTTTGTATATGTATTCTTGTGTTAAAATAATTTATATTTTTAACTAAGTGTCTTACTTATATTATTTTCACAACAATAAATATAAGTATCTTGTATTCTTCACCCAATTTACGTATTTTGTCTAAACCTTCACTTCACGTTCATAACTTGTCCAAGTTATTTATTCTTTCAAGTAATATATTTTCATAAATATATTTTCTTGTATTTGTCTAAGTATGTTGTATGTATATTTTGTATCTTCACTCCTTAGGAGTATTTAGTGTATTTTCAAGTCCTAATACACTATCACATATAATACATACTACATACACGTAGCACAAAATTTGGTGATCAATATATATATTTTCTCCAAAAATATATACATGCTTAATATAAATTTTAATCTTGAAGAAATCATGGTTTCTTAACACCAAAAATTAGGGAAACCTTGGTAAACATTTTTAGATACATTTTTAGGGAATAAGTTTCTCAAAAACTTATATTTTTCTAAGTGTCAAAATTTGTAGAAATTTTGACAGAGTTTCCCCTAAAAATGGAGGTTTCCCATGTTTTCAAAACATGTGTTTATTTTCTTTTAAATCATCATCAAACATCAACAACTTATTCTACACTTATCAAGTGCCAAAATCAAGTAAATCACACTACATCATGAACTTGACGTTTTGTAAAAACTTGTAGTAACTTACCATGTTATTTAGTAGGTTTAGTTACTCTTAAAAACATGGTTGTTTGCTTGTAAATCTCATTCTTGGAGAATTTAGTCATTTACAACTTGTAGGATGATTTTTCTAAAAATACTTCTCTTGTATTTGTTGGTGCAGTTGTCTGTCGACTACATCTTCGTTCGAGTCTTAGGGCAGGGCTGATTGTATTGTGAACAGTAAACGAGAAATCTTGTATTAGATAGGATCGCTTATTGGGCTTTAGATCGCTCTTATGGCCCAATTAGATGATAGGATCGCTCGTATGGTAAGTGTTTGGATCGCTCATATGGACTTGTCCATATAAGCGACCCATGATGCCTATAAATAGGTGTCATATGAGCGGTTCCAGTAGGAGTAAAAAGCATATGTGTGTGTGTAACTGCGAAGCTCTGCCCGTTTGTCTCCAAGAGCTTGTAATTTGACAGTTAATCAATACAGGAGACGTTAGGTAGTGAAATCAAGCTTTACAAAGACTATTTCAATGAATTCCGCCTCTGAATTAGTCTAAGCACTCTTCTGAACGACTCGTCAGGTCGACAAACGATCCTACAAGTGGTATCAGAGCTCAGGAGGAAGAGTTCTTACCGTTTAGCTCGATTTTCGCTCGAAATTCTCACTTCTACACCTTCTTTTACTGATTCAGGAAGTTTTTACGGTCGAAATTCGCTCAAATTTTCACAGCTTGTGCGCAATTGTACCAAGACAAATCCTGGAAAGTTTGAAGCAAAAATTCGAAGTTTTTAGGAGTCAAATCATGTTCGAAATGTGGATCGTTCATAGTGACATCATCATGAACCGCTTTTAGATCAAGTTTTGGACCGCTTTTTCGTACAAATTTGATTCTGACTTGCTCAAAATTGTTGATTGGACCGCTCATTAGTCAGTTTCTAAATCGCTCGTGTGAACATTTTTTGGACCGCTCCACAATACAGTTTCTGGATCGCTCCAAAGTAACTTTCTGGATCGCTCTTGGAACACATTCTGGATCGCTTATTCGAACTGCTTTGGACCGTTTATACGACTGATTGTGGATCGCTTATTTGGACCATTTCTGGATCGTTTATTCGGACAGTTAGTCTGGACCGCTTATTTGGTTCATTATAGTTCGCTTATTTGGCCCAATTAGTTCGCTTTTGTGTCCGATTGTTGTGCTGATTCGCTTTTTAGTCAACTAGCACGTGTTGGATTTGTGAAAATAACGATGGTATTTGATGAACAAGAAAACATTAAGCTAGAGGATTTCAATAATTGGTATATGAGAAATATGGATACCGATTATAGAAATGTAAATTCGGACACTTGGACTAAAAGTTTTGAATTATTCATATGCCAAAAGGAGGAAACGTTGAAAGAGATAGAAAATCGATTTAAAATTTTAACGGACAATATGTGGTATAGGGGTATTAAGATGTCGAATGATGAATATCTATCAAAATTGACAACTGCATTACCTGCTAAATGGGATGAGTTTATGGTTGAGCTAAAACAGAAAGATTTCTTTCCAGGGCTTTTTCCATATCAGTTCTTTAATGAAGTTAGAGCAGAGTGGTATAAGGAAGAAAAGAAAAGGAGGGAATTCTTGTCTGAGATGGAAAAGAATTTAGATAGATTGGAGCTGGATGTACTCATTGAAGTTGATAGAAGAGTTTGTGGTTTTCTTGCAACAAAGAGTACTCTGAAATATGATATCAAAAGGAAATGTTATATTGATGATAATATGAATCCTTTTGATTTTGTTAAACTCTTTCGTGCAGGAATCGACAAGATGGAAATGAAGGATGCTCCAAAAGATGAAGAATCTGTAGAGTTTGAATCTTCAAGTTCTGCATCAGCATGCTCAAAATGTGACCGCTTCAAGACTGAAAATGACAAACTCTTGAAGGATGCGGAAAGTTTGACATCGGAAGTCAAGAAGTTAAAAGATGTGAAGCAAGCTGATGATAATCAGATTCTTATTTTGAAGGAAAATTGTGAGAAGTTGAAAGCTAAAAATGACAAACTGTTAAGTAATTTGAACAGTTTGACATTTGAAAACAAGAAGTTGAAAGAAAAAGAAAAGGTTTTTGAAGAAAAAATTAAAGATTTTGAAATTGAAAAATCGAAGAGTGAAAAAGAATTTCAAAATCAACTGAAAATTCTTGAAGATGGGAGAAATGTTTTTAGCCAAAACAACATTGAGAAACAAAAATTGATCAATTCACATCTTCAGAAAATTATTAAACTTGAAAAGGAAGGTGAAAGTGCTCGAAAGAAAATCAAAGAGCTGGAAAAAGAGTTTGAAAGCAAAAAGAAATCTTCAGAAGATGAGGATTTCTGGATTAAGCTGGAAAACAAAAACCTGAAAGCGAGTGAATCAAAATTTCAGGAACAGATAAAAGTTTTGATGAATGAAAAATCTGTTCTTGAAAATTTGAAGATTGATAATGAAAAAACTATCAAGTCTCATTTTGAGAGAATATCTCAGCTTGAAAGTGAAGCTGAGAATTCGAGGAACAGAATTGATGAACTTGAAAAGAAGTTGATCGGTTTTGTGACTTCATCTGACAAGTTGAATATACCTTGTCCAAAACCAATCAACTCTGTTCCAATGAGTAACAATGTCACAAACTTTGACAATGTCAAAGTTAAAGATTGTGGTGAAGAATCTGATGATAAAAAGGAAAAATTTCAGAAAACTGTTCTGCAATCAACTGAAAAGGGTGAATGCTCGAAGCAAAAATCTTTGAAGAAGAAAGCAGAACAGAAACAAAAAATTAAAAATGAGAAAATTGTTCAAAAAGATATTAAAAGTTCATCAGATCGTTCATCCAATTAAAAGAAAAAATCACAAAAAGTAAAAAATGAAAACTCAAAAACTGTAGGTAATAAGTGGTGCAGGTTGGACCACAGTGCTAAAGCGCCAAATCCAGCAAACTTGAGGAAGGAATATCACCAAGCCAAACAATGCTTTGATCTGAGCGTTTGGACTCAAAATGGTGATTGGTACGATAACAGAGTGTGTTACCGATGCAGTTATCAAGGACACATTGCTGTTAACTGCCGGAATTGGAGTTATGAGACCAGACGGTGCTTTAACTGCAACATCAAAGGTCACATTGCCAGAGATTGTCCAAGGAGATCGAATGAAAGATTGAGGGCTAAGTCTTAGAAATTGGCAAAGATTCCAGTCAAAGTCAAGCCCCAGGAACAGAAGGTTCTGAAACCTAAAGTTCAAGAACAGTCAATTCAGGAAAAGAAAGTTAAACTTTCACAGGGGCAGAAAGACAGACTGAGGAAAAAGAGAAAGAAGGCAAGAGAATATCTCGAGAAGATTTTGTCCTCGGGTTCACGGGATAATCAGAATAACAGTTCTGATGAATCTACTCCCTCAGTTGCAAAGACAAGCAAAAAGAATTCATCAGATACAAATCTAGGGACAAAAGAGGAGAAGAAGAAGAAGAAGAAGAAGAAGGTAACATTCTGTGGCGATGAATCTGTTTCTTCGGAAACAAAGGAGCCACATGTCGGCGATGAATCTGACTCATTAAAGTCAGACAAGCCACATTCAGGCAATAATTCTGGTTCGTCAAAGCCAGAGGAGCCATTGGTTGAGGTAAAATTGTCGAAAACACCCAAGGCTGGTCGGGCTTGGGTGGATCTTTTTTGAATGAAAACCTGACTTGCCGGAGATCCCAAGATGGTATTGCGGATCATGACTCGGCATCTGTCTAAATCTGTTTGAAAAGTTGCAGGACTTGCCGGAACTCCCAGGTTTGTAAGCGAGGAGTAGGAATCGGCACCTTGAGAATTCAACCAAAAGATGGTAATTGGTTGAAAAACAGGTTTGATAAGCTTAATTGCTAAACCTACAAGTGGTTGTATGGTAGTGATTGGTGTAGATCTTACAAGTGATTAAATCAAGGTCATTGAATTGGACTTGATTTAGTTATCACTCAAGAATTTGGTAAACAAGTTGATGAAGTAACCCCGTACCTAAATTGGTTGGTAAACAAACTAAGTTTTCCGGAAAAACCATTTTGATTAAAACAAACTTAAGTGTTTTGAAATCATTATGGGAAAATAGTTTGTTGTGAGGGGGAGTTCTGATTGTTTATGCCAAGTGGATGGAGAATTGAAGTGATTCTCATCAAGTTGTCAAGTTTGTACAGTTTGTTTCAAATTTTCCCAGAAAATCAAAATTAAAACATATTTTGATTTTAGGGGGAGTAAAATTTTAAAAAAATTAGAAAATTTGAAAATGTCAAAAACATTAAAAAATTTAAAAAACGAGTTTTGTTGCGAAACAAGAGGAAATGATAGTAAATCAGTAGGACTATCACAGCACGCTAAAGAAATGTAATGCCAAATGTGATAAACGGTCTCACTGATGATGTGACGATAGGTTTTTGTACATTTAGTAGATTTATTCGGGATATAAACCTAAAATTTCAAACTTGTGAAATTCGTGGGGAACACTACTTGGATATATAGGTAATCCCTGAAATCTCGTTTGAAAGGTCTCATATTCTGATATACTAGGTGTTTATACTCTATGATGTCTGGGGTATTATTCCGGGACTTCTGCTGAACGGTAGTTCTGACCTAGTCCTTGGCTAATACTTTCCGCAATATGCTTGAAATATAGCATAAAGCCCTCAGTTGATTAGACAATAAAATTGATAATCATCTGTTGTAGCTGAAAAGATCCTCTAAAGGGGACACACTGCTAAGTCGAAGCTGATATCTCTCTGCTGAACGGAAGTTCTGACCTGAGATCCCTCAGTTCTCGCATTTTTCCCCTAATTTATGTACATACATCATTGTAGTGTTCATACCTGTAAGACTAAATATTGGGATTCTGGATACGGGAGTATATTCAAGAGGTGGGATACATGAATTGAACTAAGTTTATAAAACACTTAAATAGTATCCTGAATAGATTGAAAATTGTATGAAAATTTAAGAGGACAAATATATCGTCAATCAACGTGAATCGTTTAGAACTTAAAACGATTAGAAGCTTAACGGTGCTTGTGATGTGTTTCAAAAACTGATATGATCCTCTTGTACAAACTCACAAAAATATGTTTGTTTTGCATTTAAATTTCTGTTTTTGCATTTATGTTTCATATTTTGAAAATTCAAAAAGATTTTCGACAACTGATGTTGAAGAGCTGATTTTCAAAATCTCAAAGCTAAAATTGATGAACAGACAGGTTGGTTAAGTCATTTGAAATGTTTAAAATGATTCATTAGGTTGAATCAGAAATTGGAATGTTTCAAATTTGTGAATCAGTGTTTAATTGTAAAAAGTATCAAATGATTAGTTGATTCATTAAGTTGAATCACAATTATTCTGGTTTATGATAGAGTGTTTGAGTTTTGCAGGTTTCTGATCCTGTTGCTACAGATAGCCAGGAGACACATCAGAACCAGAGAAGAGCTTAAACAGAGAAAGCCAGGAGTTGATTTCAATGGTGATGACGATTTCCAGACAGAGATCCTAGCATGATGATAGGGGGAGTCTGACGAAAGTTAGAACCAGAGATAGATCCAGGCATATGGTTTCAGGAAGAAATTTCTAAAGAAGATTTGATTCCAGGCAGAATTCCTGAAGAAGACCGAACAAGATTGATGAGCTGTGAAAGATTGAAGACTCTCACTAAAGATTCCGTCAACATTCAAGGGGGAGTCTGTTGGTGCAGTTGTCTGTCGACTACATCTTCGTTCGAGTCTTAGGGCAGGGCTGATTGTATTGTGAACAGTAAACGAGAAATCTTGTATTAGATAGGATCGCTTATTGGGCTTTAGATCGCTCTTATGGCCCAATTAGATGATAGGATCGCTCGTATGGTAAGTGTTTGGATCGCTCATATGGACTTGTCCATATAAGCGACCCGTGATGCCTATAAATAGGTGTCATATGAGCGGTTCCAGTAGGAGTAAAAAGCATATGTGTGTGTGTAACGGCGAAGCTCTGCCCGTTTGTCTCCAAGAGCTTGTAATTTGAAAGTTAATCAATACATGAGACGTTAAGTAGTGAAATCAAGCTTTATAAAGACTATTTCAATGAATTCCGCCTCTGAATTAGTCTAAGCACTCTTCTGAACGACTCGTCAGGTCGCCAAACGATCCTACAGTATTTTTCTCGTTACAAACATGTTTCTATTCTTGTTTAAACACTAAGGATATTATTAGTTTACTTAGAACCCATGACTTTGTAAGTCTTGTAAATAATCTTGGTCTCTTGAGAAAATTATTTTTGCAATCACCCATTTACAAGAATTATATTTTGTTTAAACCATCTTTACATAAGAAAACCCATTTCATTATTCAAGTTCATGAAGGCATAAAGTATGAAGGTCTTGGTCTTTCACAAGATCACCACTTTAACTCCCTAGATCATGTGTTTAATCACAATCTAGTAGTTTCCATATGATGTCTAACATCACACACACTAGCAATCCATCAACAAGAAGCAAATCAACACAATCAACATATATTCTTATGTATTTAAGCTTATGTGAAAGATTCATGTTCATATTATTTAGTGTTCTTGTGATTTTCACCACAATAAAACTTTTAACCAATCAATATATGAAGTAATAAGAGATTATGAGGGCTCACCACTATCAACAAGGCTAGGGAAGATTACTAGAACTTGAAGATGAAAAAAGTGTTGGGTAAAAGCAATTGGAGGAGGTTCTTCAAGATCTACAAGCTCCACACTTCGTAAATCACCTTCTAGCACCTTATGTTAAGCTTGGAATGGATGAATTGAGTTTGAAGATAGTGGTGGTGTGGATGGTGGCTCATGGCCGAAATGGGGGAAGAAGGGAGGAGGTTGATGGTGAGTAGTGAAGAATGTGATCTTATGTTACCTATATAGTACTTCCAAGATCTTGCCATATCCAAATAAAATCAAAACAAATCCAAGGAAAGCAAAGTGAATATCTTGGCAAGATTTGGGTGATTTAGTAAGATTTTACAAATCAAAAGTGGGTCCACCCCTTGTGACAGTGAACAATATGGGGGGGGGCAAAGTGTAATTTCCAAACTCTAATATATAAACAAGTTAGCTTTCATGTGTAATTTTTAGGGACTTGATGTGTTATTGTGTTATAAGGGGTGTTATGGTGTTCGGGGATCATAACTAGTTCAGAAACATTAAAAAAATGCTTCTAGCAATATTTTGATGTTCCGGGTAATGTCCGGTTGTTCGGTTTGATACTGGTTCGTTAAAGTGCTAAATTGCACCGTTTAGTGTCTTTTATGTACCCTTTTGTAACCCTTTCAATTCCCGACACTTAGGGAAATATTCTGGATGATAAATCATGATTTCTGCATAATATTTATGTGTTAAAAGCTGATTTATTGCTGAATTTAATAAAATTCTGCACTTAAAGTGCGTTTCGGGTGCTTTTTAGTGCATATTCTAGCTTCCGGAAGGTCTATATGTTAACCCTTGTATGTACTCTTGGGTTTTAATGTATTCTTGTCATTGGACCTACACCTAGGCTCCAATTCTATTGTCTAACTGCTTTCTGCAGAATTGTTGACACAATGTGTCTTACCGGTGATTTTACTAGTATTTTTGACGCAACGCTATCATAAAGTAATTCTTGTAGTATAAAACGTGCATGAATTTGCTTGCATGGAAAACATAAATTTATTTGTCTGGTAAACTAGATCATGCACAGTCATTAAAGCACAATTTACTGTTTATTTAGTGTATGGAATGTACGGAAAAGTGACGGTTGTCACAGCTTGGTCTGTTGGTTCCTAACTATAGTCTAGGTCTCTAAGACATTGACCCGGACTAGGTCGAGTCTAGCCTAATTCCTTATAGTTATGGCTCTGATACCAATCTGTCACACCCCAACCGATGGCGGAATCATCGGGGCATGGCACTGAGCGAAACAGATTGTCCAGAAGTCTCCATAACATTTATCATTACTATTCAATTTAAATAATACGTCCCATACCGTACCTCAAACAGTAAAATAAATTATTACAGACATAAATCCAGGCAAATATTTTGTTCCGACAACTCAGATTTAATAAACAGCAATTGTTTATCTGCTTCCAGAAACCCTTAATTTGACCACTACAGACAACTATTTATTGGGCTCTAGAGCTTTATTCTAGCCTCGCTTTCCTAGCAGATAAGCATCTTAAACCCCTGTCACATACGTTAAAATAATGTCAATACATAAAATGTAAAGGTCAGCATACAAGTTTGATAATAGCATATAGAGTTCGAAATAGTTTACGCATAACCAGCACGTACACAGAGGAAAACGAAGCATGTTAATTATCGACATGGATCTATCGATACCAATGACTGCGGGTTGACTGCCCGAGACAGTTCGCAATACATGATTACCACCGTAATCCATGCAAGTAATTGTCCTTAACAACCCCCGTGTGAACGGGTGCTGAGTCCAAACTATAGTACTATCGTCGTTAAGGCAGGTAGACAGCATTCCACGTGTAAGCATAACAACAAGCATTCATTTAGTCACATAATACATGCGGTAACGGTTAGTGTTTAAAGTTATTGCGTAGTGTGTTCGATTGTGATTTAGAATAAGTAACGTATGTAAGACCCAAAAGTGCTAAAGCAAAAAGGGTTTGAGTATACTCACAGCGGTTGATGGATTGAAGGAAGCGCTTGAGAGTAGGGTTAGCCTGAATTGTCACACCCCAACCGATGGCGGAATCATCGGGGCATGGCACTGAGCGAAACAGATTGTCCAGAAGTTTCCATAACAGTTATCATTACTATTCAATTTATATAGTACGTCCCATACCGTACCTCAAATAGCAAACAAATTATTACAGATAAAATCCAGGCAAATATTATGTTCCGACAACTCAGATTTAAATGTAAATACAACAATTTTTTATCTGCTTCTAGAGACCCCTAGCTTGAACACTACAGACAACTATTTGTTGGGCTCTAGAGTTTATTCTAGCCTCGCTTTCCTAGCTGGTAAGCATCTTAAACACCTGTCACATACGTTAAAATAATGTCAATACATAAAATGTAAAGGTGAGCATACAAGTTTGATAATAGCATATAGAGTTCGAAATAGTTTACGCATAACCAACACGTACACAGAGGAAAACGAAGCATGTTAATTATCGACATGGATCTATCGATACCAATAACTGCGGGTTGACTGCCCGAGGCAGTTCGCAATACATGATTACCACCGTAATCCATGCAAGTAATTGTCCTTAACAACCCTCGTGTGAATAGGTGTTGAGTCCAAACTATAGTACTATTGTAGTTAAGGCAGGTAGACATCATTCCACGTGTAAACATAACAACAAGCATTCATTTAGTCACGTAATACATGCGATAACGGTTAGCGTTTAAGGTAGTTGAGTAGTGTGTTCGATTGTAATTTAGAATAAGTAACGTATGTAACACCCAAAAGTGCTAAAGCAAAAAGGGTTCGAGTATACTCACAGCGATTGATGGATTGAAGGGAGCACCGGAGAGTAGGGTTAGCCTGAATAGTTTGATAGCATAACGATAAGCAACACGTATAACGGAATACGAGTGTCGGAGGGTCGGATAGCTGGTCGATCGGACGGTAGTCTGATCGGACGGCTGACCGCTCGGTTTGCAGTCCGTTCGGACAGCTGTCCGGTTGGTCGGTAGGCCGATCGGATGGCTGTTCGAGTGGATTGTTTCTTCCTTTGAGAAGGATGTTTTTGTGTATGATGGTTTGACTTTTGAAGTTTTCGTTGTAGCATTTGAAAACATTGAAGTATCCTTACCCTTCAGGTTGGTCGATCGATCGGTCGTTCGATTGGCCGGCAGCCTGATCGGTTAGGTACTTCTAGTCAAGACAAGTTCTCAACAGGGTGTCACCTGATCGGACGGCTGTTCGATCGGGTGGCACTCCTGGTGCATTGAACATGTTGAAAATCGACTAAGTGTTGAAGTATAGTATCTCATGATCCGAAGATTAATCCGATCGGACGGCTGTCCGATCGAACAGCTGTTCGTTCAATACTAGTCTTCAAAAATTGATTAAGTGTAGGACCATGTGCTAGCCGATCGGCTGGCCTGGTCGATCGGCTGACTGTCCGATCGGTTGGGCTGTCTGTTCGGACAGCAGCCCGATCGGTCAACTTCCTGACCTGGTCGGCATGTTCGTCTAATACTTGGCTGTTCTTATTTTGTTTGTCATCATATTTAGGTATTTTGTCAACGAGTCGAACCATAGAACCTTCGTTCATACTTGTTTCTCCTGATCGAACAGGAATCACCCAAGTCCGCCCGGTGAACTGTTCGGAACGGAGTTTAACGTTTAACCCGAAATCGGTGAACCTCGTGGATAGAATCTGAATCTTGAACTGCACAACTACTAGGATGATTAGTAAGTCGGCACAAGCTCCGTTTCTATCGTTTTTGAAGGCATTGAGTGTAAAAGAGTTGAAAGAAAGTTGAAAAACCATCTTCCAATCTTTTCCACCGTGAATATGTTTAGATCTATCACAGATCTTTGTTTGTTTATGTGGAAATCGGCTAGATCCAAGTTAATCTTGGTGGATTGAAGCCAAAACATGAAGTTCTTCAAGAACACCATGATGACATCATCCTAGAACACTTGAATCTTGATGATTTCACGGTTAGAAATCAAGATTTGAAAGATAGAAAGGTGAAGGAGTGCATGTAGATCAAGAAAGTACAAGATTTAGGATGAAATCTACCGGAATCGAGAGAAATCTGAGAAAAAGTGGGGAGCACGAGCTGGTCGGTCAGAGGTTTCCAAAAGTAGAAAGTTTGAGAGTGACAAGGGGTATTTATAGGATGCCATAAGAGGAAAGGGTTGGCCGATCGGTCGGTCAGCATGATCGGACAGCCTGTCCGATCGGACAGCAGTCCGATCGGCTGGGCTGTTCGATCGGCTGGGAGCCTGATCATTCAGCAGCCTGTTCTGAGTGTTCGGTGCGACGATTCTTGATATTTTGATTTCGATTGAAGGTGATGCGAGTACGATAGAGTTTCCTATTCAAATTACTTTTAATTACAACCACTATATCTAACATACAATCATCTATATCTCGCGCTATCTCTTTTCCACCAATTATCATGATTCGATTTCGATTGAGTTCGATTGAGTTTCGATCTTCGAGTCGAGTTTTGATTGATTACATAACATAAAGTAAACACGCACGAGTAACACATAAGGCACACACACACACGTAAAACAATACCAAAGTTGCATAATTCGAGTTTCGAGTTCGATGATGATTTGATTAGCTCGATTATTTGATTAATTGACTTTATCGCATTGTTACTTCCTACTATTCACAGTCGTAAAGCGGTTCGCATCGATAAATAAACCTTGATTAATTCGATTGTACCTTATTACTCCACATAATACAACTAATGTAAATATAAAATAGGCTAACTACCGTCAAGGAAGTCAGTCTTGACTTTGACTTTGACTTTCGAAAACACGGGGTGTTACAGCCTCCCCTTGTTTAGGAAATTTCGTCCCAAAATTAGGCTGAAAGCTGCACAACACCGTGAATCACCTTTTGCTACTTTCTCTCTCTAGACTTTCACTTAAACAACTGCGGGTACTTCGCCTTCATGTCGCTTTCGAGTTCCCAAGTGAACTCTGCGCCTTGTTTTCCTTCCCATCGGACTTTCACAATAGGGATGCGCGAGCGTCTGAGTTTCTTGGTTTGGCGATCCATGATTTCGACAGGCTTCTCCACGAAGTGTAGCGTTTCGTTGATTTGAAGGTCGTCGAGAGGTACAATCAGATCATGCTCAGCCAGGCATTTCTGGAGGTTTGACACATGGAAAGTCAGGTGGACATTACTAAGTTCCTCCGGTAGTTTGAGTCTGTAGGCGACTTTTCCGATCCTTTCCAGAATCTTAAAAGGTCCAACATATCCAGGCGCTAGTTTCCCTTTCTTGCCGAATCTGACCACACCCTTCCAAGGTGATACCTTTAGGAGTACGTAGTCGCCAACTTCAAATTCAAGGGGCTTGCGTCGTTTATCGGAATAACTTTTCTGTCTACACCGAGCTTTCAACAAGTTGTCTCGGATTTGGAGGACTTTGTCAGTCGTTTCTTGTAATAACTCGGGACCGGTTAATTGCGAGTGACCGATCTCGTGCCACACAATAGGCGATCGACATCTTTTTCCATATAAAGCCTCGAATGGTGCCATCTGGATGCTGGCATGATAACTGTTGTTGTACGAGAATTCGACCAACGACAGGTATTTATTCCAATTGCCACCGAAGTCTATGACACACGCACGGAGCATGTCTTCAAGAGTACGGATCGTTCTTTCAGTCTGTCCGTCGGTTTGAGGATGGAATGCGGTACTTAAGTTAAGCGATGTACCGAGAGCTGCTTGAAACGTTTCCCACAATCGCGAGGTAAGCTGAGCATCACGGTCAGAAATGATGTCACGAGGCGTACCATGATTACAAATGATCTCGTCGGTGTAGATTCGGGCTAATCGTTTTACCTTGTAGTCTTCCCGTATTGGCAAAAAGTGGGTTGATTTGGTCAAACGGTCAACGATAACCCAGATACTGTCGTGACCTGATGACGTGGGCGGAAGCTTTGTTATGACATCCATAGCTATACTCTCCCATTTCCATATCGGAATTGGTGGTTGTTCGAGTAAGCCAGGGGGTCTTTGATGTTCAGCCTTGACTCTTGCACAAGTCAGACAACTTCCGACACAAAGAGCGATATCCCTTTTCATACCCGGCCACCAGTACTTGTAGCGAAGATCCTGGTACATTTTATCGGCACCAGGATGAATAGAATACCGGGATTTGTGGGCTTCGTCCATTAAAATCTTTCGCAATTCGGTCCGCTTAGGGATCCAAATTCGGTCCAGAAAATAGAAGATCCCATTCGATTTGCTAACAAGCTGAGCTCCATCGTGATAGATTCTCTCCTTCTTAAAGGTACGTTCATTAAAACAAGCATGTTGAGCTTCACGGATGAGGGTTTCGAGATCATGTTGGGCTTGGGTATTGCGAATGCTGAGCAAATAACTCCGTCTACTAAGCAGGTCGGCAACAACATTAGCTTTGCCTAGGTGATAACGAATCTCACAGTCGTAATCGTTTCGAAGTTCTACCCATCGGCTGTCACACCCCGATTTCCACGTGTTTCACCGGTGGGCCCGGTGGGGGATTACCGTGACGTAGTTGGCAACAATATAGTCAAACCACACAATATATAAATGCACAGCGGAAGCATAAAGATAAATATATTTCAACCTTTGAATGTAATATCAAAGTATCACAATTGTCGAAATATAATCCACAGAGGATCAAAATAAAATATAAGTATTGTTCAACAGACGTAGGCATCTTAAGCTTGCGAGACTCTTTATTGATGCTAAGGAGAAATATCCAGCCAATTACGCTTAGAACCTGCATTTAATCTTTTTGGGGATCAAAATAAAATATAAAGTCCAAAATACTCTATTTATTATTTAAAATCAGTAACAACTGGAATCGGGTCAAAATACTTTGTAGAACTCAAGTTATGCTCGAAAAGGGTATATTCGGTATTTACCGAACCGATGTCATAACCGCAAGTTATGAGCAGGTTAAAAATCATTAAAAATCTTTAAAAATCTTAAAATATTATTTTACATCAGTGGGTAAAACGTTTGGTGCCGAAATTTGGGTTTAGATAGGCGTTATGCTAATTGCGCCATTTAATTACTAAAGTTTCCCTAATTGCGCTATTTAGCATAACTCCTATTCTGGACCTCGGATTGACGTGAAATTTTAGGGACATGCTTAGAAATCAGTAACTAAGGTTATTGCCCTTTCACATATTCAAAATTCTCGTTTTAAAGTAAAAAGGGCGTTACGGTCAACTTTTAAGCATTTAACGGAAATGTGCTAAAGACTCGGACAAACAACGAACTGGTCACAGAGGGTTATACCATCATGTAACCTGGGAGAGTCCTAATGCATGACTAAATCATACCATAACGGGTCAGAACTGAAGTCAAAGCAAAAGTCAAAGTTTTGCAACTTTCGGTTCCGAACCGGGTCAAAACAGTAAATGGTCGGATCAAACAAGCTTAGACTAGTTAATATACTTATTATCATGTTATATGAGTGTTAAAACAGATTACACGCCATCTACATTACTGATTATACTTAAAATTGCAAAATAGCATTCTGTTGACTTTTTCTAAGCAAGTTTGACTCGACATTCGGACTAGTTAGAGTGGGAATCAGAGGGTACCCTTGTAGGGGTTTAATGCCCACATGATTACCAACATATAACTACTTTTGATTCGACAAACCACTGGACCATTTGTGATTTATTGTCAAGTCAACCGTTAATTACGACGGATTGACTTTTAGGCTATAACTAAGCAAAAACTAAGTCACAAAGGGTTAGGCATACTTACAGAAGCTTGGTGCATGACCAGAGATGTTAGAAGAATGCTCTTGAGCTCCAGAAGTGGTCAAGAAAGCAGGTTTGAGGTGTGTTTCAAATGTGTGCACTACATTGCCTTTTATAGTGAAAAATTGTGCATAAGATCATCACAACTAAGTCTATAATTGCTCATGGATGATCAGCAGCTGTCCCTGAGTGTTAGGGGACATGTAGGGGGCGCCCATGCTGCCATAATTGCACCCAAAGTCGGTTAAAAAATCAAACAGTGAATCTGTGCATGTTTTCTGCATCTGGCACCTTGACACGGCCCGCATTAAGGATCAGGCTAGGCTCACGTGGGCCGCCTGAATCCTTATGTCAGGAACCGGATCTTCACATGGTTCGCGGCCCGCATAAGCTTCCTTGTTTCTCTAACGCGGGCCGCCTGAGGCCTGTAATTCAAGATTTTCAAATCTTTTGCCATTATTAGCCTGACCTTTCGGTTTCGAAGGGGTAACTTTGCGATTTGGGCCTCGATTATTTATGAATAAGGGCCTCGTGACTTTTACCCGCGCCGTTAAGTCCCCGGTTAGTTTAATTACTATCCGAAAAGCCTTATCTTTCATTGTTGACGCTTCTAACCCCTTGCATACGGAATTGATCATAACTTTCTCGTTTTAAAACGGAACTTTGCGAAATTTATATCGTATATTCTAGTGAGCGTAATTTACTGTTACAAAGCCTCGGGTATGTTAAAGAGTCACTCAGAGGTATCACTTAAACATGTTGACACAATTAACCCCTGTAGTTTGTAATCTCTCACTTCCTTCCGCATTTCGTTCCGTACGATCCATGATTTATCCGTTTGACGGTACGAGCATCATTTAGGGTTACTGTACAGTGTATTTATCCCTTGTTGACATTTTTAACCCTCGAATCTACATACTTTCCATGTTTTGTCAACTTTAGTCCTTTATTCTGTATTTAATACCACGTGTAAACTCAAGACACGTGTCAATACATTATTGGACGCAAAATTTCGAGGTGTTACATCCTCACCCCCTTAAAAGAAATCTTGACCTCGAGATTTATTGGAATAGATGAGGGTACTTCTCCTTCATCGTGGACTCAACCTCCCACGTGTACTCGGGACCTCTACGGGCATCCCATTTCACCTTCACTATTGGTATATACTTCCTGTGAAGTTTCTTAACCTGTCGATCCTCGATCAACACAGGTTTCTCGACGAATTTTAAGCTCTCGTCGATGTGTACATCTGTATGCGGTATAACCAGTGATTCGTCAGCGAAACACTTCTTCAGGTTACAGATGTGGAACACATTGTGGATACCACTGAGCTCCTCCGGTAAGTTTAATTTGTAGGCAACCGATCCGACACGTTCGATTACCTCGAAAGGTCCAATATATCTCGGGCTTAGTTTGCCTTTCTTACCGAATCGCATCACCCCCTTCCAGTGTGATACCTTAAGTAAAACCTTGTCGCCTACTTCGAAATTGAAAGGCTTACGCTTCAAATCTGCGTAGCTCTTTTGCCTGTCCCGGGCAGGTTTCAATCGATCGCGAATTTGGACAATCTTGTCCGTGGTTTCAAAAATTATGTCAGGTCCTGTCATTTGGACATCTCCAACTTCTGCCCAACAAACGGGCGTTCTACATTTTCTACCATATAAAGCTTCAAAAGGTGCAGCCTTAATGCTTGTGTGGTAGCTATTGTTATAGGAGAATTCGACCAATGGTAGGTGGTTATCCCAACTGCCACCTAGGTCGATTGCACATGCACGAAGCATGTCTTCTAACGTTTGGATCGTACGCTCACTCTGTCCATCTGTCTAAGGGTGGTAAGCCGTACTGAAATTCAAACGTGAGCCCAAAGATTGTTGGAAGCTTCTCCAAAAGTGTGAGGTGTATCTGGTATCTCTATCAGAGATGATAGACACAGGCACTCCATGAAGGGATACAATCTTGTCTACAAACAACTGGGCTAATATATCGGAGCTATGAGTCTCCTTTATGGGTAGGAAATGTGCTGACTTGGTCAGTCTATCAACTATTACTCATATTGTATCGTTTCCCTTCTTTGTTTTTGGTAATTTGGTGATGAAGTCCATTGTCACCATTTCGCATTTCCACTCGGGAAGTTCAGGCTATTGTAGCAAGCCTGACGGCTTTTGATGCTCGGCCTTTACTTGTGCACAAGTCAAGCACTTTGCTACATAGGTGGCTATAGACTTTTTCAAGCCTATCCACCAAAAGTTTGCCTTCAAGTCCTGGTACATTTTATCAGCACCAGGATGAACGGAATATCGGGAATTGTGGGCTTCCTGAAGGATAACGTCACGAAGACCTCCATAAACAGGAACCCATATCCTCCCATTTAATCTCAGAATTCCGTCCTTGCCATAAGATAACTGCTCCTCAGTTACCCCTAGCTTTTCGTTTGGATAGTTAGCTTCTAACACAGCTTCTTTCTGTGCAGCTAACAATCGTTTATTCAGACTGTTCTTAATTTCAATGCTCTTGGCATTGCTTCTTATCGGTTTCACTCTCTCTTTCCTGCTCAAGGCATCTGCGACTACATTGGCCTTGCCTGGATGGTATCTTATTTCACAGTCACAGTCGTTCAGAGTTTCCATCCAACGTCGCTGCCTCATATTCAGGTCTTTCTGATTGAACAGATGCTGAAGGCTTTTGTGATCAGAATAGATCACAAATTTAATGCCATAAAGGTAATGCCTCCAAAGTTTTAGTGCAAATACAACGGCACCCAACTCCAAGTCGTGGGTGGTGTAGTTCTTTTCATGCACTTTCAATTGTCGCGAAGCATAGGCAATCACCTTGCCCCTCTGCATAAGCACACAACCCATACCGGTGTGTGATGCATCACAATATACGACAAATTCTTCCATTCCGTCTGGCAATGTCAACACTGGAGCATTGCTCAGCTTTTGTTTGAGGATATCGAAAGCTTCTTGCTGCTTAGGGCCCCAATCGAACTTTATTTTCTTTCTAGTTAAAGAAGTTAGGGGTGCAGCAATTCTTGAAAAGTTTTCGATGAAGCGTCTGTAGTATCCTACTAGACCTAGGAAACTGCGAATCTCCGTAGGTGTCTTCGGCTCCTGCCAGTTCATGACGGCTTCAACTTTAGCGGGATCCACCTGGATACCACGCTCGCTGACTACATGTCCAAGGAACTGGACCTCTCGTAGCCAAAAGTCACATTTAGAGAACTTGGCATAAAGCTTTTCTTGATGAAGCAGTTTAAGGATACATCGAAGATGCTTTTCGTGGTCAGCTTGACTCTTCGAGTAGATAAGGATGTCATCGATGAAGACAATGACAAATTTATCCAAATAAGGTTTACATACGCAATTCATGAGATCCATGAATGCGGCAGGTGCATTGGTGAGCCCAAAAGGCATCACTAGGAACTCGAAATGACCATATCGAGTCCTAAATGCAGTTTTATACACGTCTTCATCCTTGACCTTCAATTGATGGTAGCCTGACCGTAGGTCAATTTTGGAAAAATAGCTCGCTCCTTGCAACTGATCGAACAGATCGTCGATCCTGGGCAAAGGATACCTATTCTTGATCGTCACTTTGTTCAGCTCACGGTAATCGATGCGTAGGCGCATCGAACCATCTTTCTTCTTGACGAACAGGATTGGCGCTCCCCAAGGAGATGAACTTGGTCTAACAAAACCCTTGGCTAGCAGATCATCTAGCTGCGTCCTCAATTCTTTCATTTCCGTGGGTGCCAATCTATAAGGCGCTCTTGCGATAGGTGCGGCTCCTGGGATGATGTCGATACTGAATTCCACTTGTCTGTCTGGTGGCAAACCAGGCAGTTCTTCTGGGAAAACTTCAGGATAGTCAGAGATGACTGGGATGTCTTCAATTCTGGGCTTCTCCTCACCGATGATTACCTGTGCCATATAAATGACACATCCTTTCTTCAAACATCTGGATGCCTTTAGCAAAGATACATGAGCGGGCAATCCATGTTGAGTATCTCCTCGAATGGTAAGTGGTTCTCCAGACGGAGTCTTGATTACCACTTGTTTCTGGTTGCACACGATTTGGGCTTGGTTATGCGATAACCAATCCATACCAAACACTACGTCGAAACCAGCTAATTTAAAGGGTAACAGGGATAAAGGAAATGAGTGATTCCTAATGGATATAACACATCCATCTAAAACAGTTGAAACTGTCCCCATAGTTCCATCGGCTAGTTCTACTTCGTATTTTACATTCAAGTTTTTAACAGACAGTTTTAATAATTCGCAGAACTTATCATCCACAAAGGATTTATCTGCTCCGGAATCAAATAAGACTCTCGCGAAAACATCATTGATAAGGAACGTACCGGTTATGACATTGTCGTTCTGGATAGCCTCTTTAACATCCATCTGAAAGACCCTCGCATTGGTCTTCTTCCCATCTTCAGCCCTTTTCGCTATCTTTGGGCAGTTCGTCTTGATATGCCCCTTCTCATTGCAACTGTAACAAGTTGCATCCTTGAGTTTCTTGCACTCAAGAGTCCTATGCTCCGAGGACTTGCATATCCCACACGGCTTCAGTGGGGATTTCTTTTCGAACCTGCACCTTCCAAAGTGGTGCTTCTGACAAACCTTGCACAAGGGCTTGTCGCCTGACAGTCGGTCATTTTTCTTGTTCTCTGACCCCCTCTTGTGGTCACGGTTGCCCCGATGCTTCTTGCTGGATCTACGTGAATCATCATCCTCACGTTTCCTCTTCTCACTATCAGCATTCCTCAACGATCTCTGCCTCACTGCATCAAGCGTGAGAGACAGAGATATATCTACCACGGATCTGAAGGTAGCAGGCCTGGAAGCCTTTACGCTTGCTTTTATTTCTGGGGCCAAACCCCCCAATGAAGCGCGCAATCCGTTTGGGTTCCGGTGTTACAAGATACGGAACCAATATCGACAGAGTGTTGAAAGTCGTGAGGTATGCCTGGCAATCCAGGTTCTTCATGACCAACGATAAGAAGTCAGACTCTATCTTCTCAACCTCGTGCTGAGGGCAGTAATTTTCCTTGATGAGAGCCATAAATTCTTCCCATCTCATGCTATACAAAACAGCCTTCCCAGAGGCTTAAACCAGAGATCTCCACCATGCTAGGGCTTCACCCTTGAACGACTGGGAAACAAACTTCACCAAGTCTCTCTCAGCACAACCACTGATGTCCACAACAATGTCCATCTTGTCTAACCAGGTCATACAATCCACAGCGCCCTTTTCCCCAGTGAAATCTCGGGGCTTGCAAGATACGAAATACTTATACGTTCAACCCCTGGCGCGAGGTGTATCATCGACCACTTTCTTCTTCGGGTGGACGCTATTCTCATTGGATGAGTGTCTATCGTCGTCCTTCTTTGGCTTAGACGAAGTTGAGGGTGGTTTGCTATGAGATTAGAGTGGGTTTTTGGCTTTGAGTGTGGTGTAGATAAGGTTCTGCTTCGGGACTCGGTGTATTCTTCATATTGCCGATCCAAGGCTGCGTTAACAGCGTTGTCTACCAAAGCTTTTAGTTCAGCGCCCGTTAAATGAATCTGGGCGTTATCATTTCCATCTTCCTTCGACTGACAATTAACTCCACTTGGTTCAGCCATTGTAACTCGAATCTGTTACAGAAGAAAATGACAATGTTTTATTTAGGAGTTTATTATGGAATTGTCTGTTATGGCAATTCATTAACCATGGTAAACATAGACCATATTTGGTTAATTTGTTACTCACTTTTATTTAGGATTTGAATATAACTTATCCTATTTACAAATAATATAGTTAGTGGCACAAAGCCTAGTCACAAGGACGTTTTATAATATAAGCCAGGATTACAGAGAATCAAGGCATGGAGGTTTGAACCAAAGTTCTTTTACCTTTTCTGACAGGGAGTCATAGACTACAACTGCCTTTTGTCTTATATGACAATAATATGGCCCGTGGGCACTACATCACTAATGGATGTTTTAAATAAATGATCATCTTTATTGACGATTTAATCCCATGATTATCAATCATTAATTTGGGTTTTGGAATCCCTTAATGGATTCGTATATAAGAATGACGCGTGTGATTTTAACGAATCACATCTGCCAAGGATGTTAACATGTTTACAGAGGTTAACTGGAATATGAATCTTTTAATTAAGTCTTACCATCTTGGCCGGGTCTTATAATGACACCAGGCTAGGTTTCACTATTAAGATTCTTTATTTAGGCAGATTAATTTAAAAGGAATGATCTTTGTTTCATTGTATATAATAACAAAAATGAAATTTATAACATATATTCCATTAATCATAATAATCGTTACACACTGCCCTAAACGGGACTTTTAAATAAATAAGTACCTACGCAGAGGTTTACAGAAAACAAGTCCACGCAGGGACCAAATTGGATTCTTATTGGTTGGAACCTCGAGTTAAATACATAGATAGATATCCGCACAGGGACTAAAAATATAAGTCCACGCAGGGACTGAAATGCAATTGTCCACGCAGGGACTAAACACGATAGATGTCCTCGCAGGGACTAAAATACTTAAGGCAAATGTCCTCGCAGGGACTTGATTGTAATAGTAAATACTATAGTTCATGAAAAGACTAATGATCTCGTTTCTTCCTCCCTTTTAGTAGGTTTGCTAGGCCTTTGAGGAATCCACGATTACTTTTACATTCTTGCTCAAAGTCTCGTTCCACTCGGTTTAGACGGTGGAGGATTTCTTCTTGCTCCGGTGGAGAAAAACGTGGCTGCTGCGACGGTTGTTGAACCGGAGGTCTAGGAGGTACTGGATATCCATGAGCTGAGTAATCTGTTCCCCAAAGGTTTCCATAAGCTCTGTCGGGATGGAGGGCATTGTAATTAGCTGCTACCACGTATGGGTCGGCATCATAATTATAGTTGTAGTGCGTGTGAGTCGGCTGCTCAAACGGGTTGTACGCGGTGGAACCGGCGTACGCTGGTATCAGATTATCATATCCGAATGGTGGCGGAGGTGGTGCGACTGGTGCAGAATTCACCTCTGCAGGGTGACCGGAAGGTTCCCCTAACTGTGGTTCTTCAGGCACTGGCGGAAAGTGACTTGCACTCGAGTGGCGAGGGGTGCTAAAGTGGAATTCCCCTCCTCGGGTAGACATCCGCGCCTGATCTCCTACGCCTTGGCGGATCTGGAGGTGCTTTCTGAACTGGTGGCGGAGGAGGTGGTGGCGTAACTGCCACGAAACGCGAATCCTCGGAAGGATCCTATTGCTACTGTTGCTCCTGAGGCGAGAAGTGATGAGAAGGTGTGAAGTACCAATCACACTGGTTAAACCTTGCCTGGTAACTGTCGGGACCTTGATAGGGTGTTCCATGAAAGGATGACCCATCAGAGATCTCGATAGGATGGTTGGGAGTACCTCTTGCAGGTTCTATGGGATCCGTGTCTTCGTCCATATCTACCGCATTATCTTCGGATAAATGGTCTTCAGGTCCTAAAGGGTTATAACCTATTGGTTCTGGCCTTGAAAGAAAGGAGTAGGATCGCCATAGGAACGGTGCGAAGCAGATCGCTGGAGAGGTATAAACGAAGGTTGAGGGTTACTGGGATTGTTTTCCGAATCTGGTCCAAAAGAGTGACGGTATGAAGGTGTCGAACTATGTGAAGTAGAATGTCTTGCAGGCTCAAAGAGGTTTCTTCTACGTCTCTGAGGTTCTTCACTCCTTGTACTGGAAGGAGCTCGCATGTTTGAAGGTCCGGCCTCGTGATCATTTTGCGTAGTGATCGGCCCTTTGCCTCTTCCTCCTCTTCTAATTGCTGGTGGCATAATTCCTGCTTAACAAACCTTTAAATCATAATAAACAATAAAAAACAAACTGGAATAGAATTTCGAATTTGTCCTAAGTTCTTGTCTAGACTCAAGTATGTGCAATTGTGTCATTGAGATTAAACACATAAGGATAGTGTTTAATTCACTCAACGTTGGCTCTGATACCAACCTGTCACACCCCGATTTCCACGTGTTTCACCGGTGGGCCCGGTGGGGGATTACCGTGACGTAGTTGGCAACAATATAGTCAAACTACACAATATATAAATGCACAGCGGAAGCATAAAGATAAATATATTTCAACCTTTGAATGTAATATCAAAGTATCACAATTGTCGAAATATAATCCACAGAGGATCAAAATAAAATATAAGTATTGTTCAACAGACGTAGGCATCTTAAGCTTGCGAGACTCTTTATTGATGCTAAGGAGAAATATCCAGCCAATTACGCTTAGAACCTGCATTTAATCTTTTTAGGGAAAATACGTCAGTTTACACTGGTAAATACATTCAACCGACACTTTTGTAAAATGTTTAATAAAATTGATTTGAATGCACAAGGCACAAACTCTTTATAACTTGGGATAATTTATAATTAAATCTTGTAAAAGAATTACATGTTACTATGCGTTCGGTCGCCCGGGTCGTGCCGGGTTAAAGGTTAATAGACACGCCACAAAGCATAAAGCCGTGGCGGGAAAAACAACGGTTATACCTTTAATAATATAGACACATTACGGGTGCACGCCTACACCCGTGTGTCGGGGTCGTGGCCATTTCGTAAAATGATGCCAAGGATATCCGGGACATGGTCATTAAGCTCCCAAAGGTGTAAAGCCAACAAAACACTATTTTTAAACGGGTTACATTGATAATACCCAACTACTAATGAGTTGGGGTCAATTGCCCGACCAAGCGGTATTTTTATATACCGTAACCCAAGCCCGTATAACGGAAAATAAGTTAAAAGTATTTACCTGAGCAAGTATTAATCCTTAATAAACAATGCAAGTTTCTTTTACTGGTCTCCTATTCTGGAACGAAGGTTTAAATCAACCTATTAGAATCCTAACGGGTCCTTAATTTAGCCTTAGCTTAGACCGGTCAGTTTCAAAGGATAATTATGGTTTAATCGCGTGAAAGGCGAAAACCGGGAATGGAATGTGGTTTGAACCCAACAAGTTTGAAGACTTGTTTTATATGGGTAATATAACCACACTCTGGATTTTGAGGTCAAAACAGTAAGGTTTGACCCGTTTCGGCTAGTTTATGTAAACTAGTTACATAAACCGAACCGTGCGCGCAAAAGGCGTAACGGATAACCGTAAGAGTCCTACACAAGTTTCCTAAGTCAATATCCTTTAAAGAGGTTGTGGTATCAGTAGGATACCTTCCATAATGCCCGTAACGAGTTTAAATCCCTTATATGCCCGTAGGGGTATTTCGGTCATTTTAAAGATTATAAAAGAGGTTTCTGAGTTCTACAGAAAATCTGAGTTTTCCGATCAGTTTATAAAGTCCAAAATACTCTATTTATTATTTAAAATCAGTAGCAACTGGAATTGGGTCTAAATACTTTGTAGAACTCAAGTTATGCTCGAAAAGGGTATATTCGGTATTTACCGAACCGATGCCATAACCGCAGGTTATGAGCAGGTTAAAAATCATTAAAAATCTTTAAAAATCTCAAAATATTATTTTACATCAGTGGGTAAAAGGTTTGGTGCCGAAATTTGGGTTTAGATAGGCGTTATGCTAATTGCGCCATTTAATTACTAAAGTTTCCGTAATTGCGCTATTTAGCATAACTCCTATTCTGGACCTCGGATTGACGTGAAATTTTAGGGACATGCTTAGAAATCAGTAACTAAGGTTATTGCCCTTTCACATATTCAAATATCTCGTTTTAAAGTAAAAAGGGCGTTACGGTCAACTTTTAAGCATTTAACGGAAATGTGCTAAAGACTCGGACAAACAACAAACTGGTCACAGAGGGTTATACCATCATGTAACCTGGTCCTAAGAGAGTCCTAATGCATGACTAAATCTTACCATAACGGGTCAGAACTGAAGTCAAAGCAAAAGTTAAAGTTTTGCGACTTTCGGTTCCGAACCGGGTCAAAACAGTAAATGGTCGGATCAAACAAGCTTAGACTAGTTAATATACTTATTATCATGTTATATGAGTGTTAAAACATATTACACGCCATCTACGTTACAGATTATACTTAAAATCGCAAAATAGCATTCTGTTGACTTTTTCTAAGCAAGTTTGACTCGACATTCGGACTAGTTAGAGTGGGAATATGAGAGTGCCCTTTTAGGGGTTTAATGCCCACATGATTACCAACATATAACTACTTTTGATTCGACAAACCACTGGACCATTTGTGATTTATTGTCAAGTCAACCGTTAATTACGACGGATTGACTTTTAGGCTATAACTAAGCAAAAACTAAGTCACAAAGGGTTAGGCATACTTACAGAAGCTTGGTGCACGACCAGAGATGTTAGAAGAATGCTCTTGAGCTCCAGAAGTGGTCAAGAAAGCAGGTTTGAGGTGTGTTTCAAATGTGTGCACTACATTGCCTTTTATAGTGAAAAATTGTGCATAAGATCATCACAACTAAGTCTATAATTGCTCATGGGTGATCAGCAGCTGTCCCTGAGTGTTAGGGGACATGTAGGGGGTTCCCATGCTGCCATAATTGCACCCAAAGTCGGTTAAAAGATCAAACAGTGAACCTGTGCATGTTTTCTGCATCTGGCACCTTGACGCGGCCCGCATTAAGGATCAGGCTAGGCTCACACGGGTCGCCTGAATCCTTATGTCAGGAACCGGATCTTCACATGGCTCGCGGCCCGCATAAGCTTCCTTGTTTCGTTAACGCGGGCCGCCTGAGGCCTGTAATTCAAGATTTTGAAATCTTTTGCCATTATTAGCCTGACCTTTCAGTTTCGAAGGGGTAACTTTGCGATTTGGGCCTCGATTATTTACGAATAGGGGCCTCGTGACTTTTACCCGCGCCGTTAAGTCCCCGGTTAGTTTAATTACTATCCGAAAAGCCTTATCTTTCATTGTTGACGCTTCTAACCCCTTGCATACGGAATTGATCATAACTTTCTCGTTTTATAACGGAACTTCGGGTATGTTAAAGGGTCACTCAGAGGTATCACTTAAACATGTTGACACAATTAACCCCTGTAGTTTGTAATCTCTCACTTCCTTCCGCATTTCGTTCCGTACGATCCATGATTTATCCGTTTGAAGGTACGAGCATCATTTAGGGTTACTGTACAGTGTATTTATCCTTCGTTGACATTTTTAACCCTCGAATCTACATACTTTCCATGTTTTGTCAACTTTAGTCCTTTATTCTGTATTTAATACCACGTGTAAACTCAAGACACGTGTCAATACATTATTGGACGCAAAATTTCGAGGTGTTACATCGGCGTTGACGCATGTTAAGTTCTCTCTGGTTAAAGATGTGTTGTAAACTCCTGTGATCGGTGAAGATCGTACACTTTGTACCATACAGGTAGTGTCGCCATATCTTTAACGCAAAAACAACCGCGCCTAGCTCGAGATCATGGGTTGTATAGTTCTTCTCGTGGATTTTGAGCTGGCGAGATGCGTAAGCTATAACCTTGTCCCACTGCATGAGAACACAACCAAGACCAAGGTTGGAAGCATCACAATAGACAATGAAGTCGTTGTTTCCGTCGGGCAATGTAAGAACAGCAGCATTGCAAAGCTTATGCTTAAGGATTTGGAAAGCAGACTCTTGTTCAGTTCCCCAAACAAAAGGCTTGTCTTTATGGGTAAGAGCGGTAAGCGGCACAGCAATCTTGGAGAATCCCTTGATAAACCGTCGATAATAGCCCGCTAGTCCGAGAAAAGAACGAACTTCAGACGGGTTCTTAGGCGTAATCCAACTCTTAACTGCTTCAATCTTCGCGGGATCGACATGTATACCTTGATTATTAACGATGTGACCCAGAAATTGAACCTCCTCTAACCAAAATTCGCACTTGGAGAATTTGGCGTAGAGTTGATTTCCCTGGAGTAACTCGAGAACCAAGCGTAGATGTTGCGCGTGTTCGGCTTTCGACTTGGAACAGATCAAGACATCGTCGATGAACATGATAACGAAATGGTCTAGAAATGGCTTACACACGCGATTCATCAAATGCATGAAAGCCGCAGGTGCGTTAGTTAAGCCAAAAGGCATAACAACGAACTCGTAGTGGCCGTATCGTGTACAAAAAGCGGTTTTTGGTATATCTTCTTCCTGAATGCGCAATTGATGATAGCCTGAGCGTAGATCGATCTTCGAGAAACACGTAGCACCTTGCAGCTGATCAAACAAATCATCGATACGAGGCAGGGGATAACGGTTCTTGATGGTTAACTTATTCAATTCCCGATAGTCAATACACATCCTGAACGACCCATCCTTCTTTTTAACGAAAAGGACTGGCGCGCCCCAAGGAGAGGTGCTCGGGTGAATAAAGCCTTTCTCAAGTAGTTCCTGGAGTTGGTTCGAGAGTTCCCGCATTTCGGATGGCGCGAGTCGATAAGGGGCTTTGGCAACAGGGTTAGCTCCAGGAATAAGGTTGATACGGAAGTCGATATCATGACTTGGCGGTAGTCCAGGAAGATCATCAGGGAACACCTGAGGAAACTCACGGACCACTGGGACGTCTCTAACTTCGGTCTTCTTTTTCTTTTCCTTCTCCGCTACTACAATGTTGGCCAAGAAAGCTCTGTATTCCTTGCGGAGATACTTGCTAGCTTGGACACATGACATGAGCTTGAGACCTTTTGAAGCAATTTCACCGTACACACATAATAGGTCACCATTCGCAAGCGAGAATCAGATCATTTTATCGAAGCACACAACTTTAGCATGGTTTTCGCGAAGAAAGTCCATGCCTACTATGACGTCGAAACTTCCGAGTTGCATCGGAATGAGGTCGATTGGAAAGATGTGATTGTTGAGCTCGAGAGTACAATCACGAAGAACAGAATTAACGGCGTCAGTTCTTCCGGTACCGACTTCAACTTTGAATGACAAGGGGAGATAAGAGCGCTTACGACTAAGAAGCTTCTCGAATTCAAACGACACAAAGCAGTTATTGGCTCCAGTATCAAACAAACACGATGCATACATACCATTCACAAGGAACGTACCATTAACCACGTTATTGTCAGCCTAGACTTGACGGGCATTGATGTTGAAGGTTCTGGCGTGTCCTGCTTGTTGCTGCTGCTGAGGTTGTTGCTATTGCTGCTGGGGCTCTTTCTTCACAACCCTGTTCGGGCACATGTTTGCAAAGTGGTTAGGGTCACCACATGCAAAGTAGACTCGAGCATTGATCGCGGGCGCTTGAGCTGCGTGTTGGCCTTGCGGGGTTGGGAGTAAAGCTTGATGAGCAGTGGCAGGAGTTGCGGTATTACGGGGACCATAGCGACAGTTGGCAGTGAAATGACCGTACAGCTTGCAATGAGAGAAGGAACGACAGGCGAGTCCCACCGAATGATGATATGAGCATGTCGGGCAGAGCGGGTGGGGACCTGTGTATGCACGCTTTGCTGGCAGTGCATTTGCAACTGGTGCTGGTCGATGATGAGACTGCTGTTGAGCCGGTTCGGCTTGCAGAGGAGGAGCAGCAGTGGTAGTGACAGCACAGTTCTTGTTGCTGGAGCTGCTGTTGTTGTTGTGTTTCTTCTTTCGGCGTGATGACTTGGATGGTTGAGCAGTGGAGTCGGTGGTTGGTGCAGTAGTAGCTTGATGCAGAGACTTGGAGAGCTTATCCCAGAAACCAGATTTTACCCGCTTGTCGTTGATCTTGACGGCAAGCAAGTAAGTCTCCTCAATCGATGATGTCTTGGCGGCGTAACCGAAATCGACAACACAATCGGGTAGGGCTCGAATGTACTTCTTGATTGCTATCTCGGGCGTCTTGACTTGATCGGGACAGATAATGCTGAGCTGCTTAAAGCGAGCAGTTAAGGCAGCGTTGTCTCCATCTTTCTGCTTGATGTTCCAAAACTCGTCCTCCAACTTTTGGCTTTCATGGGGAGTGCAGAATTCGTCCACCATGATGGCCTTCAGCTCTTCCCAAGTTAGCTCGTAAGCTGCATCATTCCCGTGTTTGTTTCGCTCGACCGTCCACCAGTCTAGAGCTCGGGACTGGAAGACGCCGGTTGCGTTTAGGGTACGGAGATTTTCTGGACAGCCGCTTTGGCGCAGAGTGACTTCGACAGAATTAAACCATTGAAACATAGCGGTAGGGCTATCTTCCCCGGTAAATCTTTTGGTCCGCATGCCTTAAACTGTTTAAAGCTGAAAACAGTCTTGATAGCATCTTTGGGAGCCTCAGTTCTCGATTCCTCAGATGATTTGATGACGTTCTCATAGACCTCACTCACAGCTTTTGCTACTTGTTTGGCGATGATAGCAGTAAGACGTTTGTCTCTCTTTTCTTGGCGAGTAAGTGGGGTTCGGTGTCCAGATGACGACATGGTCTGCAACAGACATCGTCGTAGGTCTCAAACACATCAAATCGATTCTCACCTCACATGTTTACTACTTACTAAAGCGTAGGAACACTGTCATGTAACCACGTATACACATAATCACAGAATTGCATAGGCACAGAAACACATATTCACGTAAAGCACAGAATCACATAGGCACATAAGCACATATTTCACTTAAGCACATATTTTGCATGTATTCACCTTCCTGTGATTAAACGTATTCCTTTTTCATTCAAGAGGCAGTCAGAATACAGAAACCTATCATTCAAAGTTCGCGAGTCGTTCGTATATATAGGTCGCGTACAGCATATCGAGTAGCATAGTATAATTGTATGGCATGTCGAGTATAGTATACGCGTATATCATTGCATAATATCGTCCTTGTTGTAGCGACTTGCTAGCGTATTGAGATAGAAGAGCAATGCGAGTCGTGTGTGTTGATCGAAATGATAGCAAAATCGAATAATTTTCCCCAAAAATTTAAACACGTGGACAGATAAATACACATAAAGCACCTAAAATCGACGAATCATCAGAGTCAGCAGTTGCGGGCTCAGAATCGAAACATAAAAATTTGAGAAACAGATTGTCTGCGGCTATTAGACATCGACTACCCAAAGCGATTCGACTATTCTCAAGCACTTGTCATCACATTTCGACTTTCGGGATCGTGTTTCTGCCTCGATTCTTGGGCATTTAGCACGCATTCCTTAGGTTATACTCGTGAGTTCAGGTCGTTGGAGTCCGTCGAGGCCTTGGTGAGATAAATAAAAGTCGGAACAAGTTGTCAAGGTTAGGGTTTCACCCCTGGCTTAGCAACTTCTTCCTTGTTTCTAGTAAAATAGAGGAGATTATTCATCAAAATATGGATTTCACTCCTGATTTGGTATAATTCTCCTTATTAGACAAGTGTTCGTTATTAAAAGAAATAATGAAGAAATCATTGATAAGTTGATAAAAACAGCATTGACCAAGCAACTTAGTTGAGAGTTTGTGGTTTTCACACATGATCTCGACTTAGTCACGTGTCTTTGGTTGAAAATTCGTGTGCAGCGATAGTATAGAATAAGCGAGTCCTGCTATTTCTCGTTTGGTCTGTTGGTTCCTAACTATAGTCTAGGTCTCTAAGACATCGACCCGGACTAGGTCGAGTCTAGCCTAATTCCCTATAGTTATGGCCCTGATACCAATATATCATACCCCAACCGATGGCGGAATCATCGGGGCATGGCACTGAGCGAAACAGATTGTCCAGAAGTTTCCATAACAGTTATCATTACTATTCAATTTATATAGTACGTCCCATACCGTACCTCAAATAGCAAACAAATTATTACATATAAAATCTAGGCAAATATTCTATTCCGACAACTCAGATTTAAATGTAAATACAGCAATTGTTTATCTGCTTCTAGAGACCCCTAGCTTGACCACTACAGACAACTATTTGTTGGGCCCTAGAGCTTTATTCTAGCCTCGGTTTCCTAGCAGTTAAGCATCTTAAACACATGTCACATACATTAAAATAAAGTCAATACATAAAATGTAAAGGTGAGCATACAAGTTTGATAATAGCATAAAGAGTTCGAAACAGTTTACGCATAACCAACACGTACACAGAGGAAAACGAAGCATGTTAATACATGATTACCCGAGGCAGTTCGCAATACATGATTACCACTGTAATCCATGCAAGTAATTGTCCTTAACAACCCCCATGTGAACGGGTGCTAAGTCCAAACTATAGTATTATCGTCGTTAAGGCAGGTAGACAGCATTCCACGTGTAAACATAACAACAAGCATTCATTTAGTCACGTAATACATGCGATAACGGTTAGCGTTTAAAGTAGTTGAGTAGTGTGTTCGATTGTAATTTAGAATAAGTAACGTATGTAACACCCAAAAGTGCTAAAGCAAAAAGGGTTCGAGTATACTCACAGCGATTGATGGATTGAAGGGAGCATTGGAGAGTAGGGTTAGCCTAAATAGTTTGATAGCATAACGATAAGCAACACGTAAAACAAAATACGAGTGTCGGAGGGTCGGTCAGCTGGTCGATCAGACGGTAGTCCGATCGGACGGCTGATCGCTCGGTTTACAGTCTGTTCGGACAGCTGTCCGGTCGGTCGGTAGGCCGATCGGATAGCTGTTCGACTGGATTGTTTCTTCCTTTGAGAAGGATGTGTTTGTGTATGATGGTTTGACTTTCAAAGTTTTCGTTGTAGCATTTGAAAACATTGAAGTATCCTTACCCTTCAGGTCGGTCGTTCGATCGGCCGGCAGCCCAATCGATTAGGTACTTCTAGTCAAGACAAGTTCTCAACAGGGTGTCACCTGATCGGACGGCCGTTCAATCGGGTGGCACTCCTAGTGCATTGAACATTTTGAAAATCGACTAAGTGTTGAATTATAGTTTCTCATGATCCGAAGAGTAATCCGATCGGACGGCTGTCTGATCGAACAGCTGTTCGTTCATTACTAGTCTTCAAAAATTGATTAAGTGTAGGACCATGTGCTAGCCGATCGGCTGGCCTGGTCGATCGGCTGACTGTCCGATCGGCTGGGCTGTCCGTTCGGATAGTAGTCTGATCGGTCAGCTTCCTGACCTGGTCGGCCTGTTCGTCTAACACTTGGTTGTTCTGATTTTTTTTGGCATCATATTGAGGTATTTTGTCAACGAGTCAAACCATAGAACCTTCATTCTTACTTGTTTCTCCTGATCGGACAGGAATCACCCAAGTCCGTCCGGTGAACTGTTCAGAATGGAGTTTAACGTTTAACCCGAAATCGGTGAACCTCGTGGATAGAATCTGAATCTTGAACCGCACAACTACTAGGATGATTAGTAAGTCGGCACAAGCTCCGTTTCTATCGATTTTGAAGGCATTGAGTGTAAAAGAGTTGAAAGAAAGTTGGAAAACCATCTTCCAATCTTTTCCACCATGAATATGTTTAGATCTATCACAGATCTTTGTTTGTTTATGTGGAAATCGGCAAAATCCAAGTTATTCTTGGTGGATTAAAGCCAAAACATGAAGTTCTTCAAGAACACCATGATGACATCATCCTAGAACACTTGAATCTTCATGATTTCACGGTTAGAAATCAAGATTTGAAAGATATAAAGGTGTAGGAGTGCGTGTAGATCAAGAAAGTACAAGATTTATGATGAAATCTTACCGGAATCGAGAGAAATCTGAGAAAAAGTGGGGAGCACGAGATGGTCGGTCAGAGGTTTCCAAAAGTAGAAAGTTTGAGAGTGACAAGGGGTATTTATAGGATGCCATAAGAGGAAAGGGTTGGCCGATCGGTCGGTCAGCATGATCGGACAGCCTGTCCGATCGGACAGCAGTCCGATCGGCTGGGCTGTTCGATCGGCTGGGAGCCTTATCGTTCAGCAGCCTGTTCTGAGTGTTTGGTGCGACGATTCTTGATATTTCGATTTCGATTGAGGGTGATGCGAGTACGATAGAGTTTTGTTGGTGCATTAATATGTCTGCTGACTACGTCTTATCAAGTCTTATGTCTAGATAGGTTAAACGAGTGAACAATAGTGATTAGATTAGGGTTTGTATAGGTTTTAGGAGAGCAGTCCGTTTGAAAGACACCCTGACCGTTTGAACTAGTGTTGACCGTTTGAACATGTCTGGTCGTTTGAGGAGTGTCCGTTTGAACAAGACATGTCATGTTCAAACGGAAGGGGCTGTATCTATAAATAGATGAACATTTCAAACGGTTAAGATCAGCATGTATGTGTGTGTGAGCGAAGGTGCTGCCGGATTTCTGTCAAAATCATTGTAAAAGCTCACAATCAGTAATAGAAAGAAAGATTGAAAGGAACGAGCTGTTTTTGACTTGGTTTACTTTGATTCCGCCTCTGTAAACTAAGATGAACTACTTTTACTGACGTTTAAGGTCACCGGAACGGTCCAACAAGTGGTATCAGAGCTCAGGACGAGGAGTTCATACCAAATTCAGCTTGAAATCACCGGATTATCTCACTTCTACCTTTCTTTTCTGAGTTGAACTAGTTGTCACGGTTAAAATGGCTTGAAACGTTCACATATCAAACGAAATACACTATTAACGAATCCTTGAAAGTTTGGAAACAAAATTCGACTTAAAAGGGATAAGAATGGACTAAAAACAGGGTTCTGTTTGAACAAAACATAGGTGGTTCGTTTGAAAACAAACATTCCGTTTGAATATATCGTTTGAAAATGAACACTTCCGTTTGAAAACAGACATTTTGTTTGAACTATCGTTTGAACTGAACCACACCGTTTGAAATTGGTCATATCGTTTGAAACTATATCGTTTGAAAGGGGTTTCGTTTGAAACGTGTGTTATCTCAAACGGAATAATCCATTTCGTTTGAAGAGAAGCAGTTCTTTTGAGGGAAGCCATTTCGTTTGAAAGACTATCGTTTGAACCATTCCGCTTGAACAGATTCTGTTTGAATCTGTCATTGTTTTCTTTTAAACCAAAAATATTTCTAAGTGTTTGTTGATTTTTCAGGTACATTCACGATGGATGATATTTTCTTGAACCCATTCAGCGACATGTACGCATTCACAGGAAATTCCGGAAACAATGATACGTCTTCAAGCAATACGAACGAGAGTCCGCCGAAAGAAAAGAAAAAGGAAGCTTGGGAATCGGAAAGTGCTTTTGGAACATTCAATAAACCCCCAAAGCTTATGGCTATCGAGGAGTACAGTCGGTGGTCCAGAAAGTTTGAAGATTGGATGATGGCCTTTGCATTTCCAAGTTGGAAAAGTTTGAAGAACGGTTATGAAAATGGAAACAAAAATGGTGAATCATTAAGAACAACGGAAGAGATTGATGCATTTGTAGCTGAACAAAAATGTGTGGCTTTGTTATTTCAATCTGTCCGGGAAGACATCATTTCTTTAATCGATTATACAAATGCGAAAGATCTGTGGAAGAAACTAGGAACAAAATGTTTAGGAAGTTCAGAAATTGTGAAAAACAAAAGAAAACTTCTTAGAAAAGAGTTTGATATGTTTGGTTGTCTCAAGAATGAGTCGGTTTGTAAAATGATAGAAAGGTTTGGTCATCTGAAGCTGGAATTAGCAAGATATGATATCAGATTTTCTGATGAAGAACTTGTTGACAAACTGTTCGATTCATTGCCAGACGAGATGGATTGGAGATATTATGCGCTGATGTTGAAGAACACTATTGCTCCTGAAAATTTGAAACCAGATTTGGTGATTGAGAGACTTGAAAGTCACGAACTGGAATTGAAGAAGACGTACAAAGTCAATCACTCATCTTATCAGCAGAATTTGGATCTATATTATCCAAAAAGCATGATGCCAAAAGCAACTTCTCCAAAGACTGCTTTTTCTGCTGAGAATGTGTCGATAGCAAGCAAAGAAAGTCAAAGCAGTCAAAGCAATGGAAGTCACAGTGGTTATCACGGTGGATCTTCATCATCTGCAAGTCATTCTGATGCAAAGTTTCAGTGCAACATCGCAATAGATTTGAAGAATGCACAGAATTTTGACGAGGAGTTGGCTTAGCAACAAATGGTTTTTTTGGTGTCAGTGTTGGAATCTTACGAAGGGTTAGTAGCTGGAAAGATCGGCAATACCAACCTGACGAAGGAAGATTATGACCAGATAGATCCCGAAGAAATGGAGCTGATCGATATTCGTTGGGCTATGGCGAGTGCTGTTCGTCGAGCACAACGCTTCATGGAAATTACTGGCAGGAAAACAATTGGTGGTCCATCTACCAAGCTTGGTTTCGACAAGTCCAAGGTGACGTGCTTCAAGTGTAAGCAGAAGGGTCACTTCAAGCGAGAATGCAGAAACGCTTATGTTGATGAGTCGGAGAATCCTTTCAGAGACGATTACTACAAGAAGGCAATATACCATCAGAATAAATTCGAGCCGCCTAGATTGAAGTAGGGTGATGACAATAGAGAGAAATCTAGAGCTCTTGCAGTGATTTATGATGATGAGGGGTATGATTGGAGTAAAGAAGTTCTACCAGAAGAAGATGCGGTTGGTTACGCATTCATGGCAAAAAATGATGAACCTGTTCCTTGGAAAGATGATCGAACTGAAGATCAAAAGTATAGATATAGAAAAATGATTGCTAAAAACAAAATCATTAGACTTTCTGGTATCTATCTGGAAGCGAAGAGAGCGAGAAGATGGGATCCGGACAGAGAGTGTTACCTTGATCCGTATGGAAACATTGCGATCAACGACAAAACACTGGATATTGAAGCCATCATCAAGGAATACAAAGAAGAAGATGAGTACTGGCAGCACAAATGGTGGGGTACACCAACTGAGAAAATGAAAGTGCAGAGAACCTGGGAAAAATGCAGAAAATAAAGAAGAGATCAAAATATCAAAGAAGTTTGATACTGGAGTTATCGATACAACGCAGGAGTTGACTGCAGAGAACCTGGGAAAAATGGCTGACAAAGTGCTGGCTGCTAAAGCACTTGAGGTAGACTCTAACTCCGTGTCTGAGTTAAAAGGCCAGATCAGTCCAAACTCGTCAACAAATGCGTCAGGTACAAAGATCGAAGGAAATGCTGATTGCAAAAATTGCAACAAAGAGTGCAATTTTTGTAACACTGTCACGTATCTCAACAGTGAGAATGTTAAAAATCTGATAGCAAAGGTCAGAAGCGTTAAGGATCAAATTCTTGGTCGTGACAAAACAGTGAAAGCTTCAACTGAACGGATTAAAGAATTAACTTCTCAAATTGAAACTGATAAAATTGAACATGAAAAAGTTAAACAAGAAAATGAAAAGTTAATTCTTGAAAACCGTTAGTTTTCTGAAAAATTTGAAAAACTCAAAAGCATAGTAAAAGATAGTGATGATCGAAATGGTAAAACTTTTAAAGAAAACGAACATCTAAAAGTTGTGCTGAGAATAAATGAAGAACCAATTAACAAACAACTGGATGATATCGCTAAATTGAAAATTAAAGTTCAAGAGGTTGAAATTGAAAATGAACGAATCCAGTTGAAGCTCAACAGTTATAGCTCTGCAAGCTTTGTTTTGCAACATATTGTTCCAAAACCCATTGGCAAAAACAAAGCTGGCGAAGACGTGTATTCTGATGGAACCGGGGTGGGTTTTCACAAAGTTCCACCGCAAATTTTGGACAACTACACGAAAAAGCAATCTGTTTTGGTTGAACTTGAGGAAGAAAGTGAAGTTAAACTTCCGGAGAACATTGATGTCACGTTCACATCTTCCAATGACGATAGTGTCCAAAATGATATTGTAAAAGGTGTTGTTGAAAATGTGCTTAAAACGGATAGTGACACTACTGAGGAAGATGGGTGTTTCTTGGACAAATACATTCCAAAACAAAAGTCCAAGAACAACTTAAATGATGAACCTACTCTTGTCATGTACAAGATGTCAGGATCGGATAAGTTGTTTTCGGATTCAGAGTTTCCGATTGAGAATGTAAACATGAACAAATTGACAAATGTTTTCAAACTGATCGAAGTTGAGTTGTTAGAAGTGAACAAATTGAGTCAAAAGAAAAGTAAAATGAAGTTTGAGAAAGAAAAGGTTTACAATAAGAAATCTGTTAATCCACCACGTTTTTATAATAACAACAGAAACAACTAGTCGGGTGGTTATCAGGAGGGTAAATCGTATCAGAAATGGAATGTTCAAAACAAGAGGTTTGTTGAGAAGAAAAAGTTTGTGAACAGTTCGAGTTCACTTGCTAATGAAAAAAAGAAATTTTTTCAAAATCTAACAAAGAGTTCTTTGAGAAAAGAGCTTCTCAGTCTCAGTCTGAAGGCATAAGTCGAGTGGCTGATATTCGAACTTGCTTTCGATGTAATCAAGTTGGTCACATTGCACGAAAGTGTACAAATGTGAAGCCTAAGACTGAAACTGTGAAGACTCAACAAAAGAAAGTTGAAATGAAGGGTAAAACACCAATCGTTGTTGAGAAAAAGAATGTGAAAAATGAACCCGTAAAGAAGTTGGTAACTCAAAACGACAAATTTTACAAAAGGGTTGCATTATCTCAACAAGTTTGGAAACCAAAAATTGAGAAGAAAATTTCAACTTCTGAGGTGAAAAAGGTTGGAGAATCAATTACGGTTGATTATGATGTAAATTTTCCACCTCTTAAGGCTGAAAATTTCAAAATTCAAATTGCAAGAGTCAAGGTTACACCTAAGGCTGATGAGACCTGGGTGGACTCCATGTTTGACTAAGCAGTTTGAATTGCCGGAGCTTCCTGGATCGTGAAGCATGAATCGGCATCTTTCTTGAAGTTGTTTAAGTGATGATTTGTTATGTGCAGGATCTTCCAAAACTTGTATCCAGATGGATCATGGATAGTGGAGCTTCGAGACATATGACAGGGAAGACCGCGTTACTATATGATGTAAGAAACATTAATGGTGGTTACGTTGGTTTTGCGGGTAATCAAGGAGGAAAGATTATAGGTGAAGGAACATTATCCAACGGCATTGTAACGTTTGAGAGAGTTAACTACCTCGCTGAGCTGGAGAACAACCTGCTGAGTATCTCCCAGATCTGTGACAGGATGTATACTACTCATTTCACTGACAAAGAATGTTTGATCTTGAAACCGGGATTTGTGATACCTGAGGAATGGATCATCATGAGGGCACCAAGAGTCAATGATCTGTACGTGTTGGACATGAGCGTAGCTACTACAACCACGGGTCAGGCTCATTGTTTTGTGTTCAGAGCAACGGAAAAAGAATCGAGATTATGGCACCGAAAGATGGGGCATATTCACCTAAGGAAGATGAATCACTTGGTGCATAATGATTTGGTGACAGGAGTTCATGTCAAAGGTTTTCATCTGGAAGGGGAGTGCATAAGCTGTGTTAAAGGCAAGCAGAAGAAAAAGTCACACCCTACAAAGCAAGTCAATTCAGTTTCAAGACCATTGGAAAGACTTCACATGGATTTGTTTGGTCCAGTGAATGTCAAGAGTATTACAGGAGATTACTACTGTTTGGTCGTGACTGATGATTATTCCAGATTTTCGTGGGTTTCATTCTTGAAAACGAAAGACGAAATGTTTAACAGTTTAATGGCGTTGTTTAAAAGAATTGAGAATCTGTACCAGGGGCCTGTCAGTAGAATTAGAAGTGATAATGGTATTGAATTCAAAAACAATAAGATGGAAGAATTTTGTGATGAAAGAGGTATACTGCATGAGTTTAGTGTTCCGTACACTCCACAGCAGAATGGAGTCGCAGAACGCAAAAACCGGACGCTAATCGAGACGGCTAGAACTATGCTCGCAGATTCAAAATTACCAATTAATTTCTGGGCTGAAGTTGTTTCCGCCGCATGCTATACTCTCAACAGGGTTCTTACTGTTAAGAAGTTCAACAAGACGTGTTTTGAACTAATCAATAACCGCAAACCGAATTTGAAGTATCTAGAACCGTTCGGGTCACCCTGTACCATGGAAAGTTTGGTCCGAAGAGCATCGAGGGAATCTTTGTTGGTTATGCCAATCCAATGCGACGTGTCTTCGTTCCAAATGAGAAACGGATTATTGAAGCAGCGAATGTTGAATGTCAAGGTTATACCATGCCGCCACAGAATCCTGGTGATTCATGGCGTTATCATTATGACAAACTTTGGGATTCGTTTGACATGAGAGAAAAATCAGAGGAAGATGAAGATTTCTTTGATGAGCTGGATATTTTGCGAGAGTATGAGTCGCAGCTCAGGTTCCCAGCGGAGTATTCTAGAAGACCTCGGGAAACTTCAAATGATGATGAAGCAGGTCCTAGTAATGCTGGTAAACATGATGATGAAGTTGCTCCTGGTAATCAGTCGGAGGTGAATGATAATCAAGAAGCTGAAAACATGCCAGTTTTTTATCATGGTGATTCAGACTCTGAGGGGGAGCAGATCCAGTTATCAAGTCAAACAAACCAAGTTGGCGAACAAGATGCAGAACAGAATGTTACTAATCTGGAGGGAAATGTTGATGTTCCAAGTGACGTGATGCCGCGAACTCTTTCTTATCATCCAGAGGAGTTGATCATAGGAGAACTGCATTCAGGCGTTCGTACAAGACGTCAAATAGACCAGGGCTTAACATGTTTTTACACTACAGTAGCACCTTTACAAACTGAATTTTCATTAAGTTGTTTTATCTCGCAGGTCGAACCGAGAACTTACAAAGAGGCGCTTACTGAAGACTCTTGGGTCATAGCAATGCAAGAAGAGTTAAGTCAGTTTGAAAAGTTAGGAGTGTGGAAGTTAGAGGATTTACCGGATGGTCAAAGGAAAATCAATACGAAATGGGTATTCAAGTGTAAGAGAGACGACAGAGGAGTGGTTGTAAGGAACAAAGCTCGACTCGTTGTTCAGGGTTTTAGTCAACAGGAGGGGATTGATTTTACAGAAGTCTATGCACCTGTAGCACGACTAGAGGCTATCAGAATTTTCCTAGCATTTGCGTCTTGGAAGAACTTTAAAGTTTATCAGTTGGATGTTAAATCGGTGTTTCTTTATGGGAAGGTCAAAGAGGAGGTTTATGTTGGTCAGCCGCCGGGCTATACTGACCCAATCCACAAGAACAAAGTTTATCTGCTGGACAAAGCGTTGTATGGTTTACATCAGGCCCCGAGAGCCTGGTACAAGACTTTGTCTCAACACCTACTCGCTAACAAGTTTATTCGTGGAAAAGTGGATGCCACTCTCTTCACTAAAGAGGTCGACAGACATCTTCTGATCGTTCAGATTTATGTAGACGATATAATTTTTGGGTCAACGAATGAGAAATTGTGCAAAGATTTCGAACAGGTGATGAAGCAAAAATTCGAAATGTCATCAATGGGGGAGATGAAGTTCTTTCTAGGTTTACAAGTTGAACAATTACCTGAGGGAATTTTCATTCACCAGACGAAGTACGTGCATGATATTCTAGAGAAATTTGGAATGTCAAGTTCTACTCCTGCTGCTACCCCACTTGCGACTAATCATGGGATTCACCCAGATCTCACCGGAGACAGGGCTGATGAAACGTTCTATCGTTCCATGATAGGTTCTTTGATGTATCTGACTGCTTCACGTCCGGATATCATGTACCCAATGTGCCTCGCAGCAAGATATCAATCTAACCCGAGAGCTTCGCACATGATCATTGTCAAGAGGATATTACGTTACTTCAAAGGAACACCCACATTGGGGTTGTGGTATCCTAGAAAAGGCGATTTTACGCTCGAAGGGTATTCCGATTCGGATTTCAGATGCTGCAAAGTCAATACCAAATCAACAACTGCAGGATGCCAGTTCTTTGGACCTAGATTGGTTACCTGGCAGTGTAAGAAACAAACGTTTGTCGCGTTATCTACATGTGAAGCGGAGTACGTTTCTGCTAGCAGTTGCTGCTCTCAGATCCTGTGGATACAGCAACAGATGCGCGACTACGGTTTGCAGTTTCTGAACACACCTCTGTTTGTTGATAATGAGGCCGCAAAAAATATAACAAAAAATCCAGTACATCACGCTAAAACTAAACATATAGAGATTCGTCATCACTTTATTCGCGATTGCTTCGAGAAAAAGTTGATACGAATTGAGAAAATCCACACTGACGAACAAAAAGCTGATTTGCATACCAAAGCTTTTGATAAAAATCGGTTTCAATATTTGTTAAAACTTAATGGTATGAAATTGCTTTCGGTGTCGGATGGAATTGTGAGCGTTGATGAGAGTACTGTTGCGGATGAAGACGAGAAACAATCTGCAATGGTTTGTCATTTTTTTACGTGTTTTGGTGTTTAGGGGGAGTAGATAGTTGTATATAGTCTATTTTATGAAAATACAAAAACAGTAAAAAATGCGAAAATACAAAAACATGATAAAATTGAAAAAGAGCTTGTGTATATAGGGAAAATGATAGTACATCGGCTAGACAATTACAGTATGCTAAAGATTTGTAAAGTCTAAATGAGTTAAACAATCTCACTGATGATGTGTCGATAGGTTTTCGCACATTTAGTAGATTTATTCGGGATATAAACCTAAAATTTCAAACTTGTGAAATTCGTGGGGAACACTACTTGGATATATAGGTAACCCCTGAAATCTCGTTTGAAAGGTCTCGTATTCTGATATACTGGGTTTTTATACTCAATGATGTCTGGAGTATTATTCCGGGACTTCTGCTGAACGGAAGTTCTGACCTAGTCCTTGGCTAATAATTTCACCCAATGCTTGAAACACAGCATAAACCCTCAGCATGCAGATGAAACAATAAAATTGATAGTCGCTGCTGTTGTAGCTAAAAGATCCTCTAAAGGGGACATACTGAAAAGTCGAAGCTGATATCTCTCTGCGTATACGGAAGTATCGATCTAAGATCCCTCGGCCCTCGCATACCTAATTTATGAACAGATATCATTGAAGTATACTCACCTGTAAGACTGAATATTGGGATTCTGGATACTGGAGTATATTCAAGAAGTGGGACACATGAATTGAGCTAAGTTCTTAAAACATCTAAATCGTATCCTGAATAGGTTGAAATCTGTGTAAGAATTTAAGATGGGTCAGTATATCGACAATCGAGGTGAATTGTTTAGGTCTGAGCATGTAATTAAGCTTAACGGTACTAGTAATTGGTCTGAAAAGCTGATATGATTCCCTGACACGCTCGCCAAAAATAAGTTTGTATATAGTTCAATTTCTTATATTCTGCAATTTAAGTTTTCTGTTATTTCATTTCTTAGTGGAGAACGCATTATAAAATCCAAAAAGATTTTTCAATTCTGTTTTAGTTTAGACAAACCAGAGTGGAGAGTTGATTGTCTGATTCTCGAGATTTGAAGCAAATGCAGGAGATTCTGAGCTGAAGAATGAGGAGAGCTTACTTTGTCAGAGATTGAGATGTTTTCAAAGATAAAACAAGTTCATTAAGTTGATGCTTGTTACATTGTTGGTAGAAAATTGAAAATGTTTTACAAAATCAGTTTGATTCGTCAAATAATCAATCAAGGTCATTAAATTGAACTTGGTAGATTAATTGAGTATCAGGGTCATTAATTTGGACCTGATTACTTGAGTGGATTTCTAAAGCTGATTGAGTGTGTGATTTATTGTTATATAGATAGAATTGTAATGTCATTGGTTGAGTAACAAGTTTGGTCTTCATTATTCCCAACGGAAGCTAAGTGTCAAAGCTTGAACCAGATTTCTCAGATTCTAGCATATCGAGAGGGGGAGTCTGTGAAAGGGGGAGTCTGGATCAACAGTTGAAGGGAAGATGGAAGTTAGAGTCAGGTAATGATCCTGAAGCCTGTGAAGACAGAATGCTTTACAATGTCAAAGACAGAGACAAAGTTTAAAGACTCGGAGCCAAAGACTTCGTCAACATCCAACGGGGAGTCTGTTGGTGCATTAATATGTCTGCTGACTACGTCTTATCAAGTCTTATGTCTAGATAGGTTAAACGAGTGAACAATAGTGATTAGATTAGGGTTTGTATAGGTTTTAGGAGAGCAGTCCGTTTGAAAGACACCCTGACCGTTTGAACTAGTGTTGACCGTTTGAACATGTCTGGTCGTTTGAGGAGTGTCCGTTTGAACAAGACATGTCATGTTCAAACGGAAGGGGCTGTATCTATAAATAGATGAACATTTCAAACGGTTAAGATCAGCATGTATGTGTGTGTGAGCGAAGGTGCTGCCGGATTTCTGTCAAAATCATTGTAAAAGCTCACAATCAGTAATAGAAAGAAAGATTGAAAGGAACAAGCTGTTTTTGACTTGGTTTACTTTGATTCCGCCTCTGTAAACTAAGATGAACTACTTTTACTGACGTTTAAGGTCACCGGAACGGTCCAACAAGTTTCCTATTCAAATTACTTTTAATCCCAATCACTATATCTAACATACAATCATCTATATCTCGTGCTATCTCTTTTCCACCAATTATCATGATTCGATTTTGATTGAGTTTCGATCTTCGAGTCGAGTTTCGGTTGATTATATAACATAAAGTAAACACGCACAAGTAACACATACGACACACACACGTAAAATAATACCAAAGTTGCATAATTCGAGTTTCGAGTTCGATGATGATTTGATTAGCTCGATTATTTGATTAATTGACTTTATCGCATTGTTACTTCCTACTATTCACAGTCGTAAAGCGGTTCGCATTGATAAATAAACCTTGATTAATTCGATTGTACCTTATTACTCCACATAATACAACTAACGTAAATATAAAATAGGCTAACTACCGTCAAGGAAGTCAATCTTGACTTTGACTTTGACTTTCAAAACACGGGGTGTTACATGAATAGTTTGATAGCATAACGATAAGCAACGCGTAAACGGAAAACAAGTGTTGGAGGGTCGGACAGTTGTTCGATCGGACGGTAGTCGAGTGGATTGTTTCTTCCTTTGAGGAGGACGTGTTTGAGTATGATGGTTTGACTTTTGAAGTTTTTGTTGTAGCATTTGAAAACATTGAAGTATCTTTACCTTTCAGGTCGATCGATCGAACGGTCGTTCGATCGGTCGGCAACCCGATCGGTTAGGTACTTCAGCAACCAAGTTCTTAGCAGGGTGTCACCTGATCGGACGGCTGCTCGATCGGGTGGCACTCCGAGTGCATTGAACATGTTGAAAATCGACTAAGTGTTGAAGTATAGTATCTCATGATCCGAAGAGTAATCCAATCGGACGGTAGTCCGATCGAACAGCAGTTCGTTCAATACTCTACTTCAATGAATTGTTCAAGTGTGGGACCATGTGCTAGCCGATCGGCTGGCCGGTCGATCGGCTGACTGTCCGATCGGTTGGCTGTCCGTTCGGACAGCAGTCCGATCGGTCAACATCCTGACCTGGTCGGCCTGTTCGTCTAACACTTGGCTGTTCTGATTTGTCTGTCGTTATATCGAGGTGCCTTGACAACGAGCCGAACCATAGAACCCTCGCTCTTACTTGTTTCTCCTGATCGGAGAGGAATCACCCAAATCCGTCGGTGAACTGTTCGGAACGGAGTTTAACGTTTAACCCGAAATCGGTGAACCTCGTGGATAGAATCAAGATCTTGAGTCATGCAACCACCGGAATGATTAGCAAGTCGGCCCAAGCCCCGTTTCTATCGGTTTTGAAGGCATTGAGTGTAAAAGAGTTGAAAGGAAGTTGGAAAACCATATTTCAATCCTTTTCACCGTGTAAATGTTTAGATCTATGAAAGATCTTTGTTTGTTTCTGTGGAAATCGGCTAGATCCAAGTTATTCTTGGTGGATTGACGCCAAAACCTGAAGTTCTTCAAGAACACCATGATGACATCATCCTAGAACACTTAAATCTTGATGATTTCACGGTTAAAAGTTAAGATTTGAAATATAGAAAGGTGTAGGAGTGCGTGTAGATCAAGAAAGTACAAGATTTTGGACCAAATCTTACCGGAATCGAGAAAAATCTGAGAAAAGGATGAGTTGAGCATGCTGGTCGGACAGAGGTTTCCAAAAATGGAAAGGATGACAACGACAGGGGTATTTATAGGATGCCAAATGAGGAAAGGGCTGGCCGATCGGCCAGGCAGCTCGATCGGACAGCCTGTCCGATAGGACAGCAGTCCGATCGGCTGGCTGTTCGATCGGCTGGCTGTTCGATCGGCTGGAAGCCTGATCGATCAGCTGCACGATTCGAGTGTTCGGTGCGACGATTTTTGATATTTCGATCTCGATTACGATTGATGAGACTACGATAGAGTTTCCTATTTAAATTACTTTTAATCCCAACTAATATATCAACATACAAACATTTATATCTCGCACTGTCTCTTCTCCATCAATTATCATAATTTGATTTCGATTGAGTTTGATTGGGTTTCGATTTCGATTCGAGTTTTGATTGATTACCACACATAACATAAAGTAAACATGCACAAGTAACACATAAGACACACACACGTATAATAACACCAAAGTTGCACAATTCGAGTTTTGAGTTCGATGATGATTAGATTAGTTCGACTACTGATTAATTGACTTTATCGCATTGTTACTTCCTACTATTCACAGTAGTAAAGTGATACGTATCGAGAAATATACTTCGATTGTAATTAATTACTCCACATAATACAACTAACGTAAACGTAAAATAGACTAATTATAGTCAAAGAAGTCAAAACAGTAGTTGAGCAAGGAGTGATAGATCAATTAGGGATCTTTTCCTCCTTTAACTTCATTCTTGACTTTGACTTTGACTTTTGAAAACACGGGGTGTTACACATAACCCTTTGAGAGGAAGCAAGTGGCCGTCTATTCATAAGAGAGGACTCATTGCATTACATCCCTGTTGAAAAACAGAATCCATAAATTTAGGGAAAATGGATTTGAAAGATGATAACCCAACAGTGGAGGATCTCATTCTACAGCTCAGATATCAGGGGTATTCTCAAATAATGGTTACTAGATGTTTGAAGAACGACAAAGACAGACAAATGTCCACAGTGCTGCTTTTTTGAACATTTGTCGGTCTTCAAACATCTACGAATCTACGAAGCATTATCTCATTGGAATGTAACGATTAGGAAAAATTGTAACTTCATTTTAATTCTAGTTTTCATTTGATAGTTTCATTCTATAATTAATTAACCACGTCAACAATAAAAATGTGAGCAGTAGATGTTTTTTAGGAAAACCAATGATTGTCAATATCAGTGGATGTCAACAATAGAAATGTGAGCCGTGACTATTTTTTAACTATCAGTGGATAGCCAACAGTGATTGAAACACAGATGTTTGGTCAGTGAGTGGTCAACATGAAGAATGAAGAAACAGAGGTTGACCATCAAACCAATCCTTGACACTATTAAACCTCTGTTGACTTACCAAATAGATGTTCAGACACAATTCAACATCAACATAATCTAAATCTTACTCAAACACTAAATAATAAGTAAAAATAAAATACAACATAGATTCATAAAATTAAATTTATTCATTTATTCATGACCTTAAAACTAAAAGTCCAATAATTTGTAACACCCCAAATTTCGTATGATATAAAATAATATTATATTTGTTTTTGTGTTGATTGTAACACCCCAAATTTCGTATGTCATATTATAAAAAAAGTTATAATCGCAATATTTTGACGAAAAAGAAATGGTAAATATAAATTTTTACCATTTATAAAGTTTTATAAGTTCTAGTAAATCTAGATGTTATGTATACATGAAAGTTAACTAAGTTAGTATGTAAATGTGAGGAAAGTGTTATGATTTATGAGAGAAGGGGGTAAAATGAAAGTGTTGAATAATAACATTCTTAACTTAAAAATTTGATAAAAAAAAGGTCAGTGTTTTCGTCCTGGCCTTGTGCGATCGAACGAAGGTGAAAGCAAGGGGAAACCCTAGTTCTTCAAATCTCTACAAAATTGAAGGAGTAAAAGGCCGGATTTTCAATGCATGAGTTAGGAAACATGATCCCTTAAGTGTTATAAGTATCAAGTAAGTCGAATTTCATGTTTTTAATGTTAGTTGATTAAGTGTGATATGTGTAATCAATGATTTTATATGAAATTAATTATGAATACTAGATGTATTAGCATGTGTGAGTCGAAATCATGCTTGAAATTGTATGTAATGATGATTTGAAGTAAAAACCCAATTGTATGTTATAGGATGATTAGAGATTTGTGAAACCCTATATGCTAACTAGTATGATATTGATGATTGAAGCAATGTATTTATGAAATATTGATAAGTAATTGATGATTAAAACCATGTGTTTATAGTTAGAATGGCAAAAGATGGAATTAGGGATGTTATGTTAAACAATTGATAAAAGTATGGAAAAATGTGCTTATGACACTTGTACATTATGCTGAATTTATGATACGCATACAAGGTGTTCGATGAAATGTCTAAATTGGTTTAGTTGTGATTTTCATGAACACATGTTAAAATGATGTAATGTGATTATGACAAAAATATGAATGTGGTTAGTTAACATCATAATGTACAATAAAGAATGTCCATATAATGAAATTCGTGAAAAGCTAAAAAGTGTGAAGTTGTAATGTATAGGCACGAAGAAGGAAGAAGGCACGGGTCATTCTAAAACTCAAGAAACGCAAGATCGCGGTAAGTTCATATGAACTTAATTCTCCTTTCATGTAGATCTACGAATGATGGTTTGCTAATTAAATTTTAGTGTTGAGTTGTATGATCATTCGCATACAAAAACTTACTTAATCTTTGTTAGTTTTCATGTAAACAATCCTTGTTAAAATGTTTATGGTGATTAGTAAGTAGTTAGCAAATCCCTTGCGGATATTGTTATGATAATGAAAGTTATGATAAGCTATGCAAGTCGATAAGTTCTAGTTGAACAAGTCGAGTAAGAATAAGCTACTACCCGTTTTGAATGGGTGGTCATGAATGCTATGATAAATGCTGGATGTTTAATCCGTTATACGGATGGAAAAGAAAGATTTATGTTGAAAGCAATTAACCCGATGTTACCGGGTCATAAGTGATAAGCTTGAACCTCATTATGAGGGTATATGCCATTACCCATTTAATTGGGTAAATCGAATGCGTAAGAATAATGAAAGCATATAAACGAATGAAGCTAATATGTTGTTACATTGAGTTAAATGAGAATTACGACTAACTTTTGAAGTTTTGTTATTGAATGTAGGTAAATCCTCAACTTAGGCGACTCGGCGAAATGGAGCGAGCACATGATCAAAATATGTCTTACCAAGCGCTTCCGCTAGCTTATGTTAATGTTTTGGGTCAAAATACTTTTTGTACAAATTGTTGGTAAAACGCCTTTAAGTACTTGATGTTTTAGTTTTAGTAGTATCTTGTAGAATGATATTGTTTTGATTGTGGTTAAAACAGGGGCATACTCGTTTTACGGACGGGTCATGCCCAAATTTTGTTAAAATCATGTGTTATTGTTACTAGCGTTTTTACCTTTTAGGTTGTGAAAGATTCGTACATTTTAAAAGTTTATGTTTTCTAGCGTCTTTTGGATGTCATTTCTTCTAGACGCAAATACGGACGTTACAAGTTGGTATCAGAGCCAAGGTTTGAGGGATTCGAGCATATGAGGTGATGCTTGAACTCAAACCGACGGCTCGTTCAAAAGTGTGCTCGCTCCAATGTCGTCAATGAGGTAAAATTTTAAGTTTTTGTTTAGTACAAGTATGTGTAGTGTGTTTATGATAAATATTTAAGTTAAAGTATGTGGAGTAGTAATAATGGAAGTTAAACATTAGATTATATCAGATCTGGCGCAGCACACAGTTGTGTCGTTAAGTGACATAGCTGTGTGGACCATTGATGCTTATTACTGAGATCAGGATGTGTGGCAAGGCTGACACAGCTGTGTGACATTGTACCCCGATATTCAACACAGCTGTGTCTGGGCGAAATTTCCACAAACTTCATATTTTTCTTGAAGGGTCGTCGCCGACGGGCTGTGAGCCGTCGCCGACGCCCTCATGCTTGCCGACGGCCTATCTTTCTGTCTACGGACATTGTGGGCAACGCCCATTTACGAAGCCCGTCGCCGACGGGGTATGATGCCGTCGCTGACGGCTAGTGGAAACCGAGTCCGCTGGGGGTTTTTTTTTTTTGCTTTTCGTATTTTGAGTTTCCAAACCGTCCGAAGGTCTATTAAATGTTCGTTTAGGGTCTATATAAGGCCTAAAAGATATATGTAACCACGACTAGTGGTTAGATAGAAGGAAATGTATAAAAGTCGAAAGTAATATGTTGAAAGGCACGAATGAATGATGAAAGTTTAAGAGATGAGTAAAGTTTAAAATGTAAGAATGCGAATGAAGTAAATACGGACTAATGAATTATGAAGTATTGAAATCTTGTGAAATATAATTTAAGTTTCCATACTTCTCAGAAATGCCCGTCTTATGTTCCTGCCAAGTTATTAGAAGATATAATAAGTTATGTAAAGTTATGTAGATCGTTGGCGATAAAGTAAAATTTATAAAAGTCGAATGTAATATATGGGATGGCATGAAATGAATGACGAACGTATAAAGTGGAGTTGGAAAAGTATGATAATGAATAATAAAGGAAGTAAATATAAACTGAAGTACTTAGATATGTGAAGGAACCGGAATTGTTAATAAATGAATATAAAAAAATGATGATGAGAATAGTGGTGAAAATAATTTGAAGAATGTGAGTTAGATGGAATTCGTATGAAAATTCGGATGAATGTATGCTATGATAGAATTATGCATTAGAGGCTTGTACCATGTACATGAATGGTGTGATGCTTATGTGTATTTAATGATTTGCCTTGTTATGATTAAGAGGCGAATATGAGCCAAATGCAAATCATACGAGCTTATTAGTAAAGAATGTGTTAGAATTATGTTATATAGTTAACTTGAATGATATTTATTATTTGTAGAATCGTGAAGCATTAGCATGAGAAGGTACGCGAAGGTGAATGTATACATGTGTATTGTTTGGAGGATTACGTAAATTGTATGTATGAGATACGTAGAGCATTAATATTACGGTCTATCATATTTAGATGACCACATGTTCAAAAGTTTGAAGTGTGTAAGCAAAACAGTGACTAACTAAAAGTCAACAATATAGGAACATCATGGAATGACCCTTTAGACGCAAATGTTAAAGTAAAAAGTTAATGTGTTATGTATTAAGTAATATACGTATTATGCTTGACGATAAATTTAGTGGTATGGATTGGAAATGAGATAACTGATAATAAATGTCTCGTTTATACAAGTCAAATTTCGTATAAACAAAAAGAAAATGAATAATAGTATGTATGCTCACATAAGCTAACAATATTATGAATGTAATAATAATATGAAAGGTATGGAAAGAATATTAGTTGAGATGTTAGCTAAAGACATTATGTAATATGTTCGAATTGAAAGTAAGTACAACGCGTACAAAAATAAGTACTAAGTGTGATTAACTTTAAAAGGTCAAATCGTAGAAGTCAGTAAATAATACCTATTTACAAATTTTTGGAAACATTACGTAAGAATGCAACGTGTAATGTAGGATACTCATTAGTAAGAGACATGTTAGAGAACGTAGGTGAATTAACACCAAATACGGTGAACGAACAAATGGAAATGGTATGTAAGGGATGGTCATATATTGACCGAAGCTCGAGAAAAACACGAGAATCATCTCACTTATGTCCAGTCAAGCTAGTAATAAGGGGTCTAACGATTCTTAAAGGATCGGATCAATAAAAGAAAGAAAGATAAGAATGAAAAGTATAAGACTGCGATTGAATGTAAAACAAACTTAAGAAAGAAGGGTGAGAACACCACTAGAAATAGGATGTAGAGTGTCGCGTTGAAACGCGCTACATGAATTAGGACATGGAATTAAGTGTTAGGACCCAACACTTGAAGTTGAATGTAGAAGATTAATACGGAAACGATTCATAAGAAATTACATGGTAAATGATATGGCAGAAGAAAGAAAGGTTCGGAGGAAAATGTTTGAATCTGAGAAATTGATTAAACCATGTAAGAATGAAAGATAATAAATTAAAAGTTCAAATCCGTAAGTGAAGACGGATTAAACAAGTAAGAATAAAAAAATTAAATTAAAAAATTAATTAAGCACCAAACTCAAATAAGTTATACGGGTCAAACGGCGTTCGCCATTTGAACCCGGTATTTAATGTTCGGTTTGTCAAAGTTTATTACTAATAGGTGAGGGGGTGTTAGTCTAACCTTGAAAGGTCAAACTGCGAAAGTTGGAGAAATAACCAATAAAAAGAAATGATTGTATGTAAGAAATGGAATGTATGATATATTTTAGCATGTCCGTAAGAAAATTGTGAAAGAGGCAATGGGCGAACAAACACTCCGCAGGACGCAGTTATGAAGGGTTATGTGCTAACTGTTTAGTTATAGACAAATATGATGGAATTCTTAGTGAGATGTTAGTAATGAAGCTAGTGGAAGGACGCCCACGAGTGGGAGTATATTTCATGAATGAATGAGACCAAGTCTGGTACGGAGGATACATATAAAGAAGCGGATCGATCCGGCGCACGGATAACCGACTTATGCATTAAAGGCGAGGTTAATAAAATGTTCAATTCTTGATTAATGATAAGAATCCGTAGATTTATTTGTAAGTATGAACAAAATGAATCGTAGAATAATTATGGTATGGTATACAATGATCGACCTGTAACGGTCAGTGTGAGAAGGTATGAATGTCATTAAGAGGGAGATCTAAAGCCTTAAATGAAAGTTTGAGCTAAATTAGTTAGATGATCGTATGGTGCTCATACACAACATACCTAGTTGTTATCATAAGTAGTTCATGCAAGGAACTAATAATAAAGTGTGCGAAGGATTAAATCAAGGCTAAACTCAAAACTTGTGATTAGTTCAAGTGACAGTAGTAACCGTAGAATGATACCTTATACTCGTATTAAGTATGAAAAAGTAATTAGGAAGTGGGTAGCTTTGTATTAGTACCACAAAATTATTAAATGTTTATAGTATACGTATAATGCTATGCTAAGCCCTCATATGAACAAGAAAATAATTAAGAAGAATGTTAGTAATGGGATGGTAGGGTTTTCTCATGGTTACAATAAGGAATTATATCGTGTATGATACGTGAGTGGAATGAAATAAATCGATTTATTTTTAATTAGCAAATGTATGAATATGTTATGCTTGGCTAGAAAGATAGAAACAAGCCGTAAACGTAGGCTTGTACGACCAATAGTATACATTTGGAATAAAATTTCAAAGAACGAACCGCTAGTGATGATGTATGCTAGGAACTATCATTATAAAGTAAAAATGACACTAATAAGAGCTCTGGATCAGATTCTGACTTATATGTGATTATGAAAGTAATTTACTTAATTTAAGAATGGAGGGACAATGTGTACAAATATGTTTATGCATCAATGAGACTTTTGCCAAGATCCCGATTGCATCTATGTGTAGTAGGCATCGTGAATGAATAGATGAAAAAGTAAGGGTAAAATTGGTCTAGTTGGAATGAGAAAGGTTTCGGGGACGAAACCTCTTTTAAGGGGGGTAGACTTGTAACACCTCAAATTTCGTATGATATAAAATAATATTATATTTGTTTTTGTGTTGATTGTAACACCCCAAATTTTGTATGTCATATTATAAAAAAAAAAATATAATCGCAATATTTTGACGAAAAAGAAATGGTAAATATAAATTTTTACCATTTATAAAGTTTTATAAGTTCTAGTAAATCTAGATGTTATGTATACATGAAAGTTAACTAAGTCAGTATGTAAATGTGAGGAAAGTGTTATGATTTATGAGAGAAGGGGGTAAAATGAAAGTGTTGAATAATAACATTCTTAACTTAAAAATTTGATAAAAAAAAAGGTCAGTATTTTCTTCCTGGCCTTGTGCGATCGAACGAAGGTGAAAGCAAGGGGAAACCTAGTTCTTCAAATCTCTACAAAATTGAAGGAGTAAAAGGCCGGATTTTCAATGCATGAGTTAGGAAACATGATCCCTTAAGTGTTATAAGTATCAAGTAAGTCGAATTTCATGTTTTTAATGTTAGTTGATTAAGTGTGATATGTGTAATCAGTGATTTTATATGAAATTAATTATGAATACTAGATGTATTAGCATGTGTGAGTCGAAATCATGCTTGAAATTATATGTAATGATGATTTGAAGTAAAAACCCAATTGTATGTTATAGGATGATTAGAGATTTGTGAAACCCTATATGCTAACTAGTATGATATTGATGATTGAAGCAATGTATTGATGAAATATTGATAAGTAATTGATGATTAAAACCATGTGTTTATAGTTAGAATGACAAAAGATGGAATCAGGGATGTTATGTTAAACAATTGATAAAAGCATGGAAAAATGTGCTTAAGACACTTGTACATTGTGCTGAATTTATGATACGCATACAAGGTGTTCGATGAAATGTCTAAATTGGTTTAGTTGTGATTTTCATGAACACATGTTAAAATGATGTAATGTGATTATGGCAAAAATATGAATGTGGTTAGTTAACATCATAATGTACAATAAAGAATGTCCATATAATGAAATTCGTGAAAAGCTAAAAAGTGTGAAGTTGTAATGTATAGGCACGAAGAAGGAAGAAGTCACGGGTCATCCTAAAACTCAAGAAACGCAAGATCGCGGTAAGTTCATATGAACTTAATTCTCCTTTCATGTAGATCTATGAATGATGGTTTGCTAATTAAATTTTAGTGTTGAGTTGTATGATCATTCGCATACAAAAACTTACTTAATCTTTGTTAGTTTTCATGTAAACAATCCTTGTTAAAATGTTTATGGTGATTAGTAAGTAGTTAGCAAATCCCTTGCGGATATTGTTATGATAATGAAAGTTATGATAAGCTATGCAAGTCGATAAGTTCTAGTTGAACAAGTCGAGTAAGAATAAACTACTACCCGTTTTGAATGGGTGGTCATGAATGCTATAACAAATGCTTGATGTTTAATCCGTTATACGGATGGAAAAGAAAGATTTATGTTGAAAGCAATTAACCCGATGTTACCAGGTCGTAAGTGATAAGCTTGAACCTCATTATGAGGGTATATGCCATTACCCATTTAATTGGGTAAATCGAATGCGTAAGAATAATGAAAGCATATAAACGAATGAAGCTAATATGTTGTTACATTGAGTTAAATGAGAATTACGACTAACTTTTGAACTTTTGTCATTGAATGTAGGTAAATCCTCAACTTAGGCGACTCGGCGAAATGGAGCGAGCACATGATCAAAATATGTCTTACCAAGCGCTTCCGCTAGCTTATGTTAATGTTTTGGGTCAAAATACTTTTTGTACAAATTGTTGGTAAAACGCCTTTAAGTACTTGATGTTTTAGTTTTAGTAGTATCTTGTAGAATGATATTGTTTTGATTGGGGTTAAAACAGGGGCATACTCGTTTTACGGACGGGTCATGCCCAAAATTTGTTAAAATCGTGTGTTATTGTTACTAGCGTTTTTACCTTTTAGGTTGTGAAAGATTCGTACATTTTAAAAGTTTATGTTTTCTAGCGTCTTTTGGATGTCATTTCTTCTAGACGCAAATACGGACGTTACATAATTACATCACATACTGAACAATATTAAAGTTCAAATCTAAGAATAACAGCAAGAATTAAGAAACTTTAGTTTCAACTCCATCGATCGGTGAACCTCTCAATGTATGTCCTTCAGCATCGCCATGAACTGCACGTCTCTATCACCGCACTCAATATTACTGACAACACATATAAGAAACAAACCTAAAATGCAAAGGTCTCTTCTCAACTGTTGTAGCACATCTGAATTTTCACGATATTGCACGAATCTATACTTTCTATAAAAGAAGAAAATCTTCCTAGCGCAAGAAAACCTGACTTTCGATTTAACGAAAATCGAACAATGCAACTCTCCTATCAAAGAAGATAGCACATGCAACTTTTCACGATAGAAGATACATATCGTCCATTGAAGCTGCAACTCTGCCATCAAAGAAGGTAGCACATGCAACTTTTCACGATGTTGCAATAATGATACTGCAACATCGATATTGAAAGGTTGATGTGTGATGGGAAGCTTCATTGAAATGACGATGTTGGAACAATGATACTGGAACGATAACACATAAACATAATCAACAAACATTCGAACAAAGAAGTGTAATCAGAGATTAGCGGCTGAATCACGAGAAAGATGCATTTTAGAGAGAGAGATACGCTCACATATATGACCGAGCGAGATTTGAATGTGAAACCAGATAATTATATCTTATTTATAGGATTAGAATATATGGTTTGAATTTTGACTTTCAAAATTACTGATATTATCAGTAATTACTGGTCTGATTTGAAAGCAATTGTCATGATGTTTATTGGGAGCTGGTGTTTATTGGGAACTAATGTTTATTGGGAACTGAAAGGTAAGTAGTGTATATCCTTATATCCTGCTTTATAAAACTAATTAAATATTAGAAATGATATGCAAAGTAGGAAAAAAAGAGAGAGAACGTCAATTTTAAATTACCATTTTGCATATTTTGAATTTCAAAATTACTGATATTATCAGTAATTACTGATCTGATTTGAAAGCAATTGTCTTGATGACTTTTCTAATTTTTATTTTAACTTTAATTAAGAAATAATAACCGTCAGTTTGAAATTCACATTTTGCATATTTTAAATGTCCAAAGCTCAAGAAATTAGCATTAATTACTGATTTGATTTGCAACAAATAGTCATCAAGATTTTTTTTATTTTTTAATTTAACTTTAAATTTTATCACGAAAACAATGTTGGAGGAACTCTTATCTCATTGGAATGTAACGATTAGGTAAAATGGTAATTTCATTGTAATTCTAGTTTTTATTTGATAATTTCAATCTATCACTAATTAACACCATCAATAATAAAAATGTGACCAGTGGCTGTTTTTTAGGAAAACCGCTGATGGTCAATATCAATGGATGTCAACAATAAAAAAGTGAGCAGTGGCTATTTTTTCCTATCAGTGGATACCCAACAGTTTTTTAAACACTGATGTTTGGTCAGTCAGTGGTCAACACGAAGATTGAAGAAACAGAGGTTGTATTTCAGCAGTGGATAACTTTTAACAATCAAATATTTCAACCAACACAGTGGTTGTAACAGGCTTTTAAACAGATGTTTCGCCTTATATATCAGTTACCTGGACTTAAACAGAAGTTTGACCTTAAACAGATGTTTGCCCATAAACAGAAGTTTGGCCATAAACAGATATTTGGCCTTAATCAAATGTTTGAGCTTAAACAAATATTTGACCATAAACATTTGTTTGCAAAAAAAAAGACCAATTTCAAGAATACTATACCCAAACAATCAAAATGAGGAGCTTAATAATCATCCAAGTGTACTTGATTTTTATTTATTAGTAAATGAAACAACTGTTCAATTTATAGTACAGATCAAACCACTGAAGTGATGTGATAAATACTGTTACATATAAACAGTGTTGTGATAAACACTGTTACATATAAACACTGATGTCATAAAAATTGTTACATATAAAACACTAAGGTGATGACATCTAACAACCTAACAGACTATAAAACATTGATGTGAAAAACACTGTTACATATAAACATTGTTAATATAAACAAAGGTCTGAGCTTAAACAGATGTTTGCCCATAAACAGAAGTTTGGCCATAAACAGATCTTTGGCCTTAAACAAATGTTTGAGCTTAAACAAATGTTTGCCCATAAACATCTGTTTGCAAAAAAAAAGACCAATTTCAAGAATACTATACCCAAACAATCAAAATGAGGAGCTTAATAATCATCCAAGTGTACTTGATTTTTATTTATTAGTATAAAGATGAAACAACAATGTCTTCAAATCACCAGATTAGATCATGAACCCATATTAGAGGTCAAACAAAAGCACAGCATGACCACATGAATAATATTATTTCCACTTTTACTTCAATGCACTTAAATGATAGGGTGATTTGGGATTTTGTAAAAATCTTTGTTTTTGTACTTCTTTACAAAATAAGATGTTGACCAAAATTCAAACAGATGTTGACCAAAAGTCAATCAAATGTTGACCAATAGTCAAATAGATGTTGACCTTAAATAGATGTTTGGTTTAAGGCCAAACATCTGCTTATGGCCAAACATCTATTTAAGGTCAAACATCTGTTTAATTCCAAATATCTGATATAGAAGGCGAAACATCTGTTTAAGGCAAAACATATGTTTAAGGTCAAACATCTGTTTATGGCCAAACATCTGTTTAAGGTCAAACAATTGTTTAAGTCCAAACCTCTGATATAAAAGGCCAAACATCTGTTAAAGGCTAAACATCTGTTTAACCCTGAACAAATGTTTAACTTAATAAGATCTACTGTCTTCTCACACTGTTTTCCTCTTAAAGACATTGTTCAACCTAACATGGGTTTCCATTAACTATTGACCAAAATGCAAACAGATGTTCAAACCACTGTTTGTTATTGTAATTCTTTACAAAATTACATAGAATTCAAGAAAACGAAACAATGACTTAAAGAACTATAATTTAACACATAATCTAATCGGGCAAAGCAGTCTATTATCTGACAATTCCCTGGTTTTTGCAACATGAAACACAACATCATCATCGGCAATAATCAGATGATATTAAATATACATAATAATACTTATTCAGGTTAAAATTACAACCAAATTTAAAATCTAAGAACACCACGATATTTACGAACCTAACAACAATGCATCAACATCAGGATTTATTGAAACCTGATCTCTCGTGAACAGACCAAAATGCAGTACATGAAGATACTTCTTCAGCTGTTGAAGAGTAGCCCTGTCCTCATATACTTTAGCAGATCCTTTCTTGCGTTTAGTAGGAACTACTGCGGCTTCTACATCATCATCATCTGTCCAAAGTCATATATAATCATCATTTAGTCATAAGCAAAAATGAGGAGCTTAATAATTTAAATTTATGCTTCCTTTAATACAAACCTATAATAACCCGCAGCAGATTGTATCAATTTCAAACAACTGTGATTAGACTGAAATATAAAGCGAGAATTAGAGTATATCACTTCAAAATTAAAAACTCAAAATTTCAAAATTGTAGTAGCAAAAAACACATATTTAAACGATGTTGGAACAATGATACTGGAAACAACAGTAGAACAATCATTATCATCATCTGCAGCAGATCATTCACAATCATCATTTAGTCACAACTCAGATAACAAAACTTTAGTAAAAATAAAAAACAGAAACACATACCATGATCAAGGTAAACCACATATCACCAAAAATTTTTTTGAAAGTGGGTCAGAGAGGGCTTCGGTTTTCTCTTATCGTTTATGAACAAATGTCGAGTATTGAGAAGAAGAGATTTGAGGGAGAGATACATATCGTCCGTTCAAATTGAAACTCTCTCATCAAAGAAGGTAGCACATGCAACTTTTCACGATGTTGCAACAATTATACTGCAACATCGATATTGAAAGGTTGATGTGTGATGGGAAGCTTCATTGAAACGACGATGTTGGAACAATGATACTGGAACGATGATTATATAAGGAGCAGTGATTAGTTATAACAGTCCTTAGCACATGCAACTTTAACAGGGATTTGTCTTCAACAGTGGATAGGCGTCATCAGTCTTTAAGTCCATCAGTCTTTATAAGGAGTAGCGATTAGCTATAACAGTCCTTAGCATGATCAGCTGTTATAACCATTCAATAACACTTTGAGAGGAAGCAATGATCGGTCTATTTAATTGAGGGGAATAATTGTATTACATCCCTGTTGAAAAATAGAATTGATAAATTTAAGGACAATGCGGTTGAAAGATGATAACCAACAGTGGAGGATCTCATTCTACAGCTTCAATAAATTCAAGGGTATTCTCAAATAATAGTTCCTGGATGCTTCCAAAGAAGCAGCACTTTGGACATCTATTGTTCTTCAAACATCTATAATCTATTATCTATTATCTATTCTATCTATTATATATAATAAATGAAAGTTATTTGGGCCAAATAACTTTCCAAATAACTTTCATTTATTATATATAATAGACAGAATAGATAATACATAATAGATGTTTAAAGATAACAGATGTCCAAAGTGATGCTTCATTGGAAGCATCTAGGAAGAATTACATGAGAATACCGGTCAATGTATCGAAGCTGTAGAATGAGATCTCCATTGTTGAGTTATCATCTTTCAACCTCACTTTCCCTAAATTTATCAATTTTATTTTTCAACAGGGATGTAATGCAATCATTACCTTATTTAAGATACCTTCAACTGCATCTTCTGATAAATCAACATTCATTTCACTCAAATGATAGCTTCAACTGCATCTTCAATCATGAACTATCTAAAGAAATGGATGAAATCATCCAAAAATACCCAAAATAAAACTAATTAAACCATCCAATATTCTTGAGTACTCACCATTAATGTGATGGCCAATATAAAATCAAACCCTAAAAGCATACAAATCATAATGAAATATGAAATCAGGTAGTTGTATAAAAAATCATTATATCATATGAAAACAATAGCAAACAAAATCAAACAATAATAGCAAACAACAATAGCAAGTGACCAATCAATCAACATCATAATCATATAGAAGCCTAAAAATAAAATAAAAATTAGATAAGTGAACGTCAAAATTGAACAGGAAACCTGACCAAAAATTAATTCAACACCTGATGTTGAATCCACTTTAGATGCTGAACCACTGTTGTTACAAACAGATCATACCTCAGGAACAGGAAATTTAAAAGGATCGGCTTCAAAGGCTTCAACAATCGGAAAATTCAAATCTCAAGCAAATGAAACCCTAATTTCAAAAAGAATAATCGGTGAACATATTCACAGATCAATAATCAACAGATGTTGTACTCATATCATATCACCGTTAAGAAAAATCAACACAGATCTATAAACATACAAATCAAACCTCAAGATGAAAGAATCTTGTAAGAGAAACACCGCAGAACCCTTAGCCGATGCCCCATCTCTCGATCTATCTCTCGAACGAAACCCTAGCAATGGTTACATGAAAAAACCCAAAACACAAAGGATTAGTATAAATAAGAAGAAATCATGGAAGTATTTCAATAAGAAAAGAAGAACAAACCTTTTGAATGAAGATAATCGATGGACAAAAGAAGATTTTATGGTGGCGTCTGGAAGAAGATTAGGGTTTGGATGGAGAGAATGATCTCAATAATTGAAGGATGTAGGCCAAAATCTAATTTGAAGAGATGATAAAGGAAAAAAAGGGGACGGAGCACTGTTGGGCGGGAAAATGGAAGTGACGAGAGATGAAGATTTGATCTAGGGTTTTTTTAGGGAGAGATGAAGATTTGATCGGGAGAATGGAAGAGGAGTAAAGGAGAAGATATAGGGTTTTTAGAAGGGGATGGTAATGAGGAATCATAGATCTGAAGAAGAAACAAACACAGATCTAAGGAGGAATCGCAGATCTGGTTTATTGAATCACCAGAGAAGAAAGGAAGGGGAGTAGAGAAGAAGAATTAGAAGATCTAGGGTTTTTAGGAGTGAGATAAAGGGCAACGGTTACTGTTGGGCGGGAAAAGTGAAAAAGGGATGCCCTAATTAAGTGACACGTGGCCCAAATCACTTTCATTTATTATATATAATAGATGATTTACATATATTTCCTATTAAAAGAAACATGATGTTTTGTTTTGGATAAAGTCAAAAACAACCAGAAATCATTTTTATTTTATTTATTTTTTTAATACAAGGGCAAATTATATAAGGATAGCAAAAATCCTTTGGTTCTAGCTCGGTCAAAATTCGGGTTATTGAAAGGTTTATGCATATATATATATATATATATAGGAATGTTAACATACAAAAAGCCTTATCATACTTCACGTACGCGACAAGCAGAACCATCAGATCAGGGCCATAATCACGCATGGATCAGTTAATCACGCATGGAAGCAGTTATTTGGTGATAATCACGCATGGGAGGTGATAATCACGCAAGGAGATGATAATCACGCACGTTATAATGTACAAAAAAAATAATCACGCACATTATGTTTTGGGTCGCGTAGGTTAATGTAGGTTAAGCAGTTTTGTACATTATACTTTCTCTCTCTCTCTCTCTCTCTCTCTATATATATATATATATATATATATATATATATATATATATATATAGGGAGCCGCTAGAATGAAAACCACCTCGAGTTGTAAGAACCGCGAGAACTACACCCCACGGAGCGCCGTTCGCCATGATTTTTTTTTTTTACAAGTAGATGTGTATATTATAAACACAGCCGTAAAAAATCATGGCGAACGGCGCTCCGTGGGGTGTAGTTTTTTACACCACAAGTTTGGTGAAAAAAAAAGAAAAAAGAAAAAAATTAAAAAACACCAAACTTGTGGTGTAAAAAACTACACCCCACGGAGCGTCGTTCGCCATGATTTTTTACGGCTGTGTTTATAATACACACATCTACTTGTAAAAAAAAATCATGGCGAACGGCGCTCCATGGGGTGTAGTTCTCGCGATTCTTACAACTCGGGGTGGTTTTCATTCTAGCAGCCCCCTATATATATATATAGGTAAAGAGTAAAATACAAATGCGCTTATCGTACGATACGTACGCGATCATCCCAGCCGTTAGATCAGGTGCAGATCTGGTGCGAATTCGATACATATCGCATGTGAAAAAATGGTTAGCATAGGGTAGTGTGAAAAATGGCATGGGGTGTGTAGATGGACAAAATCGCATGTGGAAGATTTGAATATCGCATGTGAAAAAATGGCATGGGATAATGTGAAAAATGGCATGGGGTGTGTAGAATCGCATGTGGAAGATTGAATATCGCATGTGAAAAAATGGCTAGCATGGGGTAATGTGAAAAATGGCATGGGGTGTGTAGAATCGCATGTGGAAGATTGAATATCGCATGTGAAAAAATGGCTAGCATGGGGTAATGTGAAAAATGGCATGGGTTGTGTAGAATCGCATGTGGAAAATTGAATATCGCATGTGAAAAAATGATTAGCATGGGGTAATGTGAAAAATGGCATGGGGTGTGTAGATGGAGAAAATCGCATGTGGAGCACAGCTCGTACAGTTCGCATGGAGGTATTAAATCACATGGAAGATGAAGATCTGACAGCTGGGGTTATCGCGTACGTAATGTACGATAAGCCCTATTGTACGTTAACCGGCCTCTATATATATATATATTTCTAAAACCTTAAACCATCTAAGACTGAAAATCGGCCGCTTCAGCCGACCCAACCAACTCGACCGGTTCGGTTTGTCATTTTCCAAGACCATAGTTAGTGGTTTGGCCCAGAATTTTCATCAAAACCAACCGAACCGAACCGAACCGAATCGGACCATGAACATCCCTAACAACCAGTCTTTTGAATTTATGTTTATAACCGACTTTTGCACGCCATAACGATAACCTGTACATAAAATCATGAGGCTCAAGAGTTCACACTTGAACATAATGTAATGCTTCCTTTTTGAGGTTTTTCACAAAATGTCTTTCTTTAGCCACCAGAAGAAAACTATTCTTTGCAACAACCTAAAGAAGCAGAGCCAAACTCAAAACTGATTTATTTCACGAATACAAAAAATGAGAAGAGCGTTGCACAAACAAAGAGAGAACGAGAGAGATCACAAGGCAAGCCTGTCTTGAGCAATTCTTCTATCAACTTTTTTCATTCTTTGCGGTGGCCAAATGACATGAGTAACCCTTCCGCGTATCAACCCCAATGGAATCTGAAACCCAAATGCATTTTCATTTGGCAATTAGCTAAATTCTAGTCAAAACGTTCAAAAACAAAAACATTAAGATACAGCCGAGTAACATACCGGGCCATATGTTCTTGAATCACTGCTAAACGCTGAATTGTCTCCTTCGACCCAACAATGTCCCTCCGGAACCCTTGTAGCACCATTCACATTACTTATGTAGTCACCTTCCATGGCTACTATTCTTTTCACACACCTCTCCTTGTAATTAGTCGGATTGCTGCAATATTATAGACTTCACTTTTTATTTTTTATGTTTTTGATGTTTTTGACTCTTTTGCTTACCAATAGGTTGTTTTCACATATCAAGTGGTTAATTTAGAACATTGTTAGATAAAAAGAAAACGGTTGGAATAGGTGTTCAAAGTGTATTTGTAATGCGTAAACTAAGTACTTAATGCGATAAAATATCGGATATCGGTCAAGGACCGATATTTGAGATATGGGTTATCGCGGTGGGATATCGGTAATTTTAATGTCATGCTAAATTTATATATATATATATATATATATAGCAATTTAACACTAACAATTCAGTATACTCACTTACCATTAACAAATTAACCTTTTGCAACATGCAAAACACTAACAATTGTAGTAAGTAGGAACTGACTAAAACTTAAAACACTAACATTTAACAGTAGCAACTAACAATTAAGACCTAAAACACTAACGTTTAACACTAACAACTAACAATTAAGAAAACACTAATAGCAGCAATAAGAAGAAAGACAAATGGTAGAAATAAGAAGAAAGGTACTAATATCAGGAAAATCGGTGATATATCGGTCCAATATCGGTCAATATCGCCGATATTATTGGTACCGATATTCTGACCGATATTTTGCACCGATATCTCGGCAGGGGACCGATAACCTATATCACTGATATATCGGGATATTAACTACATAGTGCGTAAAACCGCCTAAATCATTTTGTTCAGAAGATTCGAAATTGTTTTTGAAATAAGATTTAATTGCCATTTCCGTCCTTGTGGTTTGTCCAATTACGCCAATTCAGGTAAAATTTCAAATTTGTACCATTTTCATCCCTGACATTCTTGAAGCATGCCAGTTCCAGCCAAAAACTTAACTTCTGTTAAAACCTGGATTTAATGAAGGGTAAAAACGTCATTTTCCTTTTATTTATTTCCTTTTTTCTTAAACCCTATTAAAATCCCACCCCTTTTAATTCCCAAAATCAAAAAGAGGAAAATGGTGACAGATTTTAACAGACAGGAAAATAACGTTTTTACCATTCATTAAATGGCAGGTTTTAACAGACGTTAAGTTGTTGGACGGAACTAGCATGTTTCAATTAGGTCAGGGACGGGAATGGTACAAATTTGAAATTTGGCATGGACTTGCATATTGGAGAAACCACAAGGACAAAAATGGCAGTTAACTCTTGAAATAATATTAATTCTATAATCATATTTAACACACTAATTATTTATAGAAAGATCAAAAAAATTATGTACAAAGTGTTTCAGGTCAACCCAACCAAACCTTTTTTGACCCACACGTAAAAATTACCCAGTTTGTCCTGAAACCACATTGACGTTCATTTTTTCACCGGTATATACCAAAACAGTAAAGCCATAATGAAGAGTATAAAGAAAATTATTCAGTTAACTTTTCAAAATGGATTCCTTTAGGATCTTCAACACAATTCAATATCAATTTCATCACAATATGTTCATAAAATATTCATATTCTTACTATACAATCAGTGACGGAACCAGGATTTTTTTACTATGGGGTCAGTATATATCAGTTCAAGAATTTATAACCAGGCGTAAAACTTTTTGGTCGGGTCGGGTCAGGGCACATGATAAAAGACAATACCATAATAAAAGTATTTGTCACTGGAAAAAACACAAAATAAAATACAAAGTAACTTGAAATATAGAAAAAAAAAATAACACATTTTATAGTTGTTCCCTTCGTCTTTTCATTTTTAACTCGTAGAAATTTTGGCTTAGTTAAATGTATAATTTGGGCTTATTTGAATTGGAAATAAGAAACTGGACTTATATGCTACACTATAACTTTTTATTCGGTTAAACATTTTACATAAAAAAATTATTCGGTAACAAAATATTCAATATTTTCATAAAACCAATGGACAATGAGTAGAATACATACCTGAAAATTACTACATCGCCGTGTGAGAATTTGTATCTGTCAAGGCAAAATTTCTCCAGAAAAACATAATCATCTGCCACCAAATTTGTCATAAATTAGCTGCATGATGCCATCAAGAACACTAATTAGATGTACTTTTTTATAAAAGTTACCTGTAAATGATTCCAAAGAAGGATTAAAAGTCGGAGCCATTGAAGAACCTCGAATAGGACATACTCCAGCATAGCGGTCTGTTACAGTAATTCCCACAAGCCCGAATGCTATAGACTTGTTAAACATTTTCATAACAGTATTATGTATTCCCATATCCCTTCAAATAAATCCTCTAAATTGAAAGTATGATATCTGCAAAAGAGATTACTTCCAAAATTAGTTTCAACTTCAAATTTGATATCCTTTACCGAATTATACTCAAATTTGATATCCTTTATCGAAATATATTCTTTTAAGTTATCACATGAGACTCGTTTTAGGTGATTTTGTGTTCAATCTAATCTGTGTGGTTCTGCTGATTTTGTGTTCGCTAGTATATGTGATGTTGACGCAGTACACATAGACATTGTCAAAAGCCCTTTGGGCGTGCCTAGCCCTCAACCGAGGCGAGGTGCAGTGAGAACGCCCTGCCACCTTCGGGGCGAGATTCCGGCGAGCTTCGGGGAAATGTTCTGCAAATTTTAGGCAAAGTGGTCTGACACATCCAAAAATGGACCGAAATTTGTTTAAGTAGCCCTAAGCAAGCTTTATACATAAAAGATGTCAAACCCCCCAAAACAATGGTATGTTTATGTTATGCGCCTTGCTTGTCTTGGGGCCCCGCTTTTTAATTGCCTTGTGCCTAGGCCCAAGGCTCACCCTTTGGGCAATGAGTGCACCTTGTGCCTTTGACAACTATGCTGTTGACTTTCGTGCTACACTACAGGACCAAAAAAGTATATTGTAGTAAATTGGGTTGCAACCATCACCATATGCGATACACATGCAAACTGAAGAGCGCGATGCGGGATCCAAGACTCACCTTGCCATGCGCATTTCAGTGTCAGTTTATTGATTTTTTAGGGGTGGAAAAATGGGTGGGTTGGGCAGGTTTGGGGTAATGGGTTAGGATGGGGTTATTAAGAAATGGATTAGGATGGGTTTAGGTCAAGATGGGTTTTTGTCAAGATGGATTTGGGCATGGTAGGCTAAAAATATAAATAAATAAAAAAAATCAAAAAAAAATCATAAAAATCATAAAAAAATTTTAAAAAAAATCGAAAAAGGTTAAGCATATGAAAACTGGATAAGAAATTTTAACCTTTGCAAAGTAGCATATTACATTATTTTCTTTGTGACAATTTTACAAGAACGTGCTGGATTTTCTTCACGAAAATTAAGTCAAGGTGATTACAATATTCAATAGTTGAGGTCCGATATTGAAAAAAATACACATCAGCAAAATTCAAAAGGTTCAGTTTTGTTCATATACCCCTTCAGGTCGAACATGACAAACAAGCTCGACATAAACTTCATCAGCGTCAAGTGTGTGTTCAAAACAAAGTTGATGTAAAAATATATAACATAAAGCTCTACAATCCTAGCTTGTTCAATTTATAATTTCTAAACAAAACATTACATATACAGACACATATATACATACGTTTATCTACATGTCCATATGCCTCCATACACCCAGGTGTCAAACGGGTCAATATAACAACGATAGACGCCTAACTGCATTCTTATTCCCCTTCTGTTGCAACTAAACTGCTAAAAAAAACTATAGCCAATCAACATTTGCATCATTTCTAACATAAAACTCACCAAATCCAACACAACTGATCCCTAATCATCTCCCAGCTACTATATTAAACCCTAAATCGCAACTAGTAATCGCAATAACCCCAAAACACGTTTTATAAACCAAATATTCTGCAAATTGGAATGATATAAACGGACACAGATGCAAAATAATAGAGAATTAGATACAGGGTGATGATAGATCGTATTAACATACCTTAATTCAGTATAATGATTCGAGCTGGATGAAGAATCGGAGATGCATCAAAGATAGTAACGATTCTGAACGATTCGAGCTGGATGAAGACGTATTAACCTGGGTTTATGAATGAGAGGAAGGGTATCGAAGTCCAGATGCTGCTGAACGATTCTGATTCAGACCTATCTTAGGGTTGTTTGGTATCAGATGATATCTTTTAATGGTTTAAAATCTTTAAATAAATAATAGGTAATCTCAAGTTTGACTGGTTAAGAGGTAGCTTCTGAATTATAAAACATCACATATCACATTCTTCTACCTTCTCATTGGTAAATTATTAATGATTCCATTAAAAGGTAGCCTCTTATTAACCATTCAGAGTCTACCAAACAACTCTTTATTCTTTTCAAAATTACCCAAAATAACCCATTTGGTTTTTTTTTGCCAGGCCTAGATTTTTTTTTCTTTTCAATGTAAGTTACTTTTATGTTGTTTTCTTTATTCCGGTAATTAGATTAGGGAAGTCACGTGCACTTTTGTGTTGAGAAATTAACTTCGTGTAATCTCCCTTGTTTAGAGAATTGTGAAATGAAAAGAATAGGAGAAGAAAATTTGTTTGTTTTATCTCATATTTTGTGGGCTAAAGCAGATCCTATGCTAATTCAACTATCCCCCCTCTTTCAAAAAAAAAAAAAAAGTAAATTGTCATTTTGGTTCCTGTGGTTTGGATAGTTTTGCCATTTTAGTTCAAATCTCAAACTTTTTAAATATGGGTACATGTGGTTTGAATTTTGTTGTCCTTTTAGTCCAAATCTCAAAAACTCTCATTTTTTACTATTACAACATGCCTTTTTTATCTTATTGTGCAGGGGTAGTTTTGTCCATCTAATTTTAATATAACATATTAATAATTAATAAACCCCCAAATTAATATACCATAAACATCCGCATCTGCATATACCATTGCAGACTAGAGAATTCTCAGATGGACCACCACCTGCCACACCCCTCTCGCACCACCGCCCCCACACAAACTTTTAACAAATTCATAGATCAGATAAATCACATAAATCACCACCGGAAGACAGGAGACAACTGATAAAAGAGATAGAGAAAAAGCCACCGGAAGACAGGTGATAACCTAAATCGCTGCATAAATTAGATAAAAGAGAGAGAGAGAGAGAGAAAACCCTAACCATTTCACTGTTCCCGATCAATCAACACCACCACATCGGTAACTTTCAATCCAGCAGCCCTCAAGGGCGCCGCCATCTCAATCACAGACGTCCCACTGGTCACCAAATCCTCGACAATCAGAGACGTCTGGTCGGGAAGAAAGACCCCTTCGATGGCTTTGCTGGTGCCGTAGGTTTTGATCCCTTTGCGTCGCATTAACATGGGGGTGTTGGTGGTGGTGGAGATGACGGTGGCGATGGGTAAGGCGGTGTAGGGGACGCCACATAAGAGGTCGAAGGTGGTGGTTTTAGGGAGGGTGGAGATGTGGTGAGGAGGTAGTGGTGGCGGTGGTGAGAAGGGAGGAGGAGGTGGCGATGGTGGAGATCTCTGCATTTGTGGAATTAGGGTTTGGGTTTTTGCTCTGCATTTGGGGAAGATGACAACTGATTTATTTATTTAGGGGTTTTTTAATTAAGAAAATGTTTTAATGAAATGTACTTGGACAAAACTACCCCTGCACAAAAAGACAAAAAAGGCATGTTGGAACAGTAAAAAATGTTTTGAGATTTGGACTAAAATGGCAACAAAATGCAAACCACAGGGACCCAGATTTAAAAAGTTTGAGATTTGGACTAAAATAGCAAAACTGCCCAAACCACAGCGACCAAAATGGCAGTTTACTTAAAAAAATTAAAAAAAAAAAACTATGGCAAGTTGAATGGTGAATTTGTATCTTACCTTTGCTTAAATTAATATGAAAAACTTGTGATAAAATGGTTAGGATGAAGTTCACTTAATGGTATTGTTTGATCAGATTCTGCTGAAATCACAAACTAGTCCTCCTTTTCTGAATGTGTTACCAACTGGTAGCATAAAACTATCAAATTTGAGTTGGGAAAACGAACATCCTAATGAAAAATTCCTAATACAATAATAATAATAATAATAATAATAATAATAATAATAACAGAATTTCCGTTTGTAATTGAGCAAGGAATCAAATAAACGTTTGAAAAGAAGAACAAACAAGGTTTATACGGTGAAAGGACCAAAATATAAGGTGTAGATTCGCAATCTAAACCAGAATAACTGATAAAAACTCACCTTTACTTTACATTCACAAGAGAGAGATCCCGGATAGAGTTCCTGATTTTAACTGGATTGCTGCTTCAAGTTAGGGTTAGCTCCTATGAAATCATACAATAACAAAAGCCAACGTCGGTAGCCAATCAACAAATTATTTTGTGCCACTCTCAATCTATATACTCTTGGCCACATAATCCCCTCTCCAGGTTTTTTTATCACCTTTTCTACTATTATTTTTATTTTGAATAGTTATTTTTTTTTTTTTACTTTTAACGATGTGTGTTTTCCTGGTGCGTACTACCGCGTCATTTTTACCCGTATTTTCGCCTTTTCAACTGATAGTACTTTAAAAGTAAAACGATACTTGTTGTTTTTTCCCATGCAACACATCAGGAGTTTGGAATTTGGATATCATCGGTTTAGCTGGTCGAAAACCGTAAAAGCGAACACCAAGACCGTTTTTGATAATGGTAAAATACCAGCATGATGTTGTTCGCTCATAAGAGGTTGGGTTCTTCACAGTACCATAATGGTAACGTCACTCGCTATAGCCTACGATAACAAAAAAACTCGATTTTGAATACAACTCCATTTTCGAAAAAGTCTAGACCAGAACTTTGGTCAAATTATTAAGAATAACTTTGTGATCAAATTTGTTAGTAAGATAGTGTGTTTTATTGATTCGTGTAACAAATGCAATAATGAAAGTAATAAGATGCCACATATTGTTACAAGAAAAGCCCTTGATCTTTGGGATCTCCAACATGAAACCTTGGGAGGTGACTAATGTCACACTGTTGTTCTTATTGAATGTATGAAAGATTACAACTCGAGAGCAATAAAGATCGATGCTAAGTGCTATAGAGAAAATGTACGGGGTGTTGTGTCGTGTAGAAGTGAAAGAAAGTGTAATTTAGTGACCTTTTTCGATCTCGGTTGCCACTTTATATAAAAAATGTAAATAACAAATATCTCGATAATTTCGGGGAATATCCCATCTTCATTCCTGGCCATTGGAGACCTTTTCCACATGTTTTCTTCAAAAGTTATTTAGCATGGTGATGTGTGCAAAATGTAACATATAAATTACATCAAATGAGGCATAAAACTAACCCTTTTTAGTACTAATGTTGGAAAAAAGTGTGTATTTGTCTTCCTTTTGAATTTACAGGACCAAATGAGCTTAAACGAGCAAAAGGAACAAATATACAGCAAAAACCAACATAAATACAAAGAAAAGGAATAAATGTGACATACCCGACCCCTCGGCAACATCCCAAAAGCAAAAACAAGGAAACAGAAGAATGACCACGGGAGCGTGGTCAGCCACCTGCAGAAAAGACAAAGTTGTGGAAGCTTCTACGCCCACCATGGGGGCGTGCCCAGCTCAGCACGGGGCGTGGTCAACGCTAAGATACGTAGAATCTTGCAAAATCTTGGTAGTACAGATACGCTTCTGCCCACGGGGCCGTGTCCACTGAACACGGGTCGTGTGGAACCCTATGCTGACAAATGCCTTTAATGAAGGAAGAGAAAAGGATGACCACAGGGGCGTGTCCGCTTGACACGGGGTCGTGGCCGGGCTTCTGTTCAGGCTATAAATAGGGGTGCTTGGCTCACTTCAAAGGCATCTCTTGGTAAACCACTACTCTCCCACTTTGCCACCACTCCACCACTACTACACCACCAACACCCAACACCCAACACCCACCACCATCATCCATTATCCACCTTTAGAGTGTGTAGTAGTGTAGGGATCTAAGATTGATCGTAAGAGTTCTTGACAATCAAAGGCCATGTTTGGCTAAGTCTCTTACATCAATTAGTGAAGACAAGTCTTTTATGTACAACTTTTGATTTTTAATCTTTCGGCACTTTTTATTTGGTTTTGTATTAATGACTTTAATAACTAGTTTATTATGTTGAAGGTGAATTTTCTTTATCATTTGTCCGTGGTGTCTTGGCATTACTTTACTGTCTATATAAAGTAAAAGATTTACACTATTCATATCTCTACAGTCTATATAGAGGTATGTTGGCTACCTGGTTAAGGGAATGGTTTAGTAAGGTTCTTGCCTTGTTCAGTGTATAGATCCTGCAAGGACCTGGGTCAAGCTTACTAGGACCTCCTTCAATACCCACTGGTATTGGATGGCGGGGGTGCGAATGGCTTGACCCCCTCATATGTAAACTACTATTAATACATTAAACCGGCTACTTGGGATTGTATCCATGCTGACTCAAACCACTTAGCCGAGGGTAACGTCACCTTCAAAAGAGGGGCCTACCACTTTTCGCGTTAATAACTTAATTACTTATCTTTCAACGTTTCTTTGGGATTATATCCTTGCTGACTCAAACCACTGGGTTGAGGGTAAAGTCACATTCAAAAGAGGGGCCTACTACTATAACTAAGATAATCTCTTAAAAAGTCCGAAAGTGCGAAAATCATCAAAGAACACTTAAAAGACGAGTCGGATCCAAGTGATTCATCTTGTCTATCTGTTTTTATTTTATTTTTATTTCTGCATTTTTAGCTTTAATTTTCATGTTTAAAACCTTTTCTCAAAAAATTAGATTGATTAGACGTTGAGGATAAATCGGTACTAAAAGCTCTTGTGTCCTTGGACGACCACGGTATCTTACCAACGCTATACTACGCTTACGATGGGTGCACTTGCCCAAGTGTGTGTTTAGTGTTAGTAGAATATCGTGTTTTATAAATTTAAAACTTGACTAATGTGAAATGGGCTTAAAATATCAATAAAAACATAATACACTCGACAAGCATCACATGGATTAAGTTAATAGTAATTACCAATGAAAAGAAGTCAAAAGAAAAAGAGCAAAAGTCAGTTAATATCATTAGCATTCAGGATAATGAACTTACTCAGGATCTAGGATTCCGAATCATAAAATCAACCCCTAACAATTATCCCCAAAATTTGAAAGCTCTTTTGTCACACCCCGTGTCACACCCCGATATTTCCACGTATTACCGGTGGGCCCGGTGGGGAGTATCGTGACGTAGTTGATATCATCATAGTCAAACAACACAATTTAAATGCACAGCGGAAGCAAAAGATAATTATATTACAACCGAATGAGAATATCAAAGTATTACAAACGGTATGTAAAAGATCCACAGGCGGATCAAATAAAAGAAAACTGTTCAACAGACTTTAGGCATCTAGAACTTGCAAGATTCCCTATTAATGCCCTGAGCTCCCAGCCAATTTACGTGCAGTACCTGTCACTTAACCTTTTTGGAAAATACGTCAGTTTACACTGGTAAATACAATTAACTGACTCATTTTGAAAATGTTTAAGAAAATTGATTTGAATGCACAAGGCACAAAACTTTTTATAACTTGGGACAATTTTATTAATAAAAATCTTGTATCCGATTTACATGTTTGTCTAACATTTAGGGCCGGTAACTTTTTAAATGAGCCACACCACAAATATAATCTTGTATCCTATCTGATTAATAGACACACCACAAATATAATCTCACAAGAAGACACCCTTACGAGTGAGTATATCTTTTACATACGCAACAGGAGGTGTTATGCCTACACCTTGTGTTTAAGTTGTGGCCATTCACTTTTTAAATGAGCCAAGGATATCCAGGACACGGTCATTAACCCCTAATGTTATTTGTTATCAAGCAATACAGATTAAAACAGGATTATGCAATTTAATCATCTCCGATTAAAAGGTTTCTACACCCGACCAAGTGTAGGATCGTTGTATGACCCGAATGAGTCGATCAGAAGAGTTGTTTATCCGTATCAAAGGCAGAATCAATGAAACAGACGCTCGATGTTATTATAATGTCTCTATTATTGATTTAACACTGAGTTACAACCTGGAGACAATTCGGCAGAGCTTCGCTACTCAGATCCGAAAGATACAAATGAAAAACCAAGTGCCTCTATTTATATTGTTGTGATTTCGCTTGAAATGGCCAAGACACTTTCAAGCGGAATCAGATTAATATGATTTCACTTGAAATGGTCTTTGTCACTTTCAAGCGGAATCAGCAACATTTCCACTAAAATCAGTTTCTCGCAACTTGAGCACTGGTTATCCTATCCTATCTCATTACGTGACTTGATACAAGACGAAGTCAATAGACATACTGCACTAACAGACTCCCTCTTGGATATTGACGAAGTCTTCAATGTCAAGTCTCTATCATGACACATCTTCAGTCTTGATCAGTCTTCATGCTCTTTCCAAATTGTCTGACACTGTAAGCATCTATCAGTCTTTCTCTTTTCTTCACAGGTTCAGAATTTCATTCTGGCTCTATCTTTATCATTTTACCAGAATCTGATTCTGACTCTTGTTTTATCAACTTCTTCAGGCTCCCCCTTTCATCAAGCTTCCGTGCTTTAAGGATTGACACCTAGCTTTCCGGTTACAAGCTCCCCCTTGCTTTGAGCTCCTCTTCAGACTCCCCCTTAGACTATGCTTTCAGGATAGTAGTCTGGTACAATATCTGCAACACTCATACGTTTATAAGTAATCAACATTTTAAATTTCCAGAAATCGTAATTTGGCACTTTCAAACTTTCTAAATCACTCTCCCTATCAACAACTTTACAAATTTAGCAATGTTAAGTATCAAAAATCCCTCACAGTTAATCATCCAAGTCCAAACTAATGACCTTGGAGATATCACAAACTGTGTTTTTTTTTTTTTTTGATTTTTGATAAAAACATCAAGTTTCAAATTAATGAACTTGTTTTATTTTCAGAAACACAATCAGCTTACTTAGATTTTGAAACTCGGCATTTCAGACATCAGTTGTCGAAAATAAATCAGAATCAAAAATCTTTTTGGATTTTTCTGAAAGATAAACAGTAAAGAAATATTTACAAACATATATACAGACAATATTTTTCTTTGAGTTTGCGTCAGAGGATCATATCAGTTTTGACAAGTCACAAGTACCGTTGAGCTTAGTTACACATTAAGAATTAAACAATTCACTTAGATTGTCGATATACTAATCCACTTAAATTTTCACACAAATTTCAACTGATTCAGGATACGAATTAGGTGTTTTAAGAACTTAAACTCATTCATGTGTCCCACCTCTTGAATATACTCCCGTATCCAGATCCCAATATTCAGTCTTACAGGTGAGTATACCTAGATGATATCTGTAAGGGGTTAGATGCGAGACCGTGAGAGCTCAAGTCAGAACTTCCGTTCAACAGAGAGATGACGGTTCGACTTTAGGTATGTTCCCTTTAGAGAATCTTTTCTTCAACAGCACATAACTAGCATTTTTCAATATTTCATCATTTTTTATGTACTGAGAGCGATGCTATGTTTCAAGCAAGCAGAAAGTATTATACGGGGACTAGGTTATTGCTTCCGCAAAATCAGAAGTCCCGGGATAATACCCCAGATATCACTAAGCATAAAGACCTAGTACCTCAGAAAGAGGGGTCCTTCAAACGAGATTTCAGGGGTTACCTATATATTCAAGTAGTGTTCCCCACAAAATAATCAAGTTTAAATTTAGGTTTATATCCTGAAAAAGTTTACTAAATGTATAAAAACCTATCGTCATATCATCAGTGAGTATATAATCATTTCATTTCTTTAGCATATTGTAACTTTCTACTGATGTACTATCATTTCCTCTTTATACACAAAACTCAATTTTTGAATTTTCTAATGTTTTTGGATTTTCTGACAATTTTTCTCCCCGTAAAATGCACAATCATTAAAAGAAAATTTGACAAACCGATACTGATAGCTTTGTCTCGCCATCCATTTCCTGCTTAATGTGAACTGAATTACATGAAAAGCACTAAATACCCCCCATGATTTACAACACATTGATCTTTTACAGTTTGAAAACTGTTTTTCAATCATGTGAAAGTAATCATGTTTGTTCCGCCGTGAGGGTTTCAACATATTTAATTAACATATTTTTGGTTTTTTTAATTTTTCAAATTTTTAGGGTTTTTGAAATATGGTTTATTTATATACAGAAAACAAATAAACTCCCTGTTTCAACCAACACAGGATTCAGCAACCTCCTCATCTCGTTGTGTCAGGCTGCTCCAACTTCCATTCTCATAATCTTTGATTTCGTTGAGCACCTGCACATTCAAAGTATTTAATTACTTGAACAATTTAGCCCAGATCTGTTTGACCTTAGGCATTTCAACACAATATGTATCATGCAGTTTCGGAAAATCTTTGTCATCAAAGACTTTGTCAACTTTTGTCACACCCCCAAAATCCACGTGCGGAGTATCACCGCTTGGGAGCGTCACTGACCAGGATCAAGCCACCAATCATATTGAACATGTAATTAAATAGTAAAAGTTATCCATCAATACGAAAGGTGTTTATCAAAACCAACATAAGTAAATGTAGCGGAAGCATTTATGTAAAACCCAACATAAGTATTAATGTTTGAAACGTCATAAGTGTTTAATAAGTAATCACGATCCATCTGCCCACAACGACCTGCTCCTCCTTGTGCAAGCTCCATTAGTACCTAAGGTCCTGCAAGGCATGCAGCAGAGAGTCAACAACTAGTTGAGCGAGTTCACAGAAAGTAAATGCGTAATAGTAAGTTCATGAATATCAGGTGACTCTACTGGGCCGTTAGTACGTTCTATTGACTAGACTATTCATAACCATAAGTGTTCTTCACAATCCGAGAACAGTAGTAGGTATAAGTTCACGCAGGTCTTACGTGAGTATCCTTCACATCCGAGGATAGTAATGAGTATAAGTATCCTTCACAACCGAGGATAGTGATCAGTATAAGTATCCTTCACAACCGAGGATAGTGATCAGTCTGAGTATCCTTCACAACCGAGGATAGTAATGTGCATAAGTATCCTTCACAACCGAGGATGGTAATATGTATAAGTATCCTTCACATCCGAGGATAGTAATATGGTAGTCTAGTCATAGTGTCAGTACGAATCTATTCAACCTTATTCCTTTCAATCCCATTCCCAACACCCCGAGAATCCCATGCCTTGGTAAGAGTGTGAACTCACCTTGGGTTGCTCGGCAGATACACACAAAAGGGTTTCTTGAACTAAAGTGGTCAACCTCGTCCTAACAGGGTTACCATACAAGTCAGGTTTTGACTTCAAGTAATGCACGTATGTATCACATAAGTTAGCACAATATGAACATGTGAAGATCATGATTAAACACGTATTGCACATAACAGACAAAAGCATATAACATTTATACTTGTGAAATTTAAATTCAGCTCATTAGTAGTTAGCCCAACATCATAAACAATCCAATATCATTCCCGGCCCAATAAAAATTAGACATCAAACGGCTTGTGCGACTGCTAAGTCTTGTGCGGGTGGGCCTTGGGCTGTCCGGCCCAATAGCTATAAACGAATAACCTCTTGTGCGATTCAGAGGTCCTTGTGCGACTGGGGACCTCTTGTGCGGTCAGGTCTGTTTGTGCGACTGGTCTGCTTGTACGAGTGGACATCTTGTGCGAACAAGATGCCTTGTGCGACTGGACTTGTACGGCTGGCACTTGTGTGATCGGATCAGGTCTTGTACGACCTGATCTTGTGCGATTGGTTTCAATTTCCGGATATCATGCAAACCGGTTACAACATCTAACAGTTTTCTATATTTACGTTTAATCAACCCACAGTTTCCAATTTGAAATAAATCAATCAACAATTAATCGGTTTCAATCATGGCAATTATTCGATCAAAACAAGGCATCTATTCATTAATCCATATGAACCCTAATCCAATCATGAACAAAAATCTCAACAATTCATATGAACATGTATCATAACATTCGATCCGAAGCACAAGAAAACTTTTAATCATCATACTTAACCCATCGAACAAATCCTAGCAGCCGACTATCATTCAACAGTTTCTTTTTCATCATGCAAACAATTCGTGAATAAGCTATGCTAGTCGATTATTATCAATACCAACTCACTGATTTAACATTATGATTTAACACAATTACAGTCCCTAATCGGTTTAGTCTATCTAGGGATCAATTCAACATTCAACACGTAAATAATAACGAAATACTAACCAATTAAAATCAAACCGAGAGGATAATCTTCGATGGAGAGGGTGATCCGAGCACTTTGATCTTCGATCACCAAGAGGGTTGTTGCCGTCGGGTAGAGAGAGAGGTAATGAGAGAGCTAGGGTTATTGTGTGTGAGAATGTTATGGCAAAAGTGTGAAAGGGTTACAACACTCCTATGTGTTAATCGGCTAAGGTAGGATGGGCCGAATCCATTACTTGGGCCGCCATCCATCCGCGTGCAAGTGTAAAGCCCGAATGGACTTGTGCGATCAAACGGGTGTTATGTGATCGGGCCATTAACATACATATCATATACACAACACACGTAACACATCATTCATTAAATCACATAATCTAGTTCACATAAGCACGTAACATTTACACAAAGTAGGTCTAAAGTTCCAGTTGTCACATTATCCCCAACTAAAAAGAAATTTCGTCCCGAAATTTGGTATGCACTCACTGAGGAAGCTAGGTAAGTTATATCGTTCACTGGTTTTCCTGGGGTGTCACATCCTCCCCCCGTTGATCTGGAATTTCGTCCCGAAATTCCACAGTAGTAGCTTCAGTCTCAGTGGTGGTTGCATTGGTTCCGAATAACTGGGGGTACTTTTCTGTCATCCTGTCTTCGCGTTCCCAGGTGTACTCTGGGCCACGTTTGGAGTTCCAACAAACTCGAACAAGAGGGATTCTCTTGTTTTTGAGGACCTTAACATCCCGGTCCGTGATTTCTACTGGCTCCTCGACGAACTGCAACCGCTCGTCGATAGTAAGTTCCTTAAAGGGAATTATGAGGGTCTCATCTGACAGGCACTTCTTCAGATTCGACACGTGAAACACATTGTGAACTGCACCGAGTTCAGCTGGTAGGTTCAATCTGTAGGCTACTTTGCCGATTTTCTCAATGATCTCGAACGGTCCGACATACCGCGGATTTAGTTTGCCCCGTTTGCCAAAACGAACCACACCCTTCCAGGGTGAGACTTTAAGTAAAACCCGGTCCCCGACCTGAAATTCCAAAGGCTTTCTACGCTTGTCCGCGTAGGCTTTCTGACGGTCGCGTGCTGCCGCCATGCGTTGTCGTATTTGTGCAATCTTTTCTGTGGCGTCCACTACAATCTCTGGACCCGTAATCTGACTATCCCCCACCTCTGCCCAACAGAGAGGTGACCGGCATTTACGCCCGTATAATGCCTCGAATGGTGCGGCTTGTATGCTACTGTGATAACTGTTATTGTACGAGAACTCCACCAAAGGGAGGTGCTTTTCCCAGCTGTTGCCGAAATCAATAACGCATGCCCGAAGCATGTCTTCAAGAGTTTGAATCGTTCGCTCAGACTGCCCATCCGTCTGAGGATGATATGCTGTGCTCATGTCTAACCGTGAGCCGAAAGATTTGTGCATCGCTTGCCATAGTTCTGACGTGAATCGTGCATCCCGATCCGAAATGATGGAAGTGGGCACTCCGTGCCTCGAAACAACTTCTTTAAGATAGATGTCTGCGAGAGTGGAGAACTTATCCGTTTCCTTTATAGCCAGAAAGTGTGCAGACTTGGTGAGTCGATCCACGATCACCCATATGGTATCATTCCCACGCTGGGATCTAGGTAGGCCTGTAACAAAATCCATGGAAATTTCCTCCCATTTCCACTGTGGTATATTGGGTTGCTGAAGTAGGCCCGCTGGTTTATGGTATTCCACCTTGACTCTCGCACAGGTCAAGCACTTGCTGACATAGGTAGCGATGTGGGCCTTCATGCTAGGCCACCAATAGGTAGTTCTGATGTCGTGGTACATTTTATCCGACCCTGGATGTACCGAGTAGCGGGACTTGTGAGCTTCATCCATTACCAGCTCGCGTAGACCGCCATAAAGTGGGACCCAAATATGCCCCGTTACATAGTAGGCGCCGTCTGCCTTCTGTTCTAATTGTTGCCTTGAGCCGCGTAGGGCTTCAGCCCTGACGTTTTCTGGTTTCAATGCTTCTGCCTGAGCATCTCGTATCTGTGTAGGAAGGCTAGACTGAATCGTAAGCTGTAGCGCTCGCACGCGCCGTGGTAGAGTGTCTTTCCGACTGAGGGCATCAGCCACAACATTGGCTTTGCCTGGATGGTACTTGATGGCGCATTCGTAATTGTTAAGTAGTTCAACCCACTGTCGTTGACGCATGTTCAAATCCTTCTGCTTAAGAATATGCTCGAGACTCCTGTGATCGGTGTAAATCGTGCACCTGGTACCGTACAGGTAGTGTCGCCATATCTTAAGCGCGAACACAACAGCTCCCAGCTCTAAATCGTGCGTCGTGTAGTTCCGTTCATGAATCTTAAGTTGACGCGAAGCGTAAGCGATAACCTTATCCCGTTGCATCAATACACATCCCAGACCCTGGATGGATGCATCACAGTATACTACAAAATCGTCCGTGCCCTCTGGTAATGAGAGGATAGGTGCACTGCAAAGTCTATCCTTTAGGTGTTGAAAGGCAGTTTCCTGCGTGTTGCCCCAACGGTAGGTGACACCCTTCTGTGTCAGTAGTGTAAGCGGCTGAGCAATCTTTGAAAAGTCTTTAATAAACCGTCTGTAGTAACCCGCCAAACCCAAGAATTGGCGTATTTCCGTTGGCGTACGTGGTGCAGGCCAGTTTCTGATCGAGTCTACCTTGGATGGATCGACATGGATCCCATCGTTGTTCACTACGTGGCCTAGAAAGTGGACTTCACGAAGCCAGAAGTCGCATTTCGAAAACTTAGCGTACAGTTGTTCCTTCCGTAGGAGTTCCAAAATAAGGCGTAGGTGCTGCTCGTGCTCCTCCTGACTCTTGGAGTAGATCAGGATGTCGTCGATGAAAACAATGACGAACTTGTCAAGATAGGGTTTGCACACCCTGTTCATAAGGTCCATAAATACAGCAGGTGCGTTCGTTAACCCGAACGGCATGACAAGGAACTCGTAGTGACCGTAGCGAGTCCTGAATGCGGTCTTGGAGACGTCCTCATCCCGGACTCTCAGCTGATGATACCCTGACCGTAGGTCTATCTTGGAGTAGTAACACGACCCTTGCAACTGTTCGAATAGGTCGGTCTATGCGTGGAAGAGGATAACGGTTCTTCATCGTCACCTTGTTGAGCTCACGGTAGTCGATGCACATCCTGAAAGTGCCATCATTCTTTTTCACGAAAAGTACTGGAGCTCCCCATGGCGAAGAGCTTGGACGAATGAAGCCCTTTTCCAAGAGCTCTTGTAGCTGCTTTGACAATTCCTCCAATTCTGATGGAGCTAGACGATATGGTGCGCGAGCTATGGGTGCTGCTCCTGGAGCGAGCTCGATTTGAAATTCGACCTGACGATGAGGCGGTAATCCAGGTAAATCTTCAGGAAACACCTGAGGGTAGTCGCGTACTACTGGAATATCCTCCAGTTTCTTTTCCTTCACAGACGCGTCTGAAACGAGTGCCAAGATTGCGGTGTGACCCTTCCGCAGACACTTCTGAGCCTTCAAGAAAGAGATGATGCCAACCACAGCACCACTCTTGTCGCCCTGGACTTCGAGAGGTTCTTGCCCAGTACGGGGAATGCGAATAATCTTCTCACTGCATAAGATCTCTGCCTGATGTTGGGATAACCAATCCATCCCTATGACGATGTCGAAGCTTCCCAAGGCTATGGGAATAAGGTCGATGGAGAAAACTTGACCGGCTAAGACGATACTACAACCCCTGACTATCTGCGTGGCTTCTAAACTCTTACCATTAGCTAGTTCTACGACGTGTTTAGTGTTTAGGGGAGTTGATGTACGTTTTAACAATTTACTCATTTTCAAAGACATGTAACTTGTATCCGCACCCGAATCAAACAAAGCAGTAACGTAAATGTTGTCGAGAAGAAACTTACCCATAACGACGTTGGGATCATTCCTGGCGTCACCCTGCCCTAACACAAATGCACGACCCCTTGCCTCGTTGCCGTTGTGGTTTCCCCCGTTGTTGTTGTTGCCATTGCCCTGATTGTTGTTATTGTTGTTGTTGTTCTGGTTCCTGTTTAACTGAGGGCAGTGCCTTTTGAAGTGACCTTCTGCACCACAATGAAAGCATCCCTTGTTGCCCTGTTGCTGATTCTGCTGTGCTTGTGGCTGCTGCTGGTTCTGGTTCGCAGGACGAGGGCTTCTACAATCCTTAGCCTCATGACCCATCCTGAGGCATCTTTGACAGCGACCCTTGTTACACTGGCCACCGTGGTGTCTACCGCAGTTGTTGCACTTTGGGAGGTTCCCCCGATATCCGCCCTGCCTGTGACTACCTGAAGAGTGCTGGCTGGGACTCTGATAACTGTCAGTCTTTCGCTGCTGGGCCTGAGACTGAACTGAAGCTGATCCCTTGCTGGAATCCCCATCCCATTTTCTCTTGCTGTCACTGGGAGTAGTAGGAGTAGCTGAAGTAGTAACGGTAGCAGTAGCGCTGATACATTTAGGCAGTTTGTTCTGATCCACTGCCTGGTCTGTGATGCGGTGAGCGAGGCGTTGAATATCCTGGATGTTATCAAGATTAGCCGAAGTAACGTGGCTCTGGATCTCTGGCGCCAACCCTTTGATATACAACTCAATGCGCTTAATTGGAGGGTCCACCATAGTTGGACACAGCACGGCTAGTTCGTTTGACCTTTTGGTGTAAGCTTCGATTTCCGATCCAGTCATCTTCAGTTGGTACAACTCATCTTCCAACTTATGAATGTCTTCCCGAGTACAGTACTCCCTCTTGATCAGTTCCTTGAAATCATTCCAGGGTGTGGCGTTAGCAGCTGCCAACCCTAAAATCTGAACTTGGGCGTTCCACCAAGTTAGTGCTATTCCTTCTAGCGTGCCAGTGGCGTATTTCACCCTGCGAACCTCAGGGCATTCACACATTTCGAAAACTGACTCTAGCTTCTCGAACCAGTGGAGGAGTCCCACTGCCCCCTCTGTGCCACTGAAAGTACTTGGACGACAGTCCATGAAGTTCTTGAAAGTGCAGACAGGCTGCTGCGCTGGTTGACCTATTGTGTACGAATAGGGCAAAGTTTAAATACAAGGGCTAGTTTAGGAGTGTAGGATCTAAAGATCCTAGTGTGAGTTATGACTACAGGATATACTACCTGTTTGTGCGGCTGCAAGTGCCGCAGCAACTTGAGCTTGAACGAGAGCCTCTAGCTGGGCTTGAGTCATGTTAATTCGTCCGGACATGATCTTCATTGTAAAAGTAGCGTAAGTGAGAATGGTTCGCGAGTAGGGCGATGACAGAAAAGTGTAAGCACGTAGGTATTCTCATGTAATAAAGTCATGTGTATCTAAGTGTACTACGAGCAAAGTTCTATATAGTTCTAGCAAGCAGGTAATAAACATAAACCTTATTACCTAGGATGTCGAGTCTTGCACGTGGAGCGAAGCGTCGTTGTGGATCGTTGAGAGCACTGTTCTGGTTATAGTCTGGTTTTAATAAAAACGTTTCCCATATTAAAACCAAGTTCTCTATAACCAATGGCTCTGATACCAATCTGTCACACCCCCAAAATCCACCTGCGGAGTATCACCGCTTGGGTGCGTGACTGACCAGGATCAAGCCACCAATCATATTGAACATGTAATTAAATAGTAAAAGTTATCCATCAATACGAAAGGTGTTTATCAAAACCAACATAAGTAAATGTAGCGGAAGCATTTATGTAAAACCCAACATAAGTACTAATGTTTGAAACGTCATAAGTGTTTAATAAGTAATCACGATCCATCTGCCCACAACGACCTGCTCCTCCTTGTGCAAGCTCCATTAGTACCTAAGGTCCTGCAAGGCATGCAGCAGAGAGTCAACAACTAGTTGAGCAAGTTCACAGAAAGTAAATGCGTGATAGTAAGTTCATGAATATCAGGTGGCTCTACTGGGCCGTTAGTACGTTCTATTGACTAGACTATTCATAACCATAAGTGTTCTTCACAATCCGAGAACAGTAGTAGGTATAAGTTCACGCAGGTCTTACGTGAGTATCCTTCACATCCGAGGATAGTAATGAGTATAAGTATCCTTCACAACCGAGGATAGTGATCAGTATAAGTATCCTTCACAACCGAGGATAGTGATCAGTCTGAGTATCCTTCACAACCGAGGATAGTAATGTGCATAAGTATCCTTCACAACCGAGGATGGTAATATGTATAAGTATCCTTCACATCCGAGGATAGTAATATGGTAGTCTAGTCATAGTGTCAGTACGAATCTATTCAACCTTATTCCTTTCAATCCCATTCCCAACACCCCGAGAATCCCATGCCTTGGTAAGAGTGTGAACTCACCTTGGGTTGCTCAGCAGATACACACAAAAGGGTTTCTTGAACTAAAGTGGTCAACCTCGTCCTAACAGGGTTACCATACAAGTCAGGTTTTGACTTCAAGTAATGCACGTATGTATCACATAAGTTAGCACAATATGAACATGTGAAGATCATGATTAAACACGTATTGCACGTAACAGACAAAAGCATATAACATTTATACTTGTGAAATTTAAATTCAGCTCATTAGTAGTTAGCCCAACATCATAAACAATCCAATATCATTCCCGGCCCAATAAAAAATAGACATCAAACGGCTTGTGCGACTGCTAAGTCTTGTGCGGGTGGGCCTTAGGCTGTCCGGCCCAATAGCTATAAACAAATAACCTCTTGTGCGATTCAGAGGTCCTTGTGCTACTGGGGACCTCTTGTGCGGTCAGGTCTGTTTGTGCGACTGGTCTGCTTGTACGAGTGGACATCTTGTGCGAACAAGATGCCTTGTGCGACTGGACTTGTACGGCTGGCACTTGTGTGATCGGATCAGGTCTTGTACGACCTGATCTTGTGCGATTGGTTTCAATTTCCGGATATCATGCAAACCGGTTACAACATCTAACAGTTTTCCATATTTACGTTTAATCAACCCACAGTTTCCAATTTGAAATAAATCAATCAACAATTAATCGGTTTCAATCATGGCAATTATTCGATCAAAACAAGGCATCTATTCATTAATCCATATGAACCCTAATCCAATCATGAACAAAAATCTCAACAATTCATATGAACATGTATCATAACATTCGATCCGAAGCACAAGAAAACTTTTAATCATACTTAACCCATCGAACAAATCCTAGCAGCCGACTATCATTCAACAGTTTCTATTTCATCATGCAAACAATTCGTGAATAAGCTATGCTAGTCGATTATTATCAATACTAACTCATTGATTTAACATTATGATTTAACACAATTACAGTCCCTAATCGGTTTAGTCTATCTAGGGATCAATTCAAAATTCAACACGTAAATAATAACGAAATACTAACCAATTAAAATCAAACCGAGAGGATGATCTTCGAAGGAGAGGGTGATCCGAGCACTTTGATCTTCGATCACCAAGAGGGTTGTTGCCGTCGGGTAGAGAGAGAGGTAATGAGAGAGCTAGGGTTATTGTGTGTGAGAATGTTATGGCAAAAGTGTGAAAGGGTTACAACACTCCCATGTGTTAATCGGCTAAGGTAGGATGGGCCGAATCCATTACTTGGGCCGCCATCCATCCGCGTGCAAGTGTAAAGCCCGAATGGACTTGTGCGATCAAACGGGTGTTATGTGATCGGGCCATTAACATACATATCATATACACAACACACGTGACACATCATTCATTAAATCACATAATCTAGTTCACATAAGCACGTAACATTTACACAAAGTAGGTCTAAAGTTCGAGTTGTCACAACTTTGACTTCAACTTTCTCATCATTTACCAAAATCACTTGTTTCTTAACACTCCAGGTTTGACCTTTCGGAGTGCCTCTTTTATAAAAATGTGAGTCTTTTTGACCATTTTGATTTTGAACAACAACTTTTGGTTTCCAAAACTGTTGGGGTTTTGTCATATCAACTGATGTTTTCCAACTTTATGTTGTTCTTAATCTGGGTGTGTGAAAATTTCCAGGTTTGTCTTGAATCGAACCTGTTCGGGTTTGATTTCCAATTTTGATTCGAAGCAAACTTGTTTGTGTTGTACCTCCAAGTTTGTTTTGAATCAAATCTAGTTGACCTTTGTTTCACATTCTCAGATTTTTGTTTCTCAACATTTTCAGATTTCTTTTTGTCAATATCAACAGGTTTTAGATTTGTACACTTGCGTGCAAGATGTCCAAATTGATCACATTTGAAACATGTTCTCTTGGACATATCTTTGACCTGATGTTGTTGCTTTTTCTGAGCATGAAGCTCATCATTAGACTGTCGTCCAAATTTGAGTTCTTTCTCTTCTGCTAAATTTTTTCCTTGAACAAAACTCATTTTTGCCTGAGAATTTTGTGTTTTATTTTTATTCCATCGTTGTTTCTTCTTATATCCCAACCCAGCCTTCATGTTTTTCTTCTTGAAACCAGGTTTGTTATAAAAAGTTTTGTGACCTTTACCGGCAAACTTTGAATTTTCAGATTTTTCAATCTCAACCATCTTGAAAACTTTATCAACCTTTTCTGAAATCACATTCTGAATCGAGAATACAACATCTAAGAACAATTTGTCCGATCCAATCATGGTATAAACCAATCCTTTTGAATCATCATTCAATTTTTATCGGATTTTGTGTTTTTCAGATATCTATCATGAAAATTACCTTCATTTTCATCTTGTGATTCAGATTTACCTGCATCAACCGACTCTTCTTTCAACACATTTTCAATGACCTTACCTACCACCTCTAAATCACTAGAATCATCAGATTTGGAATAGGTTATATCAATGTTATCTGGCAATTGATCTACCATGTTGAAAGCCTTTTCGACCTTTTCATCATCATAAAACACAAACTTTTCCGGTGGTGGAACTTGATGAAACTCTGAGCCAATACCTTTCGTGTTTTGCTCAGAATCTTTCCCATCCGGTTTTATGTTGAAAATACGTTCAAGCACATATGACGACGCATGATAACTTTTTAATTTGTTGTTATCCTGTTCTAAATCAGCAATCTGTCGTTCTAGTTTAGCAACATCTTCAATATATGAATTTACCACACCTTGTTTAATTTCATACATTCGTTTTAGTTCCTTTGATGTTTCAGAACAGTAATTCAATCTTGATTGAACAATGTAACACCTCGAAATTTTGTGTCCAATAATGTGTTGACACGTGTCATGAGTTTACACGTGGCATAAAATATTAAATAAAGGACTAAAGTTGACAAACCTTGAAAGTATGTAAATTCGAGGGTTAAAAATGTCAACGAGGGGTAAATATACTGTATAGTAACCCTAAATGATGCTCGTACCTTCAAACGAATAAATCATGGATCGTACGGAGCGAAACGCGGAAGAAAGTGAGAGATTACAAGCTATAGGGGTTAATTGTGTCAACATGTTTAATTTATACCTCTCAGTGACCCTTTGACGAACCCAAGGCTTTGTAACAGTATAATACGCTCACTAGAATATACAAAATAAATTTCGCGAAGTTCCGTTTTAAAACGAGAAAGTTATGATCAAATTCGTATGCGAGGGGTTAAAAGCGTCAACAATAAAAGTTAAGGCTTTTCGGATAGTAATTAAACTAACCGGGGACTTAACAATGCGGGTAAAAGTCACGAGGCCCTTAATTGTAAATAATCGAGGGCCAAATCGCAAAGTTACCCCTTCGAAACCGAAAGGTCAGGTTAATGATTACAAAAGATTTGAAAATCTTGGAAATCAACCCTTAAGCGGGCCGCGTTAAGGAAACGGGTGAGCTAATGCGGGTCGCGCGCCAGTTGAGGATTCGTTTACTGACTTATGGATTCAGGCGGCCCGCGTCCAAGTGGCCTGAATCCTAATGCGGGCCGCGTACGAGTCCTAGATGCAGAATTCTTGGACAGATTCAATGTTTGAGCTTGTGAACGATCTTGTGTGCATTAATTGAAGCATGGGCGCCCTCTACATGTCCCCTAGCACTATAGGACACCTGCTGATCATCCATGAACCATTGTAGAGTGAGTTGTAATGATCTTGAGCATGGAAATTCACTATAAAAGCCAATGCATTGCACCAATGTTCAACACACCTCAAACCTGCATTCTAGTCCATCTCTGGAGCTCTAAAGCATTCTTCTATCATCCTTAGTCGTGCACCAAGCTTCTGTAAGTATGCCTACCCTTTTGTGGCTTAGTTTATGCATAGTTTAGCTTAAAAGTCAATCCGTCGTAATTAACGATTGACTTTGCGATAAATCGCAAATGGTCCAGTGGTTTGTCGAATCAAAGGTAGTTATCTGTTGGTAATCATGTGGGCTTTAAACCCCTAAAAGGGCACCCTCTGATTCCCACTCTAACTAGTCCGAATGTCGAGTCAAACGTGCTTAGAAAAAGTCAACAGGAATGCTATTTTGCGATTTCATGCATAATCAGTAATGTAGATGATATGTAACCTGTTTAAACACTCATAAAACATGATAATAAGTATATTAACTAGTCTAAGCTTGTTTGATCTGACCATTTACTGTTTTGACCCGGTTCGGAGCCGAAAGTCGCAAAGCTTTGACTTTTGCATTGACTTCAGTTCTGACCCGTTAAAGTATGATTTAGATATGCCTTAGGACTCTCTTAGGACCAGGTTACATGATGGTATAACCCTCTGTGACCGGTTCGTTGTTTGTCCGAGTCTTTTACACATTTCCGTTAAATGCTTAAAAGTCGACCGTAACGCCCTTTTTAATTTAAAACGAGAATTTCGGACATGTGAAAGGACCGTAACATTTGTTACTGATTTCTAAGAATGTCCCTAAAATTTCACGTCAATCCGAGGTCCAGAATAGGAGTTATGCTAAATAGCGCAAATTACAGAAACTTTAGTAATTAAATAGCGCAATTAGCATAACGCCTATCAAAACCCGGATTTCGACACCAAACCTTTTTCACACTGATGTAAGATAATATTTTGGGATTTTTAAAGATTTTTAATTATTTTTAACCTGCTCATAACCTGCGGTTATGGCAACGGTTCGGTAAATACCGAATATACCCTTTTCGGCCATAACTTGAGTTCTACAAGGTCTTTTGACCCGATTCCAGTTGCTACTGATTTTAAATAATAAATAAAGTATTTTTGACTTTATAAACTGTTTGGGAAACTCATATTTCCTGTAGAACTCAGAAACCTCTTTTATAATCTTTAAAAAGACCGAAATACCCCTACGGGGCATAAAATGGATTTAAACTCGTTACGGGCATTATGGAAGGTATCCTACTGATACCACAACCTCTTTAAAGCATATTGACTTAGGAAACCAGTGTAGGACTCTTACGGTTACCCGTTACGCCTTTTGCGCGCACGGTTCGGCTTATGTAACTAGTTTACATAAACTAGCCGAAACGGGTCAAACCATATTGTTTTGACCCCAAAATCCAGAGTGTGGTTATTATACCCATATAAAACAAGTCTTCAAACTTGTTGGGTTCAAATCACATTCCATTCACGGTTTTCGCCTTTCACGCGATTAAATCGTAACTATCCTTTGAAACTGACCGGTCTAAGCTACGGCTAAATTAAAGACCCGTTAGGATTCTAATAGGTTATTTTAAACCTCCGTTCCCGAATAGGAGACCAGTAAAAGCTATCTGTAATTTATTTCGATTAAGGATTTATACTTGCAAAGGTAAATACTTTTAACTTATTTTCCGTTATACGAGCTTGGGTTACGGTATATAGCATACCGCTTGATCGGGCATCAAATTCTCCACTGTTGAGTGGGTAATTGAATAAATTTGATCGGCTCGTTTAAACAGTCTTGTTACTTAAAAGCCTTTGGGGGGTTAATGACCATGTCCCGGATATCCCTGGCATCATTTTACGAAATGGCCACGACCTAAGCACGGAGTGTAGGCGTACACTCGTCAGTGCATAAATAGTCGATGTGGTGTGTCTATTGATCTTTAACCCGGACTTGATCCGGGCTACTGAACGCATAAGGAACATGTAATCCGTTCACAAGATTATAAATTTAAATAATTCTCCCAAGTTATAAAAGAGTTGTGCCTTGTGCATTCAAATCAATTTTAATAAACATTTTACAAAAGTGTCGGTTGAATGTATTTACCAGTGTAAACTGACGTATTTTCTCAAAAAGACTAAATGCAGGTACTATGCGTAATTGACTGGATATTTCTCCTTAGCATCATAAAGAGTCTCGCAAGCTTAAGATGCCTACGTCTGTTGAACAATACTTTTATTTTTATTTGATCCCCTGTGAATACCTTTCGACTATTCGTAATACATTTGATATTACAAACAATGGTTGAAATATAATTATCTTTATGCTTCCGCTGTGCATTCATATATTGTGTGGTTTGACTATATTGTTGCCAACTACGTCACGGTAATCCCCCACCGGGCCCACCGGTGAGACACGTGGAAATCGGGGTGTGACAAACAAACTTTATTTCACCCTTCACCTTTACATACGACTCTTTTGTAATGTGATATGCCAATTTCATTAAATCATATTCTTTCTTCATTTCTTGACAAATATATTCTTTTTGATCACATTCTTCTGTCTTTTTCAAAACATTTTCTTTCAAAATCTCATTTTCTTTTTCTAATTTTTTATATTTTTCTGAAAATTTTTCATCATTTTCTTTTAAAACTTTTTCATTTTCTAGCATTTCTTTGCATTTTTCTTTGAAAATGTTTTCTATTTTAGTGAATTCAAGATCTCTTATTCTGAACTTCTCATCTTTTTCAGTACAAGCTTTGCACGTTTTTATGCATTTCTTGCACTGTTCAATCGGTTTTAAGATTTCAGAATCAGAATTTACCTCATTGATTGGCACTTCGGTGTTTTCAGCTGCCTCTGTCTGCTTCAGCTCTTCCTTCTTCTCATCACCAGTACCTTTATCACTAGCAGACTTCAAGGTTTCAATCTTTACCTCAGTCAAACTTTCAGTTTTCTCCTCATCTTCTACAACTTGCTGCTCTTCAGTAACAGCTTTCTCAACTTCTTTTACCTTATCTTCCTCATGTATCTTCACATTCTCCACTTTCACAGCTTCATCTTTCACAATCTCAACTTCAACAACTTCAGTTTTAACCTCTCCAGCAGCTTTCTTCATATTGTTCACCATTTCTTCAACATTCTTCTTCACTCTCTCTTCATCCTTCTTCTTTAAACACGATGTCATCGCATCTCTTATGACTTTATCAAGCTTTTTCTCATATGATCTATCTTTCACAGCATTTGAATAAAATTCTCAGACTCGAGGAATTACCAGAAGAACATCATCAAAAACTATTTCCTTCTTTGGAACAACTTGTTCACCATCTCCATTGACATAACATTCTTGCTTCTTATCCCATCTTTTGTAACTGACAGCCTTTTCATATTCTTGTTGCATTTCGTCAATTCTGTTCCTTGCAATCCTTATTTCTCTGTCTGTTTTCTCACTTAGAATTTCTTCTCTGGTTTTCTCTTTGATCTCAGCTATGGCTTTTTCTTCTTTGTTTTCATCTTTAATTTCAGCACCAAGAACACAATGTTGGTTTTTTAAAGCTTTTCTTCCATGAGCTGTTAAAACACGATCTTCTTCTGGAAGGATCTGACTCCAATCATATCCTTCATCATCGTAGATTACCGCACAAGCTCTAGATTCTCTCTGGGTTTATCTTCGATCATTTTCGGCTCTTCACTGCTTCGATGGTAGATCGCCTTTCGGTAGTAATCATCATTGAACGGATGTTCATTTCCACCAACTACAGAATTAGTGCATTCTCTCTTGAAATGACTTTTCTGCTTACATTTGAAGCAGGTCACTTTGGATTTGTCAAATCCAAGTTTTGTTGATGCACCACCTAACGATTGTTTCCCAGTAATCTCCATATATCTTTGAGCTCTGCGAATGCAACTTGCTAAACACCAGCGGATGTCAATGAGTTCCATCTCTTCCGGATCAATCTGATCGTAGTCTTCTTTGGTTAACTCTGAGTTTCCGATTTTACCAGCTACAAGACCTTCATACGAGTCCAGAACAGATGCAAGAAAACTCATTTGCTGTTTAGCAGCATTGATGCTCATTGCAAGAGAATTTTTCAACTTGAGAGCAATGTTGCACAGTATCTCCTCTGCTTCTTCAGAACAAGCTTTTAAAGCTGATGAATGATAACCAGGATCATAACTTAATGAGCTCTTCTGTGGTTCTTTTGTCCTCTCACCACTGAATGCTGTCTTTGGTGAACTATCAGCTTTTACCGAAGGTAAACTTCCTTTGTAGTACAGACCAACATTCTGTTGATGCGAAGAACTGCTCATCTTGTTCTGTTTCTGCAACTCCAGTTCATGACTTTCAATCTTTTCTATCAAAACATCAAGAGAAATTGTATCATACAGGGCATCATTTTTCAGAATAAAAACAAACGTTTGCCACTGATCAGCTCGTGGTAACGCTTCTATGATCTTATCAGTGATTTCCTCTCTTGTTTTGATAATGCCAAAACGATCAAGCTCAATTTTCAAATGACCAAATCTTTCAATCATTTGCCTAACAGATTCATCTTTTAAACTATCAAACAAATCGAATTCTTTCTTTAGTAAAGCAATTTTGTTTTTCTTTATTTGTTTACCCCCCCTTTGCCTTAACCTTCAAGGCTTCCCAGACAGATTTTGACAATCCGCCATGTTACAATAAAGCAAACATATCATTTCTGATTGAAGATTGGATTAAAGCAATCATTCTTTGTTCAGCTGCAAATTCTGCTTTGTCATCTTTGGATTCTTGAGTGGAAGATCTTCGCCTTTATCATCTTTTGGTCATTCATATCCAAACTCCAGATAGAACCAGCTTTCATGTGCATACGCTTTTGCCCAGTTGATAAACCGCTCTTTCCACCAAGTATAATCTTCAATACTTTCTAGAGTTGGTGGTTTTGAATGTGTGCCATAAAAGTTGTCATGCTTAATATTCTCATTTATCGCTTTCGTTATGGTTTTTGGCGTGACTGTTGACATTTCGGAAGACTCGGATGTAAATGCGTTAAAAAACGTGTTGTAGAATTCTTCAGACATGATGTGAATTTCTTGAATTAATGTACCTGTAGACAAAACAAACAAACAAAATCAGTTTAAACAATACTAAACAACTTGAAACAGACTGACACTCGGTTGACGTGAAATGATCTCGACACAAAATTTCACTTTTCAACAGAATAGTGATTTCAAGCGGAATCACTATTGAAGCGAAATCACTTGTTCAAGTGAAATAGCCACTTTCAAACGAAATCCCTAGATGACACTTCAAGCGAAATCAGCACTTCAAGCGAAATCAGAATTAATCCTCAAGTGGAATACTCGATTCAAGCGAAATCATCACTACTTTCAAGCGGAATAACATTCTCAAGCGGAATCAGATTGATTTTTCAAGCGAAATATCAAATTCAAGCAAGATCAGGTGCTAATTTCAAGCGGAATAACTATTTGAAGCGAAATCAGCTATGCTTTTCAAGCGAAATCAAGATGTTCATTCAAGCGGAATCGGCTTTTTGTCCAATTTTTTTCACTTTTAGTCCGATTTTAAGTCTGAAACTCTCAAGGCTTTTTTAAAACATTGTTTAGCATGTTCTGTGAAAAATTCAATCCAATTTGACCGTGGAATCTTGTCCAATTTGAAAAGGAAGGTGTAGAAGTCAGAAAACTGATGATATCAAGCTAAATGTGCTCTGATACCACTTGTAGGATCGTTGTATGACCCGAATGAGTCGATCAAAAGAGTTGTTTATCCGTATCAAAGGCGGAATCAATGAAACGGGTGCTTGATGTAATTATAATGTCTCTATTATTGATTTAACACTGAGTTACAACCTGGAGACAATTCGGCAGAGCTTCGCTACTCAGATCCGAAAGATACAAATGAAAAACCAAGTGCCTCTATTTATATTGTTGTGATTTCGCTTGAAATGGCCAAGACACTTTCAAGCGGAATCAGATTAATATGATTTCGCTTGAAATGGTCTTTGTCACTTTCAAGCGGAATCAGCAACATTTCCACTAAAATCAGTTTCTCGCAACTTGAGCACTGGTTATCCTATCCTATCTCATTACGTGACTCGATACAAGACGAAGTCAATAGACATACTGCACTAACACCAAGCGGTATTTTTATAATACCGTATCCCAAGCCCGTATAGGGAAAATAAGTTAAAAGTATTTACCTGAGCTAGCAATGCAAATTATACTCAGCCGTATATTCTAATCAGCAAGCACAAGTACTTCTACTGGGGCTCTTAATCTGGAACGAAGGTTTTATTAACCTATTAGATTCCTAACGGGTCTTATTTAAGTTGAAACTTAGACCAGTTAGTTTTAAGGAAAGGTTTACGGTTCAAAACGCATGATTAAGCGAAGACCGGAATAGAATGTGATTTAGACCTGACAAGTTTGGAGACTTGTATAATATGGGTACAGTAAACACATTCTGGATTTTGAGGCAAAAATGATAAGGTTTGACCTGTTTTGGTCAATTTATGCAAACTAGTTACAAAAACCGATCCGAACGCGAAATATACGTTACAGGTAACCATAAGAGTCATATACATGTTTTCCTAAGTTAATATGCCTTAAACATGTTGTGATATCAGTAAGATACCTTCCGTTATGCCCAAAACGAATTTAAAACCAATTTATGCCCCAGAGGGGTATTTTGGTCATTTTAAAGGTTATAAAAGAGGTTAAACATTAATATGAGATTCAGGTCTGATTTGATCAGTAAAAATACTTAATTTAATAAGTTATATCAGTAGGGTATTACATATATGTGAAATTTATTGTTTATAATCAATCTATGCACCTAAGGGGCATTTTGGTAATTTCATATAAGGTTTAAAGGTCAAATCTAGAAATCCGAGTTGAAAAATTTTGCTTACTGTTAAAGTATATAAATTAGCTAAAAATATCAGTAGGTATCAAGTCTTATTTATATAAAATAGTTTTTATACATACTATGCGCTTAAAACGCGTAAAAAGGCGTTTTAGGCGATTTCCGGGTTTTTAAAGAAAAGCTGATATTTTTATCATTCCAGAAAGCTTAAAATATTTTATTTATCATATAAAATCAGTAGCAAAAGGTTTGGGGTCAAATTTTTTTGTAAAACTCATTTTATAGGCCAAAAGGGCAAAATCGGCAATTACCGAATCAAGCTTAGAACCCTATGTTATGCTCAGCCTAAAAATAAATAAAAATCTTCAAAAATCCCAAAATATTATTTTATATCAGTAGGTAAAAAGTTTGGTATCAAAAATTGGGTTTAGATAGGCTATATGCTAATTACGCCGTTTAATTAATAAAAAGCTTTTCATTTACGCTTATGAGCATAACTCCTAATCTAAACCTCAAACTAATGTCAAATTTTAGGGGCAAGTCTATAAATCAGTAATGAAGGTTTCTATTCTTTTACTTTTTCAAAAAATCACGTTTAAAGGTCAAAAGGGCATAACGGTCAACAATTAGGCATATAACGGAAACATGCAAATGAATAGGATAACTAAGGATCCAGGTTGTATAACCTCAGAGGGTTATACTAACCTATAACATGGTCCTAAAGGAATCCTAAGGCATATCTAAACTAAGCTAAATCGGGTCAGAACTGAAAGTCAAAGCAAAAGTCAACTTTTGCGACTTTCGGTTCCGAACCGAGCCTAAACTTAGAATTGTCGGGTTGAACATGCTTAGACATGTTCAACTAATATTTACCAAGTTATTAAAGCGAGAAAACTGATTTTATGACTTCTATATTAATAGTTATGCATTTTATTTAAAACAAACCTGTTTGACTTTTATTTGACCCGACAATTAAACTAAGTAAACGTGGTAATTAGGAGGTGCCCTTTTGAGGGTTTAACACCTACCTAATTACGGTCACGTAGCCACATTCGTTGTGAAACATGGCTCAACCGTTTAAAAGTCAAAGAGTTTATCGAAAACGCTTGACTTTTCGGCTATAAATGCTAAATAATATTAGCTAAGCACGAAGACACTTACAAAGGGTCCAAGCAAGGATGGAATTGATCTAGGATGTTTAGGTATGAAGCACAAAGGCTCCAACTTAGAACAATTCAGATCAAGGTGTGAAGTGAGAGCAAGATCAAATGGGTTTATATAGGATTTCAAGAACCGTTAGGATCGTTTCTCGTAACCCGAGCTTTGATCAAGGCCCTACATTTGTTACCCACTGTTTTCTAATACTATGGGTGCCCAAGGATTGAAGAAAAACCATGTGCAAGTGATTACAACAGCTGGAATAGCTGGTAACAGCTGGAAAATCAATTTTTGCAACTCTGACATGCTCACACGGGCCACGTAAGGTTCAAGAGGAACTTACGCGAGCTGCCTGAGGTCCCTGGTTCAACAAACAAGTTTTAAAAATGGCAGTTTTGGTCCCTGTTTGCATATATGGTCATTTTTGGCACATTAAAGGCCCGTTAAGCCATTTTCAAGGCTTTACAATAATGCCTAAACATAAGGGATGTGAAACATGCTAAAAACTATGCCGGATGTCGGTTCGTTCGGCCGTATGGTCACGTTGTTCGACGAATTACGACGAAACACGAACAGACGCTAAAAAGATCCAAATTATGCGACGAATGGGATTTTATCAAACTAAACACTAAAATAAAATATCTTAGTGCTTAAATAAATTTTTGGATGTCTGGATATATACAGAACGTAAGATATGCGCGAAAATGCAAACTTGTGCACTTTTTGACGCTTTTAGTCCCTGTTGATCAAATAAGTTTATTTTTGCGCACCAAACACCTCTAAGCCTATTTCTAAGCTATGTAAAGTATATTTAGGACATGTTTAACTTATGATCATATTCCGGAAGGTTCGATACTATACGAATCGATGGACTTTTGCAGTTTGACGCAAATAGTCCCTCTAATGCGCAAACTTGCGCATTTCATCGTTTAATAGTATCGAAGCCTTATTTAATCCACATTAAGCATTCTTGGGAGTATTATTAAACATCACGATGCTTCGGATTCGCTAAAAGGTCATTCAGAGGTATAATTAAACGTATTGACACTTTTAGTCCCTCTAACTTGCAAAGTTGCGCGCAACGTCACTTAAAGACATAAAAGCCTTGGACAGCCAACGATTGGCATTCCCGAGAGTATAATCAAATATCATGAAGCTCTTGGTTTGCTAAAAGGTCATTCAGGTAAGAATTAACATGTTGACGCTTTTAACCCTTTATTGCGCAACTTTCAATATAAAACCGTAAAAGGTTATTCAGAAACTTATTTTAGGTATGTTAATACTTCTAGTTCTTTCATAATTAATGTTTTTTGATTTTTCAAAAAATTAGTCCCTTAAATTCAAGGTTTGACTTTATTAGGGTTTATTACACGTGTAAATACATTATTGGATGTGATTTTTACGAGCTGTTACATCCTGATACCCGGTGAGCCCGGATGGGTTTAGTTGTGACTGTTGGACAACAGTTATCACAATCTAATAATAAATAATGCAGCAGAAGTATTAGGAGTAAAAAGATTCATAACATTCAAAGTGTCTGAATAATTAAAATACAAATTTGTTCAGGTGTTCAAATAACAGCCCACAGGCGGGATCGAGATAAAAAAAGCTTAGACATCATAGGCTTTAAGCTAGGAGTTGCAAATTCCAAAGCTTTTAACATAGTCGACCCAGACTCCCAGCCTAATATTAAAGGTTCAGTACCTGCAGTTCAATCTTTTGAAAATACGTCAGCTTTCGCTGGTAAATACAATTAACTGACTCATTTTGAAAATAGTTTTTCAAAAATGATTTTATACATAGAGAAAACTCGTAGGTAATCATTTAGTATTTCTTGGGATTTAGTCTTGTCACCAGATTTACATATTTGTCATACAATGGAAACCAGATATCAAAGCCGGTCATTTCAGTGTTATAATGGTTACGGTACACACCAAAGTTGAATAACGTGTCTTACAGTTAGTATGCCTACCTCGGAACATTATTCTGCATGGTCATAATAGTTCATGAGTCGGGACGCCCGGACACGGTACCAATAACCCCCAATTGTTTCAGTTATCAAACATAATGGATTAAACCGAGTTCTTACATTTATGAGCAATAATAAGCGACTCATTTATGTAATACCCGCTCCAAGTGGCATATTCGCCATACCCCAAGTTTTCAAAGAAAATAAGTTAAGAGTATTTACCTTTTAGCTAGCTTCCAACCGTTACCGGTTTTCAAATATAGTAAAAGCCGTAAAGACAAAGTATTAAACTCAAGCCCGAATATCTAGGGGGTTCTATAGTCCGGAGTGAACATATTTAGCAATCTGTTAGAATGTATACAGGTCATAGGTTAGTTCCTTTGACACGACCCGTTACGTAAGAATAAGATTAATTCACAAGATTAAGCATAGATTGATTAGAATATGGTTTATACCTATCCGAGTGTAAGGACTCATTGGATAAAGGTTAATCAAACCAATATTCTGATTTTGAAAGGTTATAAAAGGTTTTGACTCGTTACGCCTAGTTCATGCGAACTAAGTTCGCATAACTAGTTACGCGCATAAAAACATGTTTTGAAGGTCGGATAGGCTTAAACAAGTCTTAGTATCAAAATACATTTTTAGTTGAAGTAGTGACTTAAAGTCAGATTATAAGTTTGGTTTAGTTTAAAATCATTCATTTAGCTACTTTGACCATACAAGGGCATTGTAGTCATTTTCGATAATAATTTCAAGACCTGTCGTTTAACCCATCAAACGACAAGTCTTGAAATTATTGAAGTATACTTATCCTCATAAATAATCTTCTCTTTACAATACACCAATTTAGAAGTAAATAAATTTTCAGTCTAATAACATTTATCGGTCTAACTTCTTACGATTGTTTATAACTTGATAATGAGATTCGAAGAGTTTGGTACTTCAGGTGTCATATTAAAGTATACTTATCCTCTTTCATGAGGTTGATAATACACTACAACTTCGGTTTAATTGTTCTATTAAACACCATCTATATTAGGGGTGTTCAAAACTATCCGTATCCGAAAATCCGATCTGAAATATCTGATATCCGAATTTTTCGGGTTCGGATTCGGATAGTGATTTTAATTTTTTTCGGATATCCGAAAATTTAATTTTTATTTTTTTCGGATATCCGAATATCCGAAAATATCCGAAATATCTGAAAATATCCGAAAAATATCTAAAATATCCGAAAACATATATTCGGATATCTGAAACTATCCAAAATATCCGGTTCCAAATTTTCAGATATCCGGTTTTAAACACCCTTAATCTATATAACAAATAATAAGATGCCCAATGAAAGGTATACAAAAGGTAAAATCATTCAATGCATAACATTACAATATACCACCATATATAACGATTACAATATACCACCATATATAACAAGTTATGATAAAACTTATATGAAACTAGTATTAAGCACCCCCCGCGTTGCGGCGGGGGCGAGCACTAATGCCACACTACTGTCAGCGACCACCGACACTGAAATTGCGGTGTTAATGCGAAGAAATTAAACCGAAACGTAAAACGTAGAATAAAATAACTAAGTTGTTCTAGGACCCGTGCGTTAACCCGCGTCAATTTTTTCTCGTTTGACAGGTTCATCGTAATCTATATATAATATATATCATTACCACTATACAAACCATAATGCATACATTATAACAACCATTGCATCAATATGTTGTAAATTATATTTATACAAGATTTTGACTAAACTAATTAGATTATTATAAATAATAATAATAATTTACAAATAAAACAACGCAACTTTGAATGGATCAAACCGATTGAATATGGTAAGATAATGAAACCATTATTTGATTAGGGTACAACCACTTAAGCACAATTTACAACCATACATGCATACAAAAACAGATTGAATTTGGTAAGGTAATGAAACCATTATTAGTTGATTAAGGTACAACCACTTAAGCACAACTTACAACCTATATACGATTAATGTACAATCATTTTAACACAACTTACAACCAAATATGCACACAATTGTTTTAAATTAATAGTATATAAATAATATTTATTTCGTCACTTATACGAAAACATATTATTTCACTTATGAGAAAACATATATAATTTATGTATTAACTTATCAAGATATAACTAATTAAAAGTATATATTTTTTATAAATATTTTTCATCGAATTTGTACCAAAACAAATATCCCCATCAAGTTATATTATGATGTCATTAACATATTATCAAATAAGTTATTTCTGTAATAACAAATGTACTCAAATTCTCAATGTAAAGTTAATTTGCAAGCATATCTTTTACTACCATAACGTATCATATGTTTTATATATTGTAGCAAAATAAACAAGGGAAAAGATCAAATAGGAAGTTAATTTTCGCTAGGAAGGATAGGAAGCCATAGGATTATGACATGTGGCAAATTTTAAAATAAAGAGAAAGGGTATTTTAGTCAATCCAACTCCTTCTTCTTCCTTTTTCAAAACCCAGTAACTTCAAAACCCACCATTTTCAAAACCCACCATCTTCAACTATTTCTTCACTTTCTATCTCAATAATCACTACATTATAGTGCGATTTTCATCACCAATCAATGATTCAAAACCTGATCAACGTGTTCTTCAGCTTTTTTTTTGAAGAAAACCCAGTTTAATTTCATAAAAAATTCTCGTCTATTCCGGTGATTTTGGAGATAATCACTCGATTCGTTCGATTCGAGCGTTGATAAGTGTTTCTATCATTCAAATTTCATCAATTGATGAAGAAATCGGCTTCGATCCATGTAAGAAATTCTTTAATTTCATTTTCACGATCTGGGTTTTTGATTCAATCATTGCGTTTTACGATCTTTGCGGGGGTCCGGGGGCGGCAGCCCCTGGCGGGGTCCAAGGGGCAGAGCCCCTGGCTGGGGTTGAAAAATTAAATTGCTGTACTAAAAACGCATCAGAAAAATTAATTCGTAGACAATTCAGACAGTTCACAGTGACAGACAGTTTTATGTGTCCATTGCGTTTTAGAAATAAGAGAGTTTTATGTGGTTTCTGGCTATTGCGTTTTAGAAATAAGAGAGTTTTAGTCATTGCGTTTTAGGTAAAACACATTTTTAGGTGTTTTCAGTCCATTGCGTTTTAGAATGAGTCATTTTTAAGTGTTTTCTGGCCATTGCGTTTTACATATAAGACATTTCTTTGTGTTTTTGGTGCATTGCGTTTTAGGTAAAACACTTTTTTATGTGTTTTCAGTCCATTGCGTTTTAGAAAACAAACATTTTAAGTGTTTTCTGGCCATTGCGTTTTACAAATAAGACATTTCTTTGTGTTTTTGATGCATTGTGTTTTAGGTAAAACACATTTTTATGTGTTTTCTGGCCATTGCGTTTTACAAATAAGACATTTCTGTGTGTTTTCTGGCCATTGCGTTTTACAAATAAGTCATTTCTTTGTGTTTTTTGGTGCATTGCGTTTTAGAAAAATGTCATTTTTTAGGTTTTTTTTTCATTGCGTTTTACGTAACTGGTGGTTTTTCTATTGCGTTTTACGCAACTGGGTTTTAATTTTTTTTTTTAAATATAGCAATAGTATACTCGTTTTAAAGATAAAAAAACGCTTGTTTTTTGGTGCAATTTCTATAAAAAAAATAATGTCATATGAAAGAGTTATTAACGTTTAAAAAATGGGGGGGGGGGAATTGGAGGAGAGAGAAACTATTTGCTTGGATTGACTAGAATGCCCTTGAACAAACTCACGCGCCTCTTTTCTTCCTTTCAATTTCCCTGATTTAATCTTAGCCCTTGAATTAACTTAATGGATGGTCAAGATCACTTCCTAGCCTTCCTAGCCAAATAAACTTCCTATTGTATCTCCACCCAAATAAACAATAATGATTATGTCTAAGGATATATGATAGAAATAAATACACATTCCAACTTATACAAGATAACGATAAATCAACTAATAATTTTTAAATCGTAGCATAATCCATATAAAAAAGGGTTGGCATTTGATTCAGATAATTTTAAATTCAAAATAAAATTAAGCATATCATATCGAAAAGACAAGGCAAAATTGTTTTTAATCCGATAATTTGTTGAAGCGGTTTCTAAGGATATCTTCCTACGAGAATATCCTAAAACGCCGAAAATCACCCAAACACAACTTATGGTTTCCGTGCCACCGCTAATATTTCATAATTTTCTACCTACTAAACTGGATTAATTAATATAGAACATTTAAAGGTCCCCAAAAGTATATATACATTAAAATAATAATGTTTATGTATTACCGTTACCTTGGCTAAAAGTTAGGCACTATATTCTAGATGGTTATTTTAGATATTGAGTCAAAAAAATGATTTTCTTTTCCCGGATATTCATATGTATATGTGTTCAAAACAAGTCTTTTGTTTTTCCAAGAGAATGATTTTTAAAACCAATAATCACTTTATTGATTTTGGTTTCCAAATTAAACGCACATGTTCGTATGGAAATAAAGTGGTTTGTTTATACTTTGGTACATCGACACCTGTGGGGTTGATACATAGTATCCCATCAAAGATGTCGAGAACCAAAACAATAGTCCGTCTTTTTCGGTAACATGTCATGGTTATCGGAAATATTTACTAAGAAACCAATTTCTAATCTAATTAACTGTTACGTAGGTTTAGTTTGTATCTGGAGCTCGCCAAGGCGGTTAGATGAATTCGATTCGTGTACATGGACGAGAAATTGATTTGTAGCAGAACTTAATGCAATATTCAAACTTTTTCAACTCCAAAACGCTGCTTCATGTGGCTGAAGTTTACAAGAAACCATGGAAGGGGATTGGGATTTTGATGTAAGCATTTTCGTGCTGATACGTGTTGTGAAACTAGCTTAATAGCAAAGAAGAAGAAAATAATAGGGAGAAGAAAAATCTAATATTTCATTGATTGAGGTGTATATTCGAAAAGGTACAAAGACTATATATAATAGAGGAAAACTTATGGAACAAGCCTAATCTATTTTAAGTGTTGATAACCACATTAATAATAAATATATATTCATAACAATCCGCATATAATCTTGATTAGCCAAATCAAGTGCATTTTCAGTTTTTCACATCCAAAAGACTATAATACTCCAGTACAGTCAAATGTGACAAACTTTACAAGGTCGGTCTGAAACACAAATGTACTATTACCAATATATATAGGGGGAGATCGTAATACAAATTAGATCTAAGAAAAGACGCCAAAGGTATCAAGAATGGTTGTGTGAAATGGGTCACTCAAATGGGTAACCCAATTGTTGAGCGGACCCTTTCCAGTGGCAGCAGCTTGGACCGCGAAAGCAAGAAACGCCACCATAGCAAGACGGGCGTGCTTGATCTCTGCTAGTTGGAGCCTCTCTTTCTTTTCAGGGTCTTCTGCCAATTTTAACGGGTCGAATGGACCACCCGGGTAGATCCTCTTTTCTGGATCAAGTTCCGCATTCCTTTGAAACTCAATGTACCCAATAACCAAAACCTCAATCCATATCAAAGTGGTGATGGAGAATGGCAACGGTTGACCCAAGTACGATGATCCATCGATCAGTTCCACCTACAAAAATTAACAAATGCATATATATGCGCCATGCTTATGCATATGCCAAGTGTTGATATTAACAAGTTTTAACTCTCATAAAAAGTAGATAAATAATTAAAAACCTTGTGACATCGTATATCTAAACAAAAATATCAACTATTATGTGCAGAACCGATGAACAGTAGCGGATCCAGCCTTGTTTTGTGGGTTCACATGAATCACTCGGTTTGGAAAAAAATAGTAAGAACTTTGTATGATTTGGAAAAATAGTGAGAATCTACCAAAACGAACCCACTGAAAGAAGTTCCTGGATCCACCATTAGCAATAAAGTCCTAAGTTCCGAGGTAGTAGGCATGTCCTTGTGTGTGTCTGTAATAACATTAGATTCGCTACAAATTGTCTGTTCCTTAATTACTCTAGTTATAAAATATGATGTTAATATTGACACTTGAGGTATCAATCGGAACATTATATATTGTAAGAAATAAGTTCAATCTTAATAAAATTTAAAAAATTAAAAGAAAAATGTACAACTATATGGTTATTGTTTTCTTCATCTCTCCTTATATTTAGAAAAAGGATATGAACATGTTGTTTTGATTATTCTTTTATTTGCACATCCAATGAAGTCCCTAAGTTTGAGGTAGTAGATATGCCCTTATGTGTGTCTATAATATAAATAATACTTGCTACAAATTTAAAAAATATATGAATATATATAACGAATTCCTTAAATGTTTTATGGTGGTACCTTTCCGGCATCTTGCCATGTAACACCGGTGACCGATTCAACAGTGAGCGCGCCAAGCACTGCCAACATAGCCCACCGACCGTGGATCAGCTCACACTCTCTAAACCTCTGGAGCCCAAACACCTCGGTGTATGGTTGGAAAGGGGTTGGCTTCACGTCGCTGCTCTCGAACCTCGTCCCAATCACATCTCCAGCCACGTTCTTAGCCAAGTTCTGGTCCAACGAGTCCAAATCAAACTGTAGGTACTCTGCAGGTTTGCCCAGACCGAATGGGTCAAACCCGTAGTCCCCAACCAGACTTCCGTCTAGGTGGTCTGGCGCTTTTGCGCCAGGGTACCATAACGGCCTGTCTGATGTTACAGGTTTTGGTTTGGATACCTTTTTAGGTGCCGCGGCTTTCTTTCCTAAACCAAACAAGGCAGTGACTCGTCCGGATTTGCATTTTGAATGCAAATCCGGGAGACGGGTTCCGATGAAGGAGGATGCTGTGGCGGCGGTGGTGGTGGATGCCATGACGGTGGTGCCTAAAGTTTGGTCTGGGTTAAGGTATAAATTTAGTTGGTGATGCATGTATTGTTGGTGTTGGAGGGTTTATCTGAATGAGGGGTTGATGGCCGTTGGATGAAGTGGATTCATCCATCTGACGGATGAGAGTGCCTGGGCCTTATCTAAGCCTTATCTATTGGCGTTATGTGGTTCAGAAGAACATGTAGGACCCCAGGAACTTAAGGTGGCGAACGGTTAACGTGTTCATGAATATCGTCACATCATATTATGCATTAGGTTATTGTACCTCAGAGTACATGTAGCAAGTTTATATTTGTTTAAGGTTTTATTCTTTCAATTTATGTTCGGTCCTTCTCTTATTGTTATTATCAAACAAAAAGATATTTTTTGATGACATTATACTAACGTGACACTGAACCACGCAAATATAAATATCAAGATGGTGATATAGACTCTACTGTTCTAATTCCATTACTCGTAATTAATATGCATACCAAAAGCCCTATTTCTTCATTCCATGTGATCATCATCATCATACTCTACATCCCACCAATAGCTAGCTAAGGTAAGATCTGAGAAGGGTAGATGTGGACAGCCTTACCTCTACCCCGTAGGAGTAGTGAGGCTTCATTCCATGTGATATATATACCAATTCATAATAAGTTATGAAAACCCTATGAAATTAATAACAAAACAATGTGCATGTAGACATATAATATACACCATAGTTGTCGAAGGAGCAAGCTAGGCGCGCTCAAGGAGCAAAGGATGAGCTTTTGACCTCAGTGTAGTACAACTATACACTTTTAGGGGTTTTAGACATGTTTTAGCCTTCTTTAGGGCTAGTTTAGTTGTTTTAAATTGATTCCACGCTTGTTTAGGGCAAGTATAATTGTTTTAAACATGTTCACACGATTTTGGCTGGAATTTTGTCGGAACTTGGCTTGAAATACATGGCTAAGGGACTGAAAGCGAGGCTTTAGAAGCGAAACGAGCAGGTTGCGATTGGTCTAAAAAGTGAGCCTAGGTGGGCGCCTGAGTAAGGTCTGACGATTGACAATAGAGATATACACCCATTAGTAATTATCCTCAAAAATGATTAAATATCTTTAAAAACTTGCATAATCATATATTTCTATCAAATACACTAATCCAAAACACTTCAAGTTTTATACTTTTCTAAATTCAGTAATTGATACATTTCATAATACACGTATTGTACCTATTTCCCTTTCACTGCATTTCCACCTCTCATGATCGAGATATATACATAAAACAAGAGAGTAGATGTTAGAGTTACGAAAATTAGTATGTTTGATATTGTGATTTTTTTATTAAGTAAATATAATGTTATTAAATTTTGAATGGTAAACGTGGTATCATCCCGTTTATACAAATCTCTAAATTATTTAAACAAAGGTTCAATTTACAATATAATAATAATAATAATAATAATAATAATAATAATAATAACAATAATAATAATAATAATAATAATAATAATAATAATAATAATAATAATAATAATAATAATAATAATAATAATAATAATAATTTTTGTAGCTACTAATAATTTTAGTAGCAATAATGGTAATGAAAATAAAAACATGTGTTAGCAAGGTTACCAAATACATATACTCACAATCCACTTCCTCGTGTCAAAACACAAAAACCACACATAAAACAACAAAAGATCAAAGATCAATAGAAATTATGCACGACTATGTGTGAGATGTGTGATCAAAGTTCAAACATGATCTACAACACCATAATCAAGAACATAACGATTAAAGATCATGAGCCACGCAGTCAATGCATCAAATCTTCTGTTTGGTACACCGTGTCATTGAGAAAATTTAATGAATTAAGCAATATAAGAACCACAGTCGATATACGAACTATAAACTAACTAGTTGTACATCTGTTAATTATGTATACGCCAATAGAACCAGTCAAAATTTAATTTATGAAGTCACTCAACAAGCTACGTAAAAGACTAAAAAAATTCAAAAAAAGATAATTGCAATAACCACAACAATAAATATATAAACTATATATCAAATAAATTTTGAAGAATAAAGATAGTAGAATAAGGATGAAACACAAATGAATGATCAAGGCAAGGTTGAAGCATTTGAATTTGAATATCTAAGAGTTAATATGATCACCAAAATTTTATAAAAGTACCAAAGATTTTTTTTTTCTTTGTAAAAACGATTATTTTTATCAATAATGAATCAATCATTTGACACTTTTTATAAAATCATTATGTTTGTGAAAAAAGTCTTTTAAAAATCATTAGTATGAGTATTTTAAAAATACAGCTAAAAAGAATCTTTCAAGAGTTTGTGACATGTTTTAGAGTCTTAAAACACGACATGTTTTTTTATTTATTTATTTAACACTTAGCCATCTATGAATTTGCCACAAGTAAGCTCTCCAAAACACTACTCAACCAAATCGGTTCAATTTGGTATCAATATTTGACTCAGTTTCAAGTTTGGTGTGGTTGAGGGATGAAACGGGTTATAAAATCAAACTGTAATTTGGTGAGATTTTATCGATTGATTAATTCGAAGCATAATAACACCAAAGAAAAAGGCTCAAACAATTGTAGCATAACATACAGATTTAGGATCAGATTTCGCTTTTTTTTTTGTTCAATTTTTGAGACCATGCAAAGGAAGGCTCATAAAATCGAACCATGATGAGTTATGGTTGGATGATCGATTTTGGTTATGGTTGGCTGATCGATTTTGGTTATGGTTTCGTATGTTTTCACTTGGAATTATGCTTGGAATGTGGTTACTTTATGTATATATTGGTTGTGCAGGTTTGCTATGAAGATATCACGAGTTGTTGGAGCTTTACACGTACACGAGGATGGAAACAAGACAAAGATGAGCATGGACGTAACTATACTCCCAAGGGAGTAGCCCTGCCCCTACTCTATTTTGATATTTGGGTATATTTGGGGCATGCGGAAGGTGAATTTCAAAGATTCTGAAAAAGTTAACTTTAGAGAGGTCATAACCCTACTCTCCCGGGCGTAGCCCTACGCTTGACCCACGATCAACAATGGTTTTCAGTTGTTTTTGACGGGTTTTATGGTCCTATTCGTGAAAAACCCACCATTCAACTTCGAGGGGAGCAAAGGAATGAAGAGGGTGCTTAGAAACTCCCGTGACAAAGTATCCTTACCCAATTCATGCCTTTCGCTTCCCGAATTCACATTTTATCAATGATTTTCGTCATCATGATTAGTTAGATCTTCCATTTTGCATCCAGGCCTAGGGTTTGATTTCGTTTGGTATTTAATCCAAATCATAAGTACATTTGACATGTATTTGCTTTGATTTGTTAAGTACTTGACATTTTATTGTGATTTCATGTGTTTATTAGATTCCGTGTTGAACGATTTACTATTTTGAACACGACAAATAATCGTTTCTTCTATTTGATCTTTATCATCAGAGAACAAGGTATTTTGATTGATAGGGTCAAATAGTAAATTGATGATTGATAAGGACCCCATCATACAACATAAATTATTCGGTCAAGAATCGTTAAAATAGTTGTTGTTTGATTGAAGCATCCATATATTATCATGTGTGTCAACTTGGTAAACTGAACTATGTCTATGTAGTGATGAGTGTATGGTTGATTTGAATTGATTATTGAATGTCCAAACCTAAGCTTTGGTGTGGCCATGTTACAAGAGTTTGAACTATAATTCGTTAACTTGTCTTTAGTTTATGCAATTCACTTTGTTTGACAATCACATCTTCGTGTTTTATTGGTAACAATCAAACGAAACATGAAATACTAACCACATGTTCCTCGTGGATACGATACCCTACTTACCCTAGCTACCAAGGTTATTAGGTTTTTATATGACTTGACGATGGTCATCAAACCATAACAACACCAAGGTTCACAAACATGCGTAAACTTGCAAAGATATCGAATCAACCTATCACCCACTGCAAATTATTCTTCAATAATAATAATTGGTTAGTACAGAAAAAATCCGATTCATGATTAACTCACAATTCTGTCAACGTTTAAATCACAATCGACCGTTGCAATTTTGTCATCCTCAAGTTTGACAACTGTGTTCTGTAATCGATGTACAATGTAAAACAATGTTAATTATCAATAAAACAATGTTCTTGGTGTTATTATATGTGTTTTGGTGTTACTATATGTGTTTTGGTATTATTATGTGTGTAATTATGTTTGAGGATTTTTCAATTTGATTCAATTCCGATTTCAAGCTTTAAATCGCTTTCTGGAAGGTTATACGCAAACTGGTGCGTAAACGCAGTTAGTTTAACGCGACAAACACTCCGGAATAGTGACATAGTCTTAACATACCTTAAATAACCTCCAGATAACTTAGAAATAAGTTTTGGATGGTTTGGTGTGTTGAAATCAAGTTTGTTCGATCGCAGGGACTATTTGTGTCAAACTGCGAAACTATACCAATTTGTATTGTAACGAACATTCTGGAACTTGATCATAAGTTAAACATACCCTAAATAACCTTTAAATAGCTTAGAAATAGGCTTTGAGGGGTTCGGTATGCTAAAATAAACTTATTTGATCAATAGGGACTAAAAGCGTCAAAAAGTGCACAACTTTGCATTTTCGCACATATCTTACGTTCTGAATATATCCGGACATCCAAAAATTTATGTAAGCATTAAAATATTTTATTTTAGTGTTTGGCATAAGAAAATTCCATTCGTCGCTTAATTTGAATCGTTTTTGCGTTCGTTACGACTTCCGTCGTAATTAAGCGAATAACGCGATCGTACGACCAAACGAACCGACATCCAATATATTTTTGAGCATGTTTTGAGTTCTCTATACTTTAACTTCATTTTAGAGCCTTGAAATGAGATTAACGGGGCTTAAACATGTCAAAAATGGACTTTATAGCATTCAGGGACCAATTCTGCCATTTCTGCCAAACTTGGACCACGCGGGCCGCGTAAGCCTGTGCTGGCTTTTACGCGTGCCGTGGAAAAGCCCCAGTTCAGCAGAAACTTGTTAACAACTAGTTCCAGCTGTTCCACACTCTTCCAAATGGTTTTGGGCAATCTAGGGGCTTGTTTTTAAGTGCCCATGGTTTCTCAAATCAGGGGGTACACATGTAAGGCCCGGATCGAAGTTCGTTTCCCGATAAACGATCCTAACGGTTCTAGATTTCCTATAAATACCCCCCATTTATTCTCAAAACCCACATTTGATCTGATTTTGGCCCTCTAAGTTGAAGTATACACTTCATACCTGAGGGTAAATCGGATCAAAACTTGCGTGGACCCTTTGTAAGTATTCATTCGTTCTTTTTATTCGTTTTTATTGTAAAAGTCAAACTGTGTTTGACTTTCTGCATTGACCAGTTTATGGTCAATGCGATGTTCGTTTGAACTTCATAACGTGAGCGTAATCACGATGGTTATAGTCCCTAGTGACTATACCTATTGATTACCACGTTATCTAGGCTCGGTGACGAGTCGTAGTTTCGGCCAAAATGCGTATTCTCGCGTATTTTGTAACCAAACTACTTTTAGGTATAAAAACCGTTTGTTTTGATACCAAACCTGTTTTCTAACTTCGTTAGACATGTTTTAACATGTTTAACTCGTCACTTTTTAGTTTAATGCTTGTGTAGAGTCGTAAATCAAGCGGACTAAACACCCGCTTAGACTTTCGAACTAGACCCGTTTGGTCGATCATTAGGATCCGACCAAGCATGTTTAGTGACCACAGTTATATAGGGAATAACCTTCCGAGGTTATACCTTATGGTCACTTCGTTTAAGTAGTTGTATGATAAGTAGTTTATATGCCTTAGGAAAATTACCAAAATACCCTTTTTGCGCCAAAATTCATTTTAAGCATATGTAACATAACTTTTGACATATAAACTGATTTGGCAACAATATTAGACATGTTAAGGCATATTTTACTTGTCATAGGACTAGTTAGGCGGTCCAAACGCGTTTTACGCGAACGATGGGTTAAAGTAACAAAAGCTACCTAAACGAGTCGTAATGGGTCGAAAGCACTTAGGATAAGTTTCATTTTAGGATGTAGGCTTTGTTAAACCATATCACATGAGTTCCAATACTCATTTGGTTTACAAGACCTCATTCTGTCCGATCTTTCGATTTAGGCGTCTATTGTTTGACTAGTGATTTGATTTCTAGGTGCTGCTTGATTTCTCTATTTTACTTGAGTTTGTTGAAGTTCTATTGATTGAGGATACTTTGCACTTCATGTGAGTACTTAGTTCCCCTATTTTACCATTTTCAATTGTTTTGGGGTGATTCATATGTGTTAAATGATTTCGATGTTTTAACGATGGTTTTCGAAAACGATTAAAATGGTTTATATTAAATTAATAACGATTTCGCTAAAGTGAACAAACTTGTTGGTTGTAGTTACATAACGAATGACATTCATTAGCATTGATCAAGCCGACCAGTATTAGGTTATGGTACCATAGGATCTGACAAATCCCGTTATCGACTGCACCCATGGTTATGTGTGGGGGTTGTGGGTAATGACCGAATTTGATGATAGTTAACTTACCCTTTGGTGGTTTGTTAATGCGAGAAGCGAGAAACGAGATAGTCGAGTCACGAAGGTTTGAATGTTATTAGCGAGACGACCATAAATCGTTTTCACAATTAAAACGAGGATGTTTTAAATGATTTTAACGAGTTAAACGATTTGGAAACGATTTGAACAAGTTAAACGAATTGGATAAACGATTGGTTTTTGGTTAAGTGTTTAGATAACGGGACGGGTGTAATGTGGTGAAAACATGGTAGATACGCCGCTGGTACTTCTTATATATAAGTGTTTTCATCATATTGCATACCGTGACATTATTTAGTTCACTTGGGTAAACGATTTTGAAACGATGTCACACAACGATGTTTTCTAAAAGATATAAACCATACGAGTTTTATTAATGAGTTTTTACGAGATGTTTTACGAGTTGATTTACTAAAACAGATGTTTTTGGGGTTAAGAATCATGGCTACGAGATTTTACAAACTATAACCAACTTGATTTGAGTTGGTTAATTATGATGCAATACACTTTTCAAAACGAGGTTTGTATTTTGACTCTTGTAGTCTAATAAAGTACTGCAACATATAAACGAGCCATGAATCCAATACTCTTATAAAACCTATGTACTCGCCAGCATTTCTTTGCTGACTTTGTTTTTACATATGTTTCAGGTGTTGCTGATTGATGTGATTTCTAGGATGCATGCGTCACATGGGATATGGACGAGGCCTTAGTGACATAATAACAATGATAGTCGATATGTACTTGTTCGTTTTGTGTTAAGACAATGTAAATTTACTTAATGAATCAATAAAACGAAACACTTTTTCTATCCATGGTTGTGAAACAATAATTATGTTACAACACTCCCCGACGTTTCCGCCACGATTTGTTGTTTTACGTGGTCGGGGTATGACAGAAGAGTTGGTATCAGAGCCAATGGTTATAGGGAATTAGGTTATTAGTAATGCTTTAACCTAGACTATAACTACTGGTAGGACCGGTTTTGACTCCGAAACGATTGCGAACCGAACGTGTGACGTGCGGAATCCGTACACGAACGTGACCGAACACACGAGACGTAGTATAATCGATGATTCTATTGAATGATATGAAATCGTACAAAGCACCTGAATCACGATGTCACTTTCTCTCTCCAGTTTCTCTCTCTAGGATCCAAGCTCTCCAAAGTCTTCAAATGAGCAAAGTGATAAAAGTCTCCCAAAAGTTCTAAACTTAACATCTAAGCTTCTTATTTATAGGCCAAGGGGCTTAATGAGATTTCTCATTAATTACATAAATGCCACCTTGCCTTTCTACCTAATATTACAATATAAGCAATAAACTTCTTCTGTTTCTGCTACGAACGGTATTGACGGAGGCGATAGATATAAATGCACCAACAGACTCCCCCTTGGATATTGCCGCAGTCAATCCGTATTCAAGCTCGTAGCGAATTGTCTTTCTTTTTATCTCTGAGTATTCTTGAAGGTTTAACACATCTTTAGCAACATAGACTCCCTCTTTCTCGAACAGAATCCCCGTGGATCTGCCTTCAGATTCAGCTCCCTCTTTCAGTAGACTCTTCAGGCTCCCCATTTCGTCAAGCTTCCGTACTTTGGGATCGACACCTGGCTTTCCGGTTACAAGCTCCTCTAGGATAGATACCTGGCTTCTTGAATCCACGCTTCCTCTTGCGTTGAGCTCGTCTTCAGACTCCCCCTTAGACTTGGCTATCGGGATCGTAGTCTGGAATAACATCTGCAATCCTCAAACATTTATAAGTAACAATGTTTTGACATTGTCCAGGAATCGTAATCCTGACTCTTTTAAACTTTCTAAATCAAGATCCTGGCTTTAAGATATAATAATATGAATATATCCACAAATACTTGAATCTCTCCCTCTATCAATAAACTTCATTGATTTGGCAGTTTTTAAAGAACAAGATTGAAAACTGGCTCTTTACAACAGATTTTAACAATCTAAGCATCCAAATCCCTCACAATTAATCATCCAAGTCCAAATTAATGACCTTGGAGATATCACCAACTGTTTTTGATTTTTGATTTTTAAAATTACAAGTTTCAAATTAATGAACTTGTTTTATTTTTCAGAAACACGATCCGCATACTTAGATTTTGAAACTCAGCACTCAGACATCGGTTGTCGAAACTAAAGTGAAATCCAAATCTTTTTGGATTTCTGAAACATAAAGCAGTAAAGAAATATTCACAAACATATTTACAGACAATATTTTTGTTTGAGTTTGTGTCAGAGAATCATATCAGTTTATGACAAATCACTAGTACCGTTGAGCTTTTAAACACTTTAAGTTCTAAACGATTCACTTAGATTGTCAATATACTGATCCACTTAAATTTTCACACAAAGTTTAACTATTTCGAGATACGGATTTAGTGTTTTAAGGACTTTACTTATTCGTGTGTCCCACCTCAGAATATACTCCCGTATCCAGACTCCTATATTCAGTCTTACAGGTGAATGTACACTAATGATATCTGTAAACGGGTAATGCGAAACCGTGAGAGCTCAGGTCAGAACTTCCGTTCGTGCAGAGAGATGACGGCTCGACTTTCAGGTGTGTCCCGTCTGGGGATCTTTTCTTCAACAGTACATGATTAGCATTTTTCAATGTTTCATCATTTTTTATGCTGAGGGTGAGCTTTAAGATTAAAGCAGTGCAAAGTATTATACGAGGACTAGGCTATGACTCCCGCAAAATCAGAAGTCCTGGTATAATACCCCAGATATCATCACGCACAAAGACCTAGTATGTCAGAAATAGAAAGCCCTTCAAACAAGATTTCGGGGGTTACCCATTTATCCGAGAGATGTTCCCCACGAGATAAGTAAGTATTGATATTTAGGTTTATATCTCGAAAACAATCTACTAAGCGTGTAAAAATCTACTGGCATATCATCAGTGAGATCGTTTATCACATTTCACTTTTCAAATCTTTAGCATGCTGTGATAGTCTACTGATGCACTATCATTTCCTCTTTTTCACAACAAAACTCTTTTTGAATTTTTTAATGTTTTTGTCAGTAGGTTTTTATCATGTTTTTGGATTTTTCAAATTTTCTAATGTTTTTGGATTTTCTGAAAATTTCTTACTCCCCCTAAAATGCAAAATCATTTAAAGAAAATTTGACAACCCGATGTAGATAGCTTTGTCTCGCCATCCATTTTCTGCTTTTCATGTACTGTTTTGCAGAAAAAATAACGTACCCCCATGATTTACAACACATTGATATTTTACAGTTTGAAAACCGTTTTTCAATCTTGTGAAAGTAATCATGTTTGTTCCGCCGTGAGAGTTTCGGCATATTCAAGTAACAAATTTTTAAAATTTTTGAATTTTTTGACAAATTTAAAAACAAACATATTTTTCATTTTTTAAATTTTTGACAAAATAAAAACATAATTTTGGTTTTTGAATTTTCAGTTTTCAGGGTTTTTAGAGATATTGTTTATTTATATACAGAAATAAACTCCCTGTTTCAACCAACACAGGGTTCAGCAGCCTCCTCTTCTTGTGCCAGGCTGCTCCTATTTCCATTTTCACAATCTTCAGTTTTCATGAGCACCTGCACATTCAACTATTCAGTCACTTGAACAATTTAGCCCAGGACTGTTTGACCTTAGGCATTTCAACACAATAAGCATCATTTAACTTCGGAAAATCTTTGTCATTTTGAACAAAGACTTTTTCAACTTTAGCATCATCTACCAAAGTTACTTGTTTCTTAACACTCCATGTTTGACCTTTAGGAGTCCCTCTTTTATAAAAATGTGATTCTTTTTGAACATTTTGATTTTAAACAACAACTTTTGGTTTCCAAAACTGGTTTGGTTTTGTTGCATCAATAGTTGTTTTCCAACTTTGTGTTGTTCTTAATCTGGACGTCACTGGTTTCCATGTTTGCTGTGAGTCAGCCTTTAACATTTTCGGCTTCCAAGTTTGCTTTGAATCAAACTTGGTTGACTTTTGATTCACAACATCTGACTTTTTCTTCGTCTCAACATCAACAGGTTTCAGATTTGGACACTTGCGAGCAAGATGTCCAGTTTGATCACATTTGAAACATGTTCTCTTGGACACATCTTTGACCTGTTGTTGTTGATTTTTCTTTTGAGCATAGAACTCTTCATTAGACTGTCGTCTAAATTGGAGTTCTTTCTCTTCTTCTGAACTTGTTCCATGAACAAAGTTCATCTTTGTCTGATAATTTGGTGTTTCATTTTTCTTCCAATTTTGTTTCTTCTTATAACCCAACCCAACCTTCATGTTTTTCTTCTTGTAACCAGGTTTGTTATAAAAAGTTTTGTTACCTTTTCCAGTAAATTTTGGAATTTCAGACTTTTCAATCTCAACCATTTTGAAAACTTTGTCAATCTTTTCTGAAATCAAATTCTGAATCGGGAAAACAATATCTAATAATAATTTGTCCGATCCAATCATGGAATAAACCAATCTTTTTGAATCATCATTCAAATTTTTCTTGGATTTTGAGTTTTTCAGATATTCTTCATGAAAACTACCTTCATTTTCATCTTGTGATTCAGTTTTAACTTTATCAACCGATTCTTCTTTCAACATACTTTCAACGACCTTACCTACCACCTCTGAATCACTTGAATCATCAGATTTGGAATAGGTTACGTCAATGTTATCTGGCAATTGATCTACCATGTTGAAAGGTTTTTCGACCTTTTCATCATCAAAAAATGCAAATTTTTCCGGTGGAGGAAATTGATGATACTCAGAACCAATGCCCTTTTTGTTTTTCTCAGAATCATCATCACCCGGTTTTATGTTGAAAATTCTTTCAAGCACATATGATGACACATGATAACTATGTAACTTGTTGTTATCCTGTTCTAAGTCAGCTATTTGACGCTTTAGCTTAGCAACATCCTCAATGTAAGAATTGACAACTTGTTGCTTTATTGAATACTGTCGCTTAAGCGTATCAGTTGTTTCAGAACAGTATTTCAATCTGGATTGAGCAAGTTTCATTTGACTTTTCACATTTTCATATGACTCTTTTGTAATGTGATAAGCCAATTTTATTGAATCATATTCCTTTTTCATTTCTTGAAAAGCATTCTCTTTTTGATCACATTCTTCTGTCTTTTTCAAAATTTTTTCTTTCAAAACTTCGTTTTCTTTTTCTAACTTTTTACATTTTTCCGAAAGTTTTTCATCATTTTCTTTTAAAATCTTTTCATTTTCTAACATTTCTTTGCATTTTTCTTTGAAAACTTCTTCCATTTTAGTGAATTCAAGATTTCTTGTTCTGAACTTTTCATCTTTTTCAGTACAAGCACTGCATGGTTTCATGCATTTCTTGCACTGTTCAACGATTTTGATTAGAATTTCAGAATCAGATTTTACCTCAGTGATTGGCACTTCGGTGTTATTTGATGTTTCAGTCTGATCAGCATCTTTCTTCTTTTCTTCTTCGCCAACAGCTTCATCACCATTCACTTCAACCGAACTTTCCATCTTCAATTCTTCTTCTTCTTCTTTCTTCTTGTCTTGCTGTTCTTCAATAACAGCTTTTTCTTCAACAACTTCTTTTATCACCTTCTCTTCCTCTTCTATCTTCACATCCTCAACTTTCACGGCTTCGACTTTGACTTCTTTAGCCACTTTCTTCAAATCATCAACCAATTCTTCAACATTTTTCTTCATTCTCTCTTCATCCATCTTTCTTAGACTTGATGTCATAGCATGTCTGATGATTTTATTCAGATTTTTCTCACAATTCTTATCTTTTGCACGTTTTGAATAAAATTCACCGGATAAAGGAATTACTAAAAGAACATCATCATGAACTATATCTCTCATGGGAACAACAGGTTCACCTTCTCTATTGACATAACATTCTCGGTTCTTGTCCCATCTTTTGTTTCTAACAACATTTTCATACTCTTCATGCATTTTCTCCATTCTGCATCCAACAATGAATCTTTCTCTTTCGGTTTTCTCTCTTAGAATCTCTTCACAGGATCTCACTTTTATTTCAGCCATGATTTTATTTCCTCGATATTCACACCTCGTAAATCACAACACAAGAAACAATCAAATAACAATGGTCAGTTACAACAAAAAAATATCAAACACTTGGATCGGACGGATATCCGATTGAGTGAGTCAACAAAAGTCAATAGTGAAAATAGTCAGTGCTGTCCGATCGGGTGGGAAAGCTGTTCGATCGGACAGGGTGCTGTTCGATCGGATGCGAAAGTTGTTCGATCGGACAGGGTGCCGGTCGATCGGATGGCCTGTTCGTTTGATCGCACAAAAAGACAAACTATTATGTTGTCCAATCGGGTGAGAAAGCTGTCCGATCGGCTGGGATTCTTGAATCGGGTGGTTGTCCGATCGGCTAGCGTTTTGTTTTGAATAGAGTGGCAATTCGTTCGACCCTCTGTTCGATCGGTTGTCACTACACGACAAATATGTTGTCCTATCGGCTAGCTTGTTCCATTGATGGCGCAAGATGACAAAAAGCTTGACCGATTGGGTGGCGATTGACTCTTTGACCTTAATAATGAGATTTTGGACTATCAATACAATATCACGTGCAAAGCTGATATGCCATATGCACTATCAATTCTCATGCAATCAATCAATGTCCACACATAATTTTTTACATGCAATCTGACAATTTGATACTCTCAGTTAAAAATGGCCGACAAAACTTTGAATACGCAATCTTGATTGGGCCGCAAGGTTAGTGGACTGCCCACAATTGACTTATATAATTTGCTTGGGCCGACAAGTATTATGATAGAAATCTATTTCCAATTGGACCAAAGATATGAAACACATGTAAGCTAAACAGCAATTGTAAAATTAATGTCCGACACTCTACAGATCACATGTAATGATAAATGGATCTGAACACCTAAACCACTGATTGGACCGATGCTTATAATGGTCAGTTAAAGCACATGGGTTGAAACAATAGCCGATAACTTTCACATGCAATTAGTAATGGCTGACATATTTGTTCTAATCTGATTGGACCTCCAATTTAAATTACATGCATCGATATATATGAATTCAATACATCACGTGATGTAGATATATATGGAAGCAATATTTGTTGATTCCTATAATGAATATCACATGCAACGATTGTGATTAATGATTCAATTAATACAGCTGATAAAGTTGACAGATTAATCCTGACAATGTTGACTAAATGCTGATCGATCGGACAGAAGGCTGTTCGATCGGACAGTGTGCTGTTCGATCGGTCAGGGGTATGTTGTGAAACAAGTTGCCGGTCGATTGGTCAGGGATGCTAGCCGATCGGTTGGCTGTCCGATCGGTTAGGTCAATGAAGTCAAAGGCTTTTAATGAATGTGAAGATGTGCAGTGGATCGAACAGGTGTCCGATCGGTTAGCCAGTCAACAAGTCAACAATTAAATGAATTGAAAGGTGATGCAATGATACGGCTTTAATGAATTACAAAGTGTTATGCAATGAAGATTTTGGTTCGGTTGGCTAGCCGATCAGTTGGCATTCATTTTAAGCTCAACAATAACAGTAAGCATGTTCATACTTTTTTGAACCAAAAATCCTTAATTTCTCTTAAACCACTTAGAATTAAGATCTGAAAATTTGTAGGCTTGTAGATAAGATAGTTTCGCATAACATATCCAAAAATTAGCAATTTTTAATCGCGAAAAGTCGTTTAATTTGACTCTGAATCTAATGAATTTCTGTGCGGAATTTTGTGTTTGATCCGTGCAATCGAGCTCCTGCTCTGATACCACTTGTTAGGACCGACTTTGACTCCAAAACGATTGCGAACCGAACGTGTGACGTGCGGAATCCGTACACGAACGTGACCGAACACACGAGACATAATATAATCGGTGATTCTATTGAATTATATGAAATCGTACAAAGCACCTGAATCACGATGTCACTTTCTCTCTCTAGGATCCAAGCTCTCCAAAGTCTTTAAATGAGCAAAGTGACAAAAGTCTCCCAAAAGTTCTAAACTTAACATCTAAGCTTCCTATTTATAGGCCAAAGGGCTTAATGAGATTTCTCATTAATTACATAAATGCCACCTTGCCTTTCTACCTAATATTACAATATAAGCACTAAACTTCTTCTGTTTCTGCTACGAACGGTATTGACGGAGGCGATAGACATAAATTCACCAACAACTACTAGGACCCTAAAGCAAGTTTCTTGCGTTTAGATTTTAAAACAAAACCGTCACCTATCCTTAGGTGATAACCACAATGAGAACACAAATTTCGATTCCGCTTTGAAAACTAATCATTTCTTCGTAAATGATTTGTTATAAGGTTTTGAACCCTTTTAGTTTCCAAAATCTCGTCAAAGTTTGGGTCTAAATAGTGTGAACACGTACAAACTGGAAGAGTGAGTGCATGTACTTTGAGGTTTCTGTCTAAGGCTAGAGTGTTCGTACAAATCCACATAATCAGACCAGTCACTCTTACCTGGGAACTCTTGGGGTGAGTGTTCACTTATAGGCGAGCATGTCTTCGCGATACATTATTTTGGCTCATTTACTTTGATTAGTCACTGCGTGTCGTTTGTTTGTTCGAGGTAACGAACAAATGATCGCCTTCCTTGTGTTTTGTCGATGTTTTCAATACCTCTTTTGTTTCCTTTTCTATCTCACTCGTTCACCTGTTTCCTTGTTAGACAATGCCTCCTCGACATGAAGCACAATCTTTTACTGCTTAAGAAGTCGCAGCCCTTGTCTCTCAGCAAATGGCTGTTGTGCTTCCAAGTGTTGTGACCCAAATCCATGAGTTATACAACAACAATAATAATAACAATGCTCAGTGTAACTTCAAGAATTTCAATTCTGCTAAGCCGCTAAAGTTTTCTGGGTCGCAAGGAGCAACTGCGCTCCTTCAACGGTTCGAGAGTATCGAGAGCACATCCAGACATGTGCAGTGTCCGAATGCGTGTAAGGTTGAATTTGCATCAAGCGTGTTTGAGAAGCGAGCTCTTACGTGGTGGAACGGTATTATGCGTGATAGGGGTGCGGAAGTGGCATTGGCACAAACATGGGAAGAGCTTCGAGCTCTCATGATGAAAGAGTTTTATCCCCATCATGAAATTCGAGCTTTGGAACGAGAGTTTGACGATTTAAAGCAAGATGGGGGTGATCACCGTGCGTATACGGATCGATTTGAGGAACTCAGTCTGTTGTGTCCCACTATGGTTACCCCACTGGAGAAAGCAATCGAGAGATATATCGATGGTTTACCCGATTCCATACAGGATATTGTGACCGGCGTTAATCCTACTACCGTTCGTCACGCAATCGAGTTGTCTGCTACCCTGACCGAGTCTCAAGTCAGGAACGGGAAACTTACCCGCAAGGGTGATAAAAAGAAGTCGACCGATTCTGACAAGGAAAAGGGTAAGGGTAAGAAAGGTGAGTCGTCGAAGAAGTCGAGGAAGCAAAAGGGTGCTCAGAATTTTGTTGTTACAGCACAGACAGCTCAGAACCCACCGCCTCAACCTCCTGTGAAGAAAGCATATGCTGGTACTGTTCTCGCTGCAATGGCCACCATGTTGCACAACAAGCTTGTAAGCAATGCACAACGTGTGGTAAACTTGGGCATTTGGCCAATATTATTCGTTTGGGACAAAATCAGGTTGCTCAGGTTCAAGCTCCGGTTCAGGGGAATGCTGCGAGATTCCCACCGGGTTCATGTTTCAATTGTGGAGAGTTTGGTCACTTCCGCAACAACTGTACGAGGCTGGTGAATGCCAATGCGAATCCGATCGTAAATGTCAATGCCAATGTGAAGCTCGTGGACGAGCGTATAATCTGAATGCTAACGAAGCGAGGGCTGACAACGAGGTTGTCAATGGTACGTTTCTTGTTAACAATCGACCTGCATCTATTCTTTTTGATTCTGGTGCCGATAGAAGTTTTGTTTCGTTATCTTTTGAACCTTTGCTTGCGATACCTAGAACTAAACTGAGGAAACCCTTATCTGTCGAAGTTGCTACTGGTAAACCCCTTGTTCTCGATTCTGTTATTCATGATTGTCAGCTGAACCTTGATAACCATATTTTTCCTATTGACCTCATACCGATGCAACTTGGGAGTTTTGATATTATCGTGGGAATGGATTAGCTAACCAAACAGCATGCTGAGATGGTTTGTTTCGATAAGATTGTTCGTATTCCTTTGTCTTCTGGTGATGTTCTGGAAGTTCGTGGCGAAAAGCCATCTGGTGGATTGAAACTTATGTCGTGTATGGAAGCCCAAAGATATTTACGAAAAGGATATGTTGCTTTTCTAGCACATGTCACCAAGGAGAAAAGCAAGAGCAAGAGTATTCAGGATATTCCGATTGTTCAGGATTATCCGGAGGTGTTTCCTGATGAACTGCCTGGTTTACCTCCAGTTCGTCAAGTCGAGTTTCATATTGACCTTATACCCAATGCCAACCCGGTTGCGAAAGCACCTTATCGCCTTGCACCGTCTGAGATGCAAGAATTATCGAAACGACTTCAAGAGTTATCTGATAAAGGATTCATCCGTCCGAGCTTTTCGCCTTGTGGTGCTCCTGTCCTCTTTGTGAAAAAGAAAGATGGATCTTTTTGAATGTGTATCGATTATCGTGAGCTTAATAAGCTTACCATCAAGAATCGATATCCCTTACCCCGAATTGATGATCTCTTCGACCAGCTGCAAGGTGCTTCATGCTTTTCCAAGATCGATCTGCGTTCTGGGTATCATCAACTTCGTGTTCTCAAAGAAGATATTCCCAAAACTTCTTTCCGCACAAGATATGGGCAATACGAGTTCACTGTCATGCCTTTTGGTTTGACAAATGCCCCATCTATCTTCATGGACTTAATGAATAGGGTCTGTAAACCTTATTTAGACAAGTTCATCATTGTGTTCATCGACGATATTCTCATTTATTCAAAGTCTCGAGCCGAGCACGAGCAACACCTTTGTTTGACTTTGGAACTCCTGAAGAAGGAACAACTTTTTGCTAAATTCTCTAAGTGTGAATTTTGGCTTAAAGAAGTTCAATTTTTGGGTCATATAGTCAACGAGCAGGGTATTCATGTAAACCCACCCAAAATTGCTGCTATTAAGGATTGGAATACACCGACGACACCTACAGAGATTTGATCTTTTCTTGGTCTTGCTGGATATTATCGTCGATTCATTTCAAATTTCTCGAAGATTGCGGTTCCACTCACTGCTTTGACTCAGAAGAATAAGCTTTTTGAGTGGGGACCCAAGCAAGAAGAAGCGTTTCAAACGCTGAAACAAAATCTTTGTAATGCTCCTGTTCTATCTTTGCCCGATGGAAACGATGATTTTGTTGTCTATTGTGACGCGTCGAATCTAGGCCTTGGTTGCATTCTTATGCAACGAGGTAAAGTCATAGCTTATGCGTCTAGACAGCTGAAAATTCATGAGAAGAACTACACGACTCATGATCTTGAGTTGGGAGCTGTGGTTTTTGCTCTAAAAATCTGGAGACACTACCTCTATGGAACGAAGTGTGTGGTTTTCACAGACCACAAAAGTCTCCAGCATATTCACAATCAGAAGGAGCTGAACATGAGGCAACGACGTTGGGTTGAGCTCTCAAACGATTATGATTGTGAGATTCGCTACCAGCCTGGTAAGGCGAATGTCGTGGCTGATGCGCTTAGTCGATAGGAGCGAGTCAAGCTTCATTTTGTTCAAACTCTAACTGATCTTCAAACTCGTGTCCTTCAAGCTCAACAATTTTGTGTTTCCCAAAATTTGATAGGTAAGGAATTACCACGTCAACTTGAGCTTAAGCTCGAAGCAAAAGGCGATAGTTTACTCTATTTCAAGGATCGTTTGTGGATTCCGAAACAAGACGATCTTCGCACCTTGTCTCAAATGTGGCCTCGTATGTATCGAAATGCCTAACTTGTCTCAAAGTCAAGGCTGAACATCAATGACCTTCTGGTTTGCTTTTGCAACCAGAGATACCGGTTTGGAAGTGGGAGAACATTGCAATGGATCTCATCACTAAATTACCACGTACGTCTAAAGGTCATGATGCTATTTGGGTTGTTATCGATCGATTAACGAAATCAGCTCATCCTATTCCAATTCGCGAGGATCTATCTACTGATAAACCAGCAAAGATTTATGTTGATGAGATTGTATAACGACATGGTGTTCCTTTGGATATCATTTCCGATCGTGATGCTCGATTTTCATCTCATTTCTGGAAGACCATGCAATCAGCTTTGGGAACCCAACTAAATCTAAGCACTACTTATCATCCCCAAACAGATGGACAATCTGAGAGAACGATACAAACTTTGGAGGATATGCTTAGAGCATGCGTGATAGACTTTGGTGGTAATTGGGATTCTCATCTTCCATTGATCGAGTTCTCTTACAACAATAGTTATCATGCTAGTATTAATATGGCACCATTCGAAGCTCTCTACGGTCGAAAATGTCGTTCACCTGTCTGTTGGAATGAGATCAGTGAAGCTCAGCTTACTGGACCTGAGCTCATTCTGGAAACAACAGACAAAATCAAGAAAATCCGCGATAATCTTGTGACAGCTCTGTGACAACTGTCAAATTTGCATGCATCCGTACGTTTAATTAATATTGATTTATGCTTAATGACTGTGCTTAATTACAACTGACGAATTAAACTGCTTTATGGTTTTTGCATCATACATACATATGCATCACATTCATACTGTCACTCCATATATTACATACAACCTTCAGTGAGCGGATAACTCAGAAACATGCTGACAATGCTAGCACCTAGACAGACAATATTTTTGGAGGCCAGTATGGGCTAGAGTCAGGGTACTACACTAGTAGGGAGTGTAGGGAAGTAAGGACCATAAAACTGCGTCACTAGGTGATAGTTATAGTGCCGGGAAGTGCGTAAAACACACTCTAAATGCAGAATTCTATGCTAGTAGTGTGCAAAAACTTAACTAAATGGTCTTGTAAACTTTCCAAAGTGTCGGGAATTAAAAGTGACACTAAAATTATCATAAAAGACACCTTACGAATTAATTAAGCACTTTAATGGAATAACACCCAACCGAACAACCGGACTTTACCCGGAACACAAAAATATTGTCAAACACATTGTTTTTATTTTTCTAAGCTAGTTAGGGTCCCCGAACACCCTAACACACTATATAATTAATAACACACCTAAACCACTAACATAACACTTAACCTTCTAACTAACTAAGTTAGCTAACCATTGCATCCCAACTAAACCAACCCCCCCCCAAACCGGTTGTGAAAGTGGGACACACCCACTTGATTTTTGTGATTTGTTTATTGTAATGGTTGAGTACTTAGGGAGCATATTAACCCCTAGATAATGCATGTTGGAGGATTTCTATTTAAACTCCTAGTCCATCACCACATTCATCACTTATCTTCATCAACAACAAACACTCCTCTATTCTCTCTTCTTGTTCGACCGAGACCCCCACACCACCATCACCACCTTCAAGTTTCATTCCAAGCAATCTACATACTTCCAAGGGTGTTAGTGATCATACAAACAAGCTCGGTGTGTTCGGAAGCTCAAGGACCTCTCTCATCTTCTTTTATCCACCACTTTTCTACTCTTGAACTCCCCTAGCCTTGAGCTAGTGGTAAGCACTTAGATCCTTGCATTTTACATGTTGTTTAAGTGGTTAATGATGATTAAAGATCAAAAAGATAAGAACTCTAATGAATCTTGTGAAGTAGTCTTGAACATAAACTAATTTATTAACAAAGTATGGTTAAAGAGATGAAGAATTTATGATGTTCATATGTTGTGATGCTTGTTGGTTGTTGTTACTCATATTGTTGATGGATCATCATATGATCTTGCTAGAGCATGATTAAAAACATGATCTAGCAAGATGAGAAAGATAAGATGTTGTAGGATGATGGATTCATCCACACATAAACTATGAACTTGAATAAATGGGTGTTTTCTTGAAAAATAAAGATCAAAGTAAGTTATAATCTTGTAGATCTAAATATCCATGAGTGGTTTTTCGAAAGAACCAAGTGAAAAGTATGAGTTTTGTTAAAACTTGGATCTTACATAAACTTAACACATTTTTGGTGGGTAAACAAGTGTAGAAACACTTGTGTAATAAGAAAATTTCACAAAGAAATATTTTTAGAAAATATGATTGGAAGTTGTGAACATTCAAACTCTTTGAAAATAAAGTTTTTAAAGAACTAATCACATTTTTAAAGGTGACAAGACTTACTAAGTATGCTAGTAAGTTACTACATACTTTTATAAATTTTCAAGTTCATAAGTTTATAGTTTATGCTTGTTTTTGACAAGTTTGGTAAATAGAGATTGTATGTTGTTGATTGAGAATCGTTTGAATGAATTTTTGAAAAGAAAATGATATGCTAGTAAGAACGGACGCCTCCATTTACAAAGGAAACTCTGGCGAAATTTTTCTAAAAATCCAACACTTAGAAAATATTTTTCTAGCAAGTGTTACAATTATATTTTTGACCTTGTTTTCAAAATAAACTTCGCCATGATTTTATTTGCAAAAATACCAAGTGCCGAAGGTTGATTTTCGTAAATAAAAATTTGATAAATATATATTTAGAATATATATTTTATACTAAAACGCCTGTGTGATTGTTTGTTTATTCTATGAACTAGTTATATTATTTTAGGGTAAAATAATATAACTTACAAAATACCATGGAAATTACAACTCCAAAATAATACCAAAAATCACAAGGAATAAATATTTAAGTTATACACATAATATTGTGAAACCGAACACAAAAACGTAACTTATGAAATATTCCGGGATACACCATTACACTATATTTTTGGAAATCTTATTTTGGAGATGAAAGAAGTGAAAATATGATTTCGTAAATATTACCAAGTATATCATATTTTTTATAAATATATTATTTTTGGAGATTAAAAATATATTTTCCTAGTATATTTAGAGGATATGTAATTTTTGAGAAAAATATATATATTTTCTGGGACAATACATGATTGAACAAAATAAGTTTATATATTTAAGTGAGATTGGAAATGTGTGGTTTTGGAAATATATATTGGGAATATATATTAATATATTTTTATTTGGAACAATACGCTGAAATACGACGCCATTACTTTGCAAGATATACAAATACAAATACGAAAATACATGTATGAGATACCCCCACCCTTGGGAAGGAAATACGAAGTTAAAATACTTGAGAAGTAGGAATACGAAATATTGATTAACAATTATTCGAAACATTAACTATGATTTAAAGTTAAAATAATTATTTTAACTAATTATTATAACCTGGAATAATTTTGGGAACACAAGAAACGTAACTCAAAAACCTTCATACTAAGCAAAGGCACGGCCCGTTCGTCTAATAGACGTTAGTCCACTGTAGGTAGTCGTGTTGCCTGAGGAGACTTGGGTTACACATATTGAAGACGCAATACTGTGAGTTCATGTCCCCCTTTTCTCTTTACTGTTTTCAGTTTTATACTTCGGGGGTGAAATACATGCGACAATTCTTACAAACTTTTACTTACATGGTATGGTTAGCGTAGGGAGGGTTTTTACTACTAGATCATGTGAATGAGTAGGGCGATTAAGGCCATCAATCCTCGTTGTAGGACCGAGGGGCATGAGTGATAGATCTATTTGGGTGTAGCGAGCCCCACCCCTAAGTCCGCAGAATGGACCATGTGGTGACTATGTCTTACAGCCAAAGCCCGGTGCAAAATCTGCTAGGTTTGAGTCTTCCTGCATCACTTCACACATATCAATGGCCTTGCAAACCATTGGTGATCTCTTTTCCCTTATTGCTACATACCAGGGACTTATATACATACTTACTACGTTTCAAAGGTTTATACATACACACAAACAAACACATGAACTCGCTCAACTTTTGTTGATGTTTTTCAAACTACATGTATTTCAGGAAATTTTAATGGATCTGGCGGGCGTTGGAAGTTTTTATGCTGCGTTAAGAATAAAGATGTCATCCATGGTCTTTGAGTTTGGACGGTGTGTCTTATTCCTGGACGAGACATGTTTTTCCAAACCTTGGTATTATTCAATATCTTTTGACGAGTCCTTAATGAACTCAAAAACAATTGTACGATTTGTAAAACTTGAATTTGGCGTCTACGTTTTAAAACAATGTTGTTATGTTTTGAACTTATTTAATGGATGACAAACCCATGGTTTTATCATATAGTTGATGTTATGATTGAATGCAATGATATTAAGAAAGTCACACCATAATCACGCTTCCGCAAAAGTCAGGGTGTGACAAGCTCGAAGCCGTCAAAAGAGTTATGCGGATATGCGACGCAAGCCCTTAGAATTTAAAGTCGGAGACCGTGTCCTACTCAAGGTTTCACCTTAGAAGGGAGTGGTGAGATTTGGAAAGAAAGAAAAACTTACACCTCGATATGTGGGACCATTTAATATTGTGGAAAGAATTGGGAAAGTTGCCTATCGACTAGAGCTACCTCCAGATCTTGGAGATATTCATCCGACTTTTCACGTGTCCAATTTGCGAAAGTGTTTAGCTGATGCTGATCTTCACATCCCTCTCGACGAGATCCGAATTGATGAAATGATGCACTTCATCGAGAAACCTGTGGAGATAGTGGATCGTGCATTCAAACAGTTGAAGAACAAATGGATTCGATTGGTCAAAGTTCGCTGGGAATCCAAACGTGGCCCAGAGTTTACTTGGGAACATGAGGACCAGATGAAGACGAAATATCTGCATTTTTTTTCACAAGTTTCCTCTAAATAAAATTTCAGGACGAAATTTCCTAAAGTAGGAGAGATTGTGATAACTGTGTTCTAATCGATGTACAATGTAAAACAATGTTAATTATCAATAAAACAATGTGCTAGGTGTTATTATATGTGTTTTGGTGTTATTATATATGTTTTGGTATTATTATGTGTGTAATTATGTTTGAGGATTTTTCAATTTGATTTAATTCTGATTTCAAGCTTTAAATCGCTTTCTGGAAGGTTATACGCGAACTGGTGCGTAAATGCAGTTAGTTTAACGCGACAAACACTCCGGAATAGTGACATAGGCTTAACATACCTTAAATAACCTCCACATAACTTAGAAATAAGTTTTGGATGGTTTGGTGTGTTGAAATCAAGTTTGTTCGATCGCAGGGACTATTTGTGTCAAACTGCGAAACTATACCGATTTGTATAGTAATGAACATTCCGGAACTTGATCATAAGTTAAACATACCCTAAATTAACCTTTACATATCTTAGAAATAGGCTTTGAGGCGTTCGGTATGCTAAAATAAACTTATTTGATCAATAGGGACTAAAAGCATCAAAAAGTGCACAAGTTTGCATTTTCGCGCATATCTTACGTTCTGAATATATCCGGACATCCAAAAATTTATGTAAGCATTAAAACATTTTATTTTAGTGTTTGGCATAAGAAAATTCCATTCGTCGCTTAATTTGAATCGTTTTTGCGTTCATTACGACTTCCGTCGTAATTAAGCGAATAACGCGATCGTACGACCAAACGAACTGACATCCGAGCTATTTTTGATCATGTTTTGAGTTCCCTATACTTTAACTTCATTTTAGAGCCTTGAAATGAGGTTAACGGGGCTTAAACGTGTCAAAAATGGACTTTATAGCATTCAGGGACCAATTCTGCCATTTCTGCCAAACTTGGACCACGCGGGCCGCGTAAGCCTGTGCTGGCTTTTACGCAGGCCGTGTAAAAGCCCCAGTTCAGCAGAAAGTTGTTAACAGCTAGTTCCAGCTGTTCCACACTCCTGCAAATGGTTTTGGACAATCTAGGGGCTTGTTTTTAAGTGCCCATGGTTTCTCAAATCAGGGGGTACACATGTAAGGCCCGGATCGAAGCTCGTTTCCCGATAAACGATCCTAACGGTTCTAGATTTCTTATATATACCCCCCCCATTCATTCTCAAAACCCACATTTGATCTGATTTTGGCCCTCTAAGTTGAAGTATACACTTCATACCTGAGGGTAAATCGGATCAAAACTTGCGTGGACCCTTTGTAAGTATTCCTTCGTTCTTTTTATTTGTTTTTATCGTAAAAGTCAAACTGTGTTTTACTTTCTGCATTGATAAGTTTATGGTCAATGCGAAGTTCGTTTGAACTTCATAACGTGAGCGTAATCACGATGGTTATAGTCCCTAGTGACTATACCTATTGATTACCACGTTATCTAGGCTCAGTGACGAGTCGTAGTTTCGGCCAAAATGCGTATTCTCGCGTATTTTGTAACCAAACTACTTTTAGGTATCAAAATCGTTTTGTTTTGATACCAAACCTGTTTTCTAAATTCGTTAGACATGTTTTAACATGTTTAACTCGTCACTTTTTAGTTTAGTTCCTGTGTAGAGTCGTAAATCAAGCGGACTAAACACCCGCTTAGACTTTCGAACTAGACCCGTTTGGTCGATCATTAGGATCCGACCAAGCATGTTTAGTGACCATAGTTGTATAGGGAATAACCTTCCGAGGTTATACCTTATGGTCACTTCGTTTAAGTAGTTGTATGATAAGTAGTTTATATGCCTTAGGAAAATTACCAAAATACCCTTTTTGCGCCAAAATTTAATATTAAGCATTTGTAACATAACTTTTGACATATAAACTAATTTTACAACAATATTAGACTTGCTAAGGCACATTTTACTTGTCATAGGACTAGTTGGGCGGTCCAAACGCGTTTTACGCGAACGCCGCGTTAAAGTAACATAAGCTACCTAAACGAGTCGTAATGGGTCGAAAGCACTTAGGATAAGTTTCATTTTAGGATGTAGGCTTTGTTAAACCATATCACATGAGTTCCAATACTCATTTGGTTTACAAGACCTCATTCTGTCCGATCTTCTGATTTAGGCGTCTATTGTTTGACTAGTGATTCGATTACTAGGTGCTGCTTGATTTCTCTGGTTTACTTGAGTTTGTTGAAGTTCTATTGATTGAGGATACTTTGCTTACTTGAGTTTGTTGAAGTTCTATTGATTGAGGATACTTTGCACTTCATGTGAGTACATAGTTCCCCTATTTTACTGTTTTCGATTGTTTTAACGATGGTTTTCGAAAATGATTAAAATGGTTTATATTAAATTAATAACGATTTCGATAAAGTGAACAAACTTGTTGGTTGTAGTTACGTAACGAATGACATTCATTAGCATTGATCAAACCGACCGGTATTAGGTTATGGTACCATAGGATCTGACAAATCCCGTTATCGACTGCACCCATGGTTATGTGTGGGGGTTGTGGGTAACGGCTGAATCTGATGATCGTTAACTTACCCTTTGGTGGTTTGTTAATGCGAGAAGCGAGAAACGAGATAGTAGAGTCACGAAGGTTTGAATGTTATTAGCGAGACGACCATAAATAGTTTTCACAATTAAAACGAGGATGATTTAAACGATTTTAACGAGTTAAACGATTTGGAAACGATTTGAACAAGTTAAACGAATTGGATAAACGATTGGTGTTTGGTTAAGTGTTTAAATAACGGGACGGGTGTAATGTGATGAAAACATGGTAGATACACCGTTGGTACTTCTTATATATAAGTGTTTTCAACATATTACATACCGTGACGTTATTTAGTTCACTTGGGTAAACGATTTTGAAACGATGTCACACAACGATGTTTTCTAAAAGATATAAACCATATGAGTTTTATTAACGAGTTTTTACGAGATGTTTTACGAGTTGATTTACTAAAACGGATGTTTTTGGGGTTAAGAATCATGGCTACAAGATTTTACAAACTATAACCAACTTGATTTAAGATGGTTAATTATGATGCAATACACTTTTCAAAACGATGTTTGTATTTTGACTCTTGTAGTCTAATAAAGTACTGCATGGGGATGAGATCGGTACGATACCGGTACCATACCGGTACCGATACCGTAAATACCGTTACCGAAATTGAGGAAATGTGGATACCGATTACCGTACCGTATTTATAGTTTCGGTACCGGTACGGTATCGGTACCGGTATTTCGGTAATTTACCACAATGTTACCCCTTTGATTTCATCCATTGTTTTACCTAAAAAATTTCATGTGCACCCATCTATGCATACTCTGTTTTTCAAATGTAAATATGTGAAGGACAATATAATCATGTAACTAGACTGAAACATATCAGTCAATAACAGTACACCACACGAAATAGCTAATGCATATGCAATTACATAATATAATTCCTATGTTGAACCCTCGATATGTGAAATGAAGCACAATAGCAAACAGAATTAGCTAAAACACACAAAAATTTAATAATTGCAAGTCGCTAACAAATCAAATCTGTAACAATTAAAATAAACAACAATAGAACTATGGAGGGTTTTTTTACACAAAGCTATGATTATGTATAAACATATTTGAAGTTTAACACAAGTAAAAAATATAACAACACAATCACCTAAACGCAAGGTTTTTTACACAAAGCTATGGAGGGCTTTTTACACAAAGCTATGATTATGGAGGCTTTCAAATGAATTGTTGGCCAATGGGATTCTTTATCCACCCACACTAATAATTATTTTAAATCGACTACATAGATTTGAATGTTAAATCAGATTTGAATTTTACATCGACTACACTAATAATTATTTTACATCGACTACACTAACAGTTATTTTACAGACTATAGAAGATACTTCCTTTGCCATATATAAATAATAAATGTTAAATTAGAAAACAGAAAAAAGAAGCAAACATGAAGCATATATTTGAATTTTTTTTAATACCTTGAAGAAAACATGAAACAGACGTTCCTTCCTTTGGATTTTATGTTTAGGTTTTGTTATATTAGTTCAGTATATTATAGTAGCCAATAAGATTAGTTGGACTTGGACTCTTCGTAATCCAACCTAAAAACCCATTGAAATTCATTATTGTAACACCTCGAAATTTTGTGTCCAATAATGTATTGACACGTGTCTTAAGTTTACACGTGGCGTATTATATTTAATAAAGGACTAATGTTGACAAACCTTGAAAGTATATAAATTCGAGGGTTATAAATGTCAAACAAGGGTAAGTATACTGTATAGTAACCCTAAATGGTGCTCGTACCTTCAAACGAATAAATCATGGATCGTACGGAAGCGAAACGCGGAAGAAAGTGAGAGATTACAAGTTGCGGGGGTTAACTGTGTCAACATGTTTAATTATACCTCTGAGTGACCCTTTGACGTACCCAAGGCTTGTAACAGTAAAATACGCTCACTAGAATATACTGTATAAATTCCGCGAAGTTCCGTTTTAAAACGAGAAAGTTGTGATCAAATTCGTACGAGAAGGGTTAAAAGCGTCAACAATGAAAGTCAATGCTTTACGAATAATTAACAAGATAACCGGGGACTTAACAATGCGGGTAAATAACATGAGGCCCTTAGTTGTAAATAATCGAGGGCTAAACCGCAAAATTACCCCTTCAAACCCGAAAGGTCAGGTTAATAATTACGAAAGATTTCGTTATTAATTACCAGATTCTGATCATGATTACAAAAGATTTAAAAATCTGAAAATCTTGACCTCTCGCGGGCCGCGTAAGGTTTTAGAGTAAGTTGAGGCGGGCCGCGAGCCACCTCTTTAATCACGTCTGATTTTAAACTTCAGGCGGCCCGCGTTAAAGTGTGCCTAATCTCCCATGCGGGCCGCGTGGGACGCCCAGATGCAGAAAGTTTGGACTTGCATGCCTTTTGAGCTTGTGAACGATCATATGGCCAATAAGTGAGGCATGGGCGCCCCCTACTCGACCTATAACACCTTGGGACACCTGCCCATCATCCATACTCAGTTGTAGGGTGTGTTGTGATGATCTAAGTGCATACATTTCACTATAAATAGACATCCAAGGTTCATAACTAACACACACCTCAAACACACTTCTCTGGTCATTCCTGAAGCTCTCAAGTGTTCTTCTCTTGTTCTAAATCTTTCAACAAATCTCTGTAAGTATGCCATACCTTCCATAGCTTTGTTTTTGCTTAATTTAGCCTAAAAGTCAATCCGTCGTAACTAACGATTGACTTTGCGATAATTCCCAAATGGTCCAGTGAATTGTCGAATCAAAAGTAGTTATGTGTTGGTATTTATGTGGGTAATAAACCCCTAAAAGGGTTCCCTCTGATCACCACTTAACTAGTTTAAATGTCGAGTCAAACGAATGCTTAAAAAGTCAACAGAAAGCTATTTTAGCGATTCTTGTATAATTTGTAATGTAGATGATATGAAACCTGTTTTGACACTTATAAAACATGATGTTAAGTATATAAACTTGTCTAAACTCGTTTGAGTCGACCATTTGCTATATTGACCCGGTTCGGAGCCGAATGTCGCAAAAGTTTGACTTTTCCATTGACTTCAGTTCTGACCCGTTTTAGTGAGGTATAGATATGCCTTAGGACTCTCTTAGGACCAGGTTACATGATGGTATAACCCTCTGTGACCGGTTCATCGTTTATCCGAGTCTTTTACGCATTTCCGTTAATTACTTAAAAGTTGACCGTAAAGCCCTTTTTAAAATAAAACGAGTATTTCGGACACGTGAATGGACCATAACCATGTTTACAAAATTCTAAGCATGTCCCTAAAATTTCACGCCAATCCGAGGTCTAGAATGGGAGTTATGCTAAATAGCGCATTTATAAGAAACTTTTGTAATAAACGGCGCAATTAGCATAACGCCTACCTAAACCAAGATTTCGTCACCAAAACTTTTACCCACTGTATTAAAATAATATTTTGGGATTTTTAAAGATTTTTAATTAATTTTAACCTGCTCATAACCTGCGGTTATGGCTACGGTTCGGTAAATACCGAATATGCCCTTTTCGGACAAAACTCGAGTTCTACAAGGTCTTTTGACCCGATTCCAGTTGCTACTGATTTTAAATAATAAATAAGATATCTTAAACTTATTAAACTGATCAGGAAACTCAGGTTTCCTGTAGAACTCAGAAATCCCTTTTAAAAGTCTTTAAAATGACCGGAAAACCCCTACGGGGCGTATAATGAACTAAAACTCGTTACGGGCATTATGCAAGGTATCCTACTGATACCACAACCTCTTTAAAGTATATTGACTTAGGAAAACAGTGTAGGACTCCTACGGTTACCCGTTGCGCCTATTGCGCGCACGGTTCGGCTTATGTAACTAGTTTACATAAATTAGCCAATACGGGTCAAACCATATCATTTTGGCCCCAAAAGCCAGAGTGTGAATATTAAACCCATATAAAACAAGTCTCCGAACTTGTTGGGTCAGAATCACATTCCATTCTCGGTTTTCGCCTTTCACGCGATTAAACCGTATCTATCCCTCGAAACTAACCGGTCTAGGCTACGGCTAATATAAAGACCCGTTAGGATTCTAATAGGTTATTTAAAACCTTCGTTCCAGAATAAGGAGCCCCAGTAAAAGCTATCGGTGATTTAATTGATTAAGGAATATACATTGCAAAGGTAAATACTTTTAACTTATTTTCCCTTTACGGGCTTGGGTTACGGTATATAAAATACCGCTTGATTGAGCATCAAATAATTCCATCGCTTAGGTGGTTAATTGAATAGTTTGATCGGCTCATTTAAACAGTCTTGTTACTTAAAAGCCTTTGGGGGGTTAATGACCATGTCCCGGATATCCTTGGCATCATTTTACGAAATGGCCACGACCTCGACACCCGGGTGTAGGCGTACACCCGGTTGATGTCTATACTATTAAAAGACGTAGCCGATGGTTTACCCGCCTCGGTTTTACGCAAATGTGGTGTGTCTATTGATCTTTAACCCGGCACGATCCGGGCTACTGAACGCAAAGAAGGAACATGTAATTCGTTCACAAGATTATATGTGACACCCCAGGAAAACCAGTGAACGATGCAACCTATCTAGCTTCCTCAGTAAGTACACGTACCAAATTTCGGGACGAAATTTCTTTCAAGTTGGGGATAATGTGACAACTCGAACTTTTGACTTTCACTTTGTATTTAATGCACGTTGACCTTGACCATTGACTTTGGCTGGTAGTTGTTGATTTGTTTGGCTTGTAACCAAGCATGTTATGTGTTAATGAATTGTGTTATGATTATGTATATACGTGAGTTATTGTTGTTGAAAACCTATAACATAGATTAATACAGAACACTTAGACTTTTACCGAATCAGAGTTGTGATTCGCCAAGAACGACCCGACGAATCACATGTATCTCGCCAACCCAAAGCTTGACGAAATGGGAGCTTGATTCGTCAACCCAACCTTGACGAAACAGGGTGTTTCGCCAAGCCCAAATTCGCCGAAGCCCACTTAGGGCCCAATGCACTGTTTTGTGTATTATTGCGTGAAACGGTTTTAGTTTCACATTTTTATCAGTCTGTAAACCCTAGAAACCCCTCCTGTGTGACGGCAATTTGTATTTCCCAGGCTCTCTCGAACGACCCAAATCATCCTTGCTATATCTCGGTTAGTGCGTGTTTATTTTATCGGTTTCATGATTGGTTGATTTCTCGATATATGTTTGTATATTGTTCAAAATCTTTGTTGATGATGTCTGCGAATTGAGTTCATGTTTTTGAATGCTAGGTAGGGTTTTGTATGATTGCTTTGATTTCAAGGATGAAATTGTATATCTTGTTGATATCGATGAATCATATTGCCATCCTGATGATAGTAATGTAGATGATTAACTTAACTGATAATAGTTGAATTGGATGCATGTATTGAACGATAAAGTTAACCTGCTTATATGGAATAATGATTAATCGATGATGATAATGATTGAGGAGTTCGCGTGATTACATGAGTCGTTTTGACTGAATGATTATAAGTGTCGTAACTGCTAGATATGTTGTGATATGTAACGGTTGTCAACGTTGGGAATTAGGGTTTCTGTATAACTGATGATGAAGTAGCAGACTTGTCAACGAAACAGGATGTTTGGCGAATTAGAAGTTGTGTTTCGCCAAAAGACGGTCAACGAAATAGAACCCCTATTTCGCCAAAGGGTAGTTGACGAAACACAAGTGTTTCGTCAAACATGTGTTTCGCCAAGTATGTGATTCGCCAACTTCTGTTTCGCCAACTTGGATAACCTGCACAGTAAACTGATTTAATTCTGTTAAGTGTTGACTGAGTTAACTAACTGATGTTAAACACTATGCATGACTTGTGTGATGTTGATTAGTAATGTGTACTACTTGGTGATCATTGATTTTGCTTATACGTGAACTATATGAATTCAAACTGATTGTGTACATGCATACTCTAGGACGTGATTGATTTACTTTGAGCACATACTTAGCATACCGAGCAAACCAAGGTGAGTTCACACAGCCAAGGCATGGGATTCCCGGGTTGGGGATTGGGTTGGATTATTTGGAATGGATGATTACTCGTACTTACGCTATTGCTAGACTATAGACCATCGTCCTCAGGATAGTCGGGACACTTGCGTAAAACCTACGTAAACTAGTATCTACCATTGTCTCCCGGGCCGGGAGGACACTTACGTAAAACCTACGTAAACTAATACCTACTACTGTCTTCCGGGTCGGAAGGACACTTACGTAAATCCTACGTAAACCCCACGCGTACCACTGTCCTCGGGGAAGGGCACTCACATAAATCCTACGTGACCTTGTACGTATTCCTGTTCTCGGTTTAAGAAGAACACATGGTTGCAAATAGTCTAGTAAGTACCATATTGGGAAGCCCCCAGTAGTAAAGATAAACGTGGGAATCCCCCACTAGTAATATTTATATACAAGGCAATGGGAAACCCCCACCATTAGTACATATATGCATGGGAAGCCCCCAACTAGATGAACATACTCATTACTATTACGAACTTATTTTCTGTGAACTCGCTCAACTAGTTGTTGACTCTCTGCCGCATGCCTTGCAGGACCTTAGGTATCATATGGAGCTTGCACAAGGAGGAGCGGGTCGTTGTGGAGCACAGATCATGAACACTATGTTTAACGTTTCGAATATTCGAACTTATGATTTACTTTGGGTTACATTATTATGCTTCCGCTATTGATACTATGTTTGGTATAGAACATCAATTATACTGAATTGGGTTTTACGAACTATCTTAATTATATTATGCTATGTTCAATATGATTGATGGCTTGATCCTGGTCAGTCACGCTCCCAAGCGGTGGTACTCCGCGGGTGGATTTTGGGGTTGTGACATTATAATTTTTAAAATAATTCTCCCAAGTTAAACAAACATGTTTATGCCACGTGCATCCAAACCAATTTTCAATCATTTTACAAAATGAGTCAGTTGATTGTATTTACCAGTGTAAACTGACGTATTTTCCCAAAAAAAAAAAGATTAAGTGCAGGTACTACACGTAATTGGCTGGCATTAGCTCCATAGCATCATTAAGAAGTCTCGCAAGCTTGATGTCTTATCTGTTGAACAACATTTTTATTTTATTTTGATCCATCCTGTGGATACTATTCAACTACTTGTGATACATTTGATATTACAGTAAATGGTTGAATTATATTTATCTTTATGCTTCCGCTGTGCATTCATATATTGTGGTTTGACTATATTGTTGCCAACTACGTCACGGTAATCCCCCACCGGGCCCACCGGTGATACACGTGGAAATCGGGGTGTGACAGGTTGGTATCAGAGCCAACATTGAGTGAATTAAACACTATCCTAATGTGCTTAATCTCAGTGACACAATTGCACATACTTGAGTCTAGACAAGAACATAGGACAAATTCGAATTGTTATTCCAATTTTGTCTTTTTCTTTTATTATTGGTATTTAAAGTTTTATAAAGCAGGAAATATGCCGCTAGTGATTTTCTGAGGTAGAGGAAGGGGAAGAAGAGGCAGAGGAGAGATCGTTACTCATCACGATCACGAAGCCGGACCTTCAAATACGCGAGCTCCTTCGACCACAAGGAGTGAAGAACCGCAAAGGCGAAGAGACCTTTATGAACCTGCGAGGCATTCCACCTCGCATAGCTCGACACCGTCGTACCGACACTCATTCGGGCCAAATTCAGAAAATGATCCCAACAACCCGCAACCCTCCTTCATACCTCTACAACGTTCGGTATCGCACCGAAATTTTGACGACCCTACTCCATACTTCAGAGGTCAGTTTAATCCAGCTGACTACATCCAGGAACCTTCAGGCTTTGTCCCGTTAGGACCACAAGATCATTTCTCCGAAGATCATATGGACGAGGATACCGATCCGACAGAACCTCCTCGTGGTACGCCCACGCATCCAATAGAAGTCTCTGATGGGTCATCCTTCCATGGCACACCCTATCAGGGACCAGATAGCTTCCAAGCGTTGTTCGACCGACATGAGTGGTACTACACACCACCTCAGCAGACATCACAACAACCGCGACATCCGCAAGATCCTTCCGAGGATTCACGCTTCGTGGCAATTACACCACCACCTCCGCCACCGGTACAGCCAGTAATGCCTGATCCGCCAAGGCGTAGGAGGACAAATGCTCGTATGTCCACACGAGGAGGAGGGGATTTCCACTTCAGCACCCCTCGACACTCTAGTAGTAGCCACTACCCGCCACTACAAGAAGAAGGACCTTCAAGTCCTGTACAGGAGGCGAACTCCGCACCAGCCGCACCAAATTCGCCACCATTTGGGTATGACCAACCCATACCTGCTTACACGGGTCCAACGGCTTACAACCCGTTCGAACCGTCGTCACAAGCACATTACAACTACAATTATGAGCGCGACCCATATGTGGTGTCGGCTAGGTATAATGCACGCTATCCCGACGGAGCTCACGGGAACATGGGAGTACCGGACTACTCAGCACATGGGTATCCAGCACCTCCCAGACCTCCAGTTCCGCAACAGGCGCCACAGCCACGTTTCTCTCCTCCAGGAACAAGAAGAAATACTCCACCGTTTGAGCCGTGTGGAAAGAGACTTCGAGGAAGAACGTAAGAGCCACCGAGGATTCCTCAAGGGCTTAGCAAACCTACTAAAGGGCAAGAAGAAGAAACGTGATCATTAGTCCTTATGTATGTTCTAATGTAATGTTTATTTTAAATGAGTCCTTGCGTGGACGTTTACGGTATTTCAGTCCCTACGTGGACTTATCTTTTAGTCCTTGCATGGACACTTGTCTTATATTAGTCCCTGCGTGGACTTGTCTCTCGTTTTAAACCTCTATGTAGGTATGTACTATTTAAAAGTCCCGTTAGGGCGGTGTGTAATCG